>NW_008329642.1:1099563-1145768 GCF_000622305.1 Nannospalax galili
TTTTTACTCATATATAGACACACACACACACACACACACATATAAATTTACTTTTTCTTTTTTTTTTGAAACGGTCTCCCTGTAGCCCCACCTGTCCTGGAACTCACTATGTATAGACCAGGCGCCTTGAACTCACAGAGATAAGCCTGCCTCTGCCTCCCAAGTGCTGGGACTACAGGCGTGCACCACCACGCCTCCCGGCTCTAGTTGCTTTTATGATGGTTTTAAAATTCTCTGTAGTAGAGCCAGGTGTGTTGGGACATGCCTTTAATCCTAGCACTCTGGAGGCAGAGGTAGGCAGATCTCTGTGTATCTGAAGCCAGCCTGGTCTACAGAGCAAGTTCCAGGCCAGTTGGGGTAACAGGGAGACCCTGTCTCAAAATGCTGTGCTGTGCGGCCAGTGTTCCCCCTGGGCCACCATTGGTAGGTCACTAGAAGAGTTGGATGTCTCATATGGCATAAAGGGTAGGACCCAGACAACAGAGTACACAGCCAGGCAGCTTTCACTCCTCTGGACCCATTTCCTTATTGCTCAAAGTGAAATCTAATCACAACTCTTGTAAAAGATAGGTTTGGCAGTACACACCTGTCATTCCAACATCTGAGAGGTGGAGGTAGGGAGATGACAAGTTGTAGGCCAGCTTGGGCTAGCTACATATTGAGATTCTGTATCAAAAAAACAAAGGCCATCAAGGTGCCCAGTGGGTAAAGGCATTTGCTGCTGGGCATGCCAACCTGAGTTCAGTCCCCAGAACTCACATGGTAGAGAGATGAGATTCCCACAGGTTGTCTGACTTTTACATCCCACATAAATGTAAAAGACATTAAAACAAAAGAAAGGAAACAAAAATCTGCAAAAAAAGAAAGCCTTTGTAAGGTGGTAGGTCTTCAGAAGGAGCGGAGGATTTCAGAGAACTCTGCCCCTGCCCCAAGCTTCCGATCAGACAGGCTTGAACTGAAAGCTGGAGGAGTCCCACTGTTCCCAGGTGGGGCTGATGCTGCTGGCCTAGGACCATTTGAGAAATGCTAGCCTAGGTCAGTCATTGGTGATTCCATCCTCTTTTGCCAGTGATTGATTCAGGCCTGAGCCAGTAGACCAATGAGAGGTAGTGCCAGCTCTGGGCCCTTGGAAGTGGGAAATTCCTCCTGCTCCCAAGAGGCCAAGGAATCTTAGTGAGTGGTGGCAGCCACTTTGTGACTGTGAGAACTGACCTTCAGTGGAACTGATCCTAGACTGGGGAGAGTGAGGCCAGAGAGAACCCCAGGAGTCACCTCATCAGGCTCCCCCAACTTCCCAGAAAGTACCATCTCCCTCTAGAAAGATTACCAAATCCCAAGCCTGGTATGGTAGCACATCCTTGTGATCATGAGTTGGACGGTGACCTGTCTAAAAACCAAAAAAGGAAGTTGATTAAAAAGGGCAGCGCTTGGTGTGGTGGCTCAAAACTGTAATCCCAGCACTTGAGAGGCTGACTTGCCAAAACTCCTTCCCTTGGTGGTGGGGGTGGTAGTGGGGGTGGTTGTAAGTAAGGTTCCAATGACAAACTGAGGTACGATTCCTCCAAAGTTCACCCTGGGGACCCAATGAGTTCATTAGGCTTGCTTATAGAGAAATTGGTGAGGGCTTGTGGGTAGAGCGTGGGTGAAACACAGCTAAAACTGAGCCTGCAACTGTCTGCCCAGTGCGGAGTGCCTTCAAGCAGTCCTGGAGCTCCAGCTCATGTCTTTTCCTATGCACAAGCTCATGTGCATATGTGCAAGGCTCACCCGCAGAGGCCAGAAGTCAATGTCGGGTGTTTTCTGTCAAGAGCCACCTTACTTTGTGACAGGGGTTCGGGATCTGAATTCAGGTCCCCATGCTTGCACACACGGTCCTTTACCCACTGAGCCACCTCCCCAGCCCACCCCTCCCCCCGCCGTCGCTAGCCCCTAGCGCACTCCTTTATTTGCTCACTTTGATTGGCATATTTGTATCATAGATGTCCCTGGGCTTCTGCTGGTTGGAACCAGGTGTCTTCACCTGTAAACACTTCGGAGGGCAGGAAGGCATCTGAGACAGGGGGGAAGCTGTATGGAACCCTGAGAAAATCGCCTGAGGTGTTTGCTCAAACAAAAGCTTCTTTGGCATTTGGATCCAGGAACGAAGGGAGTGGATCTGCGAAGTCCCCCTCCCACTCCAATTCTTAGGCTAAGAAATATTTGCAAACTTCGCACGGAGGTCGAGTGCCCCCTGCTGTTGGAGTAGAGTATTGCATCCCACCAAAAGGACGCACTTAATAGCTATCCTCCCTTCCTTCTGTAGGTGCTTTTCCTGCCTCATGCTACTCTGTGTTCAAATTAGAGCTAGCCAGGGACAAGGGGAGTGAAAGGAGCCCTCGAAGAGCTTTCAGTCTAAAGAAGAGACGCCTTCAAGAAAGCATGAGAAATGTATTCAGAAATTATTGATAGGACTCTGCTCAGCAACTCGTCTTTGGCATAAGTTGTGTAAGGAATTCTTGGGGTGTGTGTATCAACATTGGACAGACAGTCCTTGGTTCTTACCACCTGCAGCCCACAGCCAGGTGCACCTCCAACAGGAAATAGAACTGTGGGGTGCCTGGCTCCCTTTGAAAGAGGATAGCGAGGGAGGACCACCCAAAGAAAAATAATCTAATACATTTCCTGACACGAATAATAAATGTTCGTGTTAAACAGTTTGAAAAATACAGAAAAGAATAAACAAAGCAAACAGAAACATGATCTGAAATCCACCATCTGGAGGTAACTTTTGGATACCATCCATATGGCTCAGATGGCTCACTGAAGTTTGTACAAGTCACACGGCAGCACTGTGCAGGAGATGGTTTGTGGAGGCTTCTTTTCTCTAAATCTCCGTTTTCATTTGTGTGCTCTCCTCCCCAGAAGTTAACTGATGCTGACAGTCTGGTATGTCCTTCCCATCTTTCTTAAACACTTAACCATGGACACAATTTTGCTGTTTTACAGAAATTGGAGAACTCAGTCCTCTGCTCTTTGTTTTGAGCTGGCGCACTTAGAAATCCACCCTAGACTTTCTAAATGAAAACTTTTGACTATGGACGAGGGAGGGACACTGCATTTCTAAGCTTCATGACATTGAATCTAGTTATTTGGGCGCTTCTGGCTGTGTTTTAGTGACTGGGGAGGCTAGATGGTTAGTGGAGGCTCACATTGTTGTAAGTAGGAAATCTCAGTGGATATTTTTACCAGAAGAATCTTGAAGACAAGAACAGGTCAACGAATGGAGAGAAAATAGCCTGTCCAAGGCACAGATGTGAAGGGGCAGGGAATGTTCAGGAGAAGGTAAACAGTGTGGGTAAGCCCCAAACATTAGGGCTGCACAAGGAGATGAGACTGGAGAAATCCAAAAGGATGTCGATGAGGATGTTAAAAATAATTTTAGGGCTAGCAAGATGGCTCAGTAAGTCAAGGCACTTGCTGCTAAGCCTGACATCTTGAGTTCAATCCCTGGGACTCACATGGAGGAAGGAGAAAACCAAAAGCAGTCTGCTGGCCTCTGCATGGTGCCATGCATACCACCTCAAACAAACAAATAATAAAATATTTATTTTATGAAACCTACTAGATTTTACTTATTATATGCATGAGTGTTTTACCTGCATGTATCTAAGTGTACCATGTGTATGCAATGCCAACAGAGACCAGAAGAGAGCATCTGATTCTCTGGAACTGAAGTTGCTGATGGTTGTTAACTGCCATGTGGGTGCTGAGAACCAAACCTGGGTCTTCTGTAACACCAGCCAATGCTCTAACTGCTGAGCCATCTCTCCAGCCCCCTCCCCACTTACATTTTAAAATTACACTTATTTATTTATGTGGGGTGACATGTACGTGTGTGCCAAGGTCTGCATGTGGAAGTCTGAGGACAACCTGCAGGAGTCAGTTCTCTCCTTCCATCATGTGGGTCCTGGGGTTCCTATCCAGGTCATCAGACTTGGCAGAAAGTGCCTTACTCTCAGAGCCATCAGGCTGGCCCCCTAAAATTTTTTTTAGGAGTGTGGGGACAGGTTTGGTTATGTTACCCAGGCTGGCCTCGAACTCCAGAGTACAGAGATCTTCCTGCCTCAGCCTCTACACAGCTAGGACTAGAGGCACTCATGACTGCAGCTGGCAAATGAAATTGATTTTTAGGATATCACACATGCGAGGCAGGTGCTGTCTGAACCAACTACCCACTCCTCAATCAGGGAACCAAAATTAACTTGTTTTGCTGAACTGCACCAGTGAATGATGGCACATGTGATCTGTTTTGGTACTGTGTACACTTGGGTCACATGCTCAGAACATTACCTTTTCAAGTCACCATGTCAAGGAAAAATCCTTAGTTAAGTACTGGTCTGTCTTTCACATTTCTCTGCCAGTGGCTAATTTTTAGTTTTTATTTTTGTAACAGGATTTTATGCAGCCCAGGCTGGCCGCAAATGAGTTATATAGCAGGGGATGACCTTGAATTTTGCTCCACCTCCTGACTGCAGGTATTACTGGCCTGCACCACCATGCTTAGTTTTATGTGATGCCAGTGATTGAATCTGGGGGCTCATGCATGCTAGACAAGCACTCTACCAATGGACCCAACCCCCAGCCACCTAACTTCCTCTATCAGAAAGGACAGGCTTAGAATATCAGTGTGAAACAGGAACAAGAGAGTGGGCTTCATCTTTGTTGTTTGTTTTGTTTTTTGAGACAGAGTTTCATGTAGCTCAGGCTGGCTTCAAACTCAATATGCAGCTGAGGATGACCTCGGACTCCCGACTCTCATGCCTCTACATCTCAAGTGCTGGGATTACAGGTACATCCCATTACACCCAACCACTGTGACCATTATATTGAGCTCCTGCTGTGTGCCAGATGGGGAGCTGGTGTTTGGGCAAGCAACATGGTTTCCACGAGTCCTGGAAGTGCTTGAAGTCTGATGGGAGAAATAACTGTTTAAACCTGTGGTGATGAGGCCAGGCTAGAGGGTGGAAGGGGGAACCTAAGGTTAGGAGGTGCTTTATAGAGGGATGGAGAGGAGTCCTGAGCTTGACAAGGGCCTAGAGAAACAAGAAGGCTAGCTTGAGCGCCACAGCAGTGGGCAATTCCAGAACTCAGCAAGCCGGAGGCAGGGTAGGAGAAAGCGGTGAGGCTGTGACTCCATGGAGCCCAAGGATGGGGAGCCTGGGTACCATGGCTGTGGGACAGGGGTGAAGCAGGTTTCTAGGAGTTAATGGGAGAACTCAGGGCCAAAATATTTGGGTCATAGAACATGAAGGCTCAGAAGGAGTTCTGGGAATGACTGGAGTGACTCTTATCTGAGGGGTAGGGTAATCAAGGGAGGCTTTCTGAAGGAAGGGCCCAACCCAGTCCTGGCCATCATTATCACTGGCATTGTCAATGTCATTGCTACAGGTGACACTGATGAGCCACAGTGCCCAGGCATGCACCAAGTGTTTGTACCACACTGAACTCCCACAAAGCCCCTATGAGGTGGGTGCTAGTACCACCCTGTGATGCCTAATCTTCATTATCCACTTGATTAGAGTAGATTAGAACAGCCTGGGAAGATTAGTGAATCACACCTCTATGTATGTCTGAGATGGGGTTTCCAAAGACAGATTGCAAGGGGTCTGACCTGATCCCTGAATTAATACCTTGAGGAATTCAGGGTATGAAATTCTTGGGCAGTAGTCAAAGGTAGGTGGTGGTGGGACCCAGTTGGAGGAAGTGGGTCATTGGGAGCCAGTCCTTGAGGCATATTATTCCTGGCTCTTCATGCTCATCGCCTTTCTCTGCTTCCTGTCCATCAAGTAAAGAACATCTGTCACATGCTCCTGCCACCATGATGCTCTGTTAAAGTGCATCAGGTCAAGTGACCATGGACCAAACCCTCTGAAACTGTGAGCCAAAATAAATCTTCCCTGGGTCCAGTGAGAGGGCATAGTGAATTCAGTCCTCAGGTTCCACATGGTGGAAAGAGGACCAGCTCTTGCAATTTTTCCTCTCATCCCCACACACACTGTGGCATGTATGCCCACCCCAGGAAATAAACAATGTAAACACATAAGCCTTCTCTCCCTTGAATTTTTCATCAGGGACTATGGTCACAGAGAGGCAATAACACATCCCTTCATTATGATAAGAAGTGGGTGGAGTTCCAGCTGTCGTGTATGGCCACAGCTCATAGGCAGTGGAGCTGAGTTTGAAACCCAGATCTTTTGTCCAGAAGTGTTACAGAAATCCAAGGTTCCTACTTATTGTGGCTCTATCAAAGGCCCAGGAAACAGAAATTACTGGAGGGAATAGGTTTGTTCAAAGCTGACCTTGGGGTTAGGAGTGTAGCTTAGTGGTAGAATGTTTGCCTAGCTTGTTTGAGACTCTGGGTTCTATCCTCAGCATTGCAAATAAATAATAATAACAATAATAGGACTGGAGAGATGGCTCAGTGGCTAAGAGCACTGGCTGCTCCGGAAGAGGACCCAGGTTTTGTTCCCAGAACCCACATGGTGGTTCACAATTGTCTGTAACTCCAGTTCCAGGGAATCCAACACCCTCTTCTGGCCTCTGTGGGGTATTTCATGCATATGGTGCACTTACATGCAGGCAAAACACTCATGCACATAAAATAAAAATAATTAAAAGGTAAAAAGTCTTTGCATTTAGATTAATAATGATAATAATGGTCCACATAACTTGTTTTTGGTTTAGCTTGGCCTTGAACTTGCCATGCAGCCCAGGCTAGGCTTGAACTCATGATCCTCCTCAGTCTTCTATACTGGGGTTGTAGCTGTGTGTTACTATGCTTGTGCCCCCTCCCTGAGCTTTTATAGGAGAAAAATGGGGTACAGAGAAAGTGGGCAGGAAGTCCATGCACTGGGTGGGCAGTCCTCATCCCCAGGCCTATCTCCTCTCTTTCCTGCTGCCCTCCTGTGGCTGCTTGAGCAGACGCTGAGGAAGAGCCTCTCCCCAGCACAAAGGACTAGGGATGGAAGGCAAAAGGGAGGGGGGGAGCAGGGGACATGAATCCATTACAGCTGTCATGGGGGGTGTCATTTGGGGATGGAAGAAGTATGCCAGTAGTGAGCTAGTAAATGCTTAAGCAGCAGCTTTCTGAAAAAGAAACAAGCCCCCCCCCCAATCTATAGCCTTGGCCATTTCCTTGGAGTAAAGACTCTGAATGTGACCATCTTGGCAGCACTAAGCATGGAACCAAAGTGGTGCTCATACTGGCTCTCCAGGGAGTAACTATGGGTCATTTCTGACATTTGACAGGTTGACAAAAGTAGATGGGGTCGAAGAGGGTGGGGTAGGGGCTGTATGGAGACACTGTGGGCCTCAGAGGTGAACAGAGAGGTTAGGCTGTGGCTTTAGGATCAAGCTGAATGGGTGGCTGGGACTTCATGGAAACTTGTCCCCCTGCCCCCTTTTTGAGACAGGGTCTCAGGTAACTTTAGCTGGCTTCAATACTTGAACTTGTATTTATTATTTTTACTTTATGTGTATGAGTGTTTTTGCCTGCATGTATTTATGTGCACCCAAGTGTGCAGTACCCATAGAGGCCAGAAGAGGGCATAAGATTCTCTGGAACTGGAGTTATGGATAGTTGCTAGCTGCCATGTGGGTGCTAGGAACTGAACCTGGGTCCTTTAGAAGAGCAATCAGTGTTTTTAACCAGCCCTACCATGAACTTCTGATCCTCTTGCCTTTATCTTCAAGTGCTGAGATTGCAGGCATATGCCACCAGGATGGGTTTATGTGGTATGGGGTTTGAACTCAGGAGTTTGTGAATGCTAGGTGACCACTCTGCCAGCTGAGCTACACTGTAGTAAAACTTTTGCTAAAGATGAATGTTCAGCCTGGCCAAGGAGAGTGGAGAAGTTATGCTGATGGTCATGTAATAATCATTCAGTGGTGGAGAATGTTTGCAGCATGCTGGACATGTGCTTTTTTTTTTTTTAAGATTTATTGAATTTTTAATTATGTATTTATAGGTCTGAGTATGAGTTTGTGCATGGGAATTTAGGTGTTCTTAGAGGCCAGTAGATGGTGTCAGATATCCTGGAGCTGGAGTTACTGGTATTTATGAGCCACCTGATGAGGGTGCTGGGAACCAAATTTGGGCTCTCTGCAAAGGCAGTACTTGTTCTTAACCACTGAGCTATCGCTCCAGCTCCCGAATATATGCTTCATGTACATATCCTTATTCATACTCTTAACAACTCAAGAGGTAGAGAATATTTTTGTTTTGTTTTGGTTGGTTTTTGAGACACAGTCTCACTATGTAGTCCTGGCTGGCCTGGCACTCTGTGTGTAGAACAGGTTGGCCTTGAACTCAGAGATCCGCCTGCCTCTTCTCAAGTGCTAGGATTAAAGGTGGCTTGTAGAGAATATTTTTTATCCCAATATCAGAGAAGAGGAAACTGAGGCACAGAGGAGTTGTCCAAAGCCACACATCTGGTATGTGGCAGCGACAGGTTCAGAGCCAGGTAGTTTGACCATAGGGTCTGCATATTTGGAGGCAGGAGACACAGGATCTACTATAAAGCCCAGGCTGGTCTCAAACTTGAAATCTTCCTGCCTTTTGATTGCTGGGATTACAGGTCCGTGCCTCCATGCCAGGCTAGGGGTCTGTACTCTTAAGCACTGTGTTCTATTCCCTTAAGGCTTTCCTCTCTTTATCTGCCAAATCAGCATAAACATGACACAGTCAATGAGCAGAGGGTTGGAGTTATGCTTACCAAGAACAGCAACAACAGCAACAAAAGTAACAGGAACATGTATGTGATTGGGGCAGGAGATGTGAACTCAAATCCTACCTCTGCCACAACTAGTCGATTAAGGTCTCAGTTTCTTTATCTGTGAAGTGGGGATAAAAGTATGTTCCTACTAGAGATTAAGTCCTGTTAGCTATTAAATGAGAATGTGATGAAAATCACATATGCCTGTGACTTTTCAATGAAAAGTAGAGGTTAGTGGGGTTGGGAGAATAGTTTGACTACAGGTCAGCCTCAGGGCACTGTCTTGAAGGCGCCTAACAGCCTGCCAAGAAGAGGGTCAGTCTAAGTCCAAGATAGCTTAGACTGACTGAGCAGCCTCTGTTCTGCTAGGCACCTTGCAAACTGCCAGCTCTGGGTCCTTCAGTCTGTTCTCTGAAGCCACGTTCATTTCCTGCCAGGATGCCAACTTCTTGAAGCAGCCTTTATGGCCTTTGTGATAAAGAGCAAACTGTGTAAAAAAATGATCACAGAGACAAAGGTAGCAGTTTCTAATCTAATGCCAAGGTTCCAGCTGTTATGTTGAACCAACAGGCACACACATCCCAGTAAGACACCATTACTGGTGTTTGAATAAAATAGGGCTGGGGATATGGCTCAGTCAGTAGAGTGCGTCCTCAACATGCACAAAGCACTGGGTTCAATTCCCAGCACCTCATAAACTGCATGCCTGTAATTCCAGCACTCAGGAGGTGGAGGCAGGGAGATCAGCGGTTCAAGGTCATCCTTCAGTACACAGCAAGTTGTTCTGTATCATGAGAACTCGTCTCAAAAAAAAGTGTGTGTGTGTGTGTGTGTGTGTGTGTGTGTGTAAACTCTATTTTTCCTTTCAAATGATGTTCAATTTTTTTTTTCAAGTGGTTGTTAGGGCATAAATACTCACTAGCTGTTTGGACTTGTCTACTTACCAAACCTAACAACCTAAAAGGTTTTTTTTTTTTTTTTTTTTTTTTTTTTTTTTTTTTTTTTTTTTGGTGTGTGTGTGTGTGTGTGTTTTGTCTTTTTGAGACAAGGTCTCCCTGTAGCCCCAGCTGGCCTGGAGCTTGCTATATAGACCAGCCTGACCTTGAACTCACAGAAATCCACTTGCCTCTGCTTCCTGAGTGTTGGAATTAAAGGTGTGCATCCATGCCTGGCCAACAGTTTGATTTTCTAATGGGGGAATTTTTTTATTTTTATTTTTTTCAGCAGCTTCCCTGAGACACTAAGGATGCCTGAGCCCAGAAAGTTTGGGGTGTCTGTGCCACACTCTTCACAAAAAATAATGCTCTGAGATCCACGCTTGCATTTTCTTTTTTAAAAGAGATTTTATTTTTATTTATGTGTATGTGTGTGTGTATGCCTGTGTGTATACACCATGTAATGTGCAGGTACCTGAGGAGGCCAGAAGCAGGCGTCAGGTCCCCTGGAGCTGGTGTTACTGGTGGTTGTGAGCTGCTGGATGCCGGTGCTGGGATCTCAACTTGGGCCCTCTGTAAGAGCTTTTAACTGCTGAGCCATCTCTCTAGCTCCCAATTTTTAATTGACATATAACTGCACATATTTATTGGATATAGTTTGATATTTTATTTTTTTATTTTTTGGTCTTTTTGAGACAGGGTCTCCCTGTAGCCCCAGCTGACCTGGAACTTGCTATGTAGACCAGGCTGGCCTTGAACTCAAAGAGATCCACTTGCCCCTGCCTCCCAAGTGCTGGGATTAAAGGCGTGCACCACCACACCTGGCCTAGTTTGATATTTTAATACATGGACATAATATATAGTGGTCAGATTGGGTAATTGACATATCTGTTATCTCAAAAAAACATCCCTTCTTTGTGGTAGCAACCTTCAAAATCCTCTCCATTAGAAATTCTGAAAATAATTAAAAAAAATAAAAAGTTAAGCCAGGAATGGTAGTACATGCCTGTAATCCCAGCACTTGAGAGGATGAGGCAGGAGGATCAACAGACTAATGCCTATTTGGACTACAGAGTGGGTTCAAGGCCAACCTGAGAAATTGTGAGACTGTCTCAAAACAACACAACAGCTGGGCGTGATGGCTCAAGCCTGTAGTCCCAGCAAGTGAAACCCAGGGGCTGGAGAATCACCACAAGTTCAAGGCCAGACTGTGGGTAATGAGTTCTAGGCCAGCCAGGGATACACAGTGAGCCAAAAAGGGCTCAAACGGGCTGGTGAGATGGCTCAGCTGTTAAGATCCTGTACTGCTCTTCTAGAGGACCTGAATTTGATTCCTAGCATCCATGTCAACCTGCTCATAGCAGCAAGTAACTCCAGCACTGCACTGATGTGCACAGACACACACTATATATACATAATTCTAAAAAATAATACAAATTAAAAAGCCCAAACAGTAAGAAACCTAGCCTCCTTTATCAGGGGTCTGCAGTCAGTTTTCTATTGGTCGCACCTTCCATGCACCAACCAGCAGGCTTCACACTGTGACATCTCTTCCTACTGAACTGAGAGAGCCCTACTTATGGGACCCAAGACCCTGGCCTCTGAGTTCTGGGATGCCTCCCCAGCAGGCCCTCCTCTGGGTTGCAAGTCTCCCCATGGAAGTCCCCCTGCATTCCCAGTTGCTGCTCCACCACACTGCTTCCTCAAGACCCAGTGCTTAGAGCTCCTACTTCTGCAAAGGCTCTAGCCCCTCCACTCCTTCCTGATGTGGCTTACAATTGTAGGTGACAAGCCACCCAGGGGCGGCCTCCAGGCAGGGATCAGTCAGCTGGAAAAAGCATGAAGCCACTAAGGATCAGCACATAGTTTCCTCCCTGACAGCCTGGACTTGGGAATTCTGCTCACAATGAAGGAAAGTGACCCGTCAACCCAAGAGGCAACTGCTCACTTATCCCAGACTTGAGATCCCAGCTCTGAGGGGCTCCGATCCCACTGAACCCCTCTAAGCCTCTCTTTTCTCCTTTGCAGAACCCAGCACAAGACTAAAGTGTGCAGCAGAGCCAAGCTAAATACAGTGTCTTCATCTGTGTGTACAGTTTAAATGGCTCAGGGTTCTGGAGGCTAGAAAGGCCAAAGGGAGGGGCCCGAATCCAGAGAAGCCTTCTCAGAGTGTCATCCCTCGGCTAGGCAGGAGGGCAGGTGAGGGCCGCACTAGCCTTTGTAACACATTCATTCTCTCCACAAATAACCCACTCCTGAGGTAAGGCTGTGAAGCCCAGGGTAAGGGCAGAGAACTCGAGACTTAATGGCTTTTTATCAGGCTCCACCTTCCAACACTGTTACATTGAGGATTAAATTTTCCAAATTTTGAGGGAAACATTCAAACGATAGCATATTAGATTAGATCCCCTATACCATGTGAGCATGTGCGTGCACACACATGAAAAGCCAGTTAGTTGTAATGTAGTTATTTAATAAATAGTTACTGAGTACCTACTATGTACATGCTTAATATGGTATCCCAGGCCCTGTACTAGGCTCTGGGAATATATCACTGAACAGGACAGAAAAGAGCCATACCCTCCTAGGGCTTACATTCTAGAAGATTAATGATCAATACCTGATAAAGGCAGAGCCTAAGGAAGGAAGGGTTTATTTGGCTCACAGTTTGAGGGGATGCCCACTATGTTTTTTGTTTTTTTTTTTCGTCTTTTTGAGGCAGGGTCTCCCTGTAGCCCCAGCTGTCCTGGAACTCACTATGTAGACCATGCTGACCTTGAACTCACAGAGATCCACCTGCCTCTGCCTCCCAAGTGCTGGGATTAAAAGCGGGCACCACCATGGCCGGCTTGGGATGCCCACTATGGTGGGAAGCAGTATGAGGCAGTTAGTTGGTCACACTACATCCACAGTCGGAAGCAGAGAGAGATGAATGCTGGTGCTTAGCTTGCTTTCTTCTTTTTATGTAATCCAGGACCCCATGGGATGGTGCTGTCCACATTTACAGTGGGTTTTCCCACCTCAATCTAATCTAGACGATTCCTCACAGACACACATGCCCAGAGGTTTGTTTCTACAGTAATTGCAGATTCTATTGACGATATTATCTGTCACAATAATGCATAAGTAAATTCCAGGGCAGCACTCACCCAATACACTGTGAACAACATGCTAGGTGAGAGCTCTGCAACTGAGCAACACGTGTAAACCCCACACGCACAATTTTGAAAATTTCAGTAGCGCCGTAAAATAGCAAAAAAAAAAAAGAAAAAAAGCAAACTGGTTTTGACAGCCATACCGGTGATACCAGCATCAGGATATATAATCACTCACAAATACACAAAGGGGAGATAAGGAGGGAGGGAGGGAGGAAAGAAGGAAAGAGAGAGGGAGGGAGGGAGGGAGGGAGAGGGAGAGAGAGACAAGAGAAGTTTATTTTATTTTTTATTTTTTGAGACAAGGTCCCACATAGCCCAGGCTGGCCTTAAAATCACTACATAGATCCGCTTCCGGTTGGCTCCGGCTGGAAGGTTGAATACTGAGTGTCATGGACATGGTCATGGTCATAGTAAATTGGAGCTTCCAGATTACAGACAATGGAAAATAGAAGGGACACCATTAGAAGCTGTCCAGAAGAAGCTGGCTGCACGGGGGCTAAGGGACCCATGGGCCCGCAATGAAGCTTGGCGATACATGGGTGGCTTTGCAGAAAATGTTTCCTTCCTGGGTATAATATTTAAAGGATTCAAATGGGGATTTGCTGCATTTGTGGTAGCACTAGGGGCTGAATATATCCTGGAATCCCAGAGCAAGAATAAGAAGCATCACTGAAGAGAATATCTTTAAATATCTTGTCACTTCCAAACTCTGTCACAAAAACAAGATTTCTTCGCTGTAGCCTGCTTGTTTGTATGTTTGTCCCTGAAAAAATACTAGTATGGTTTAATAAAGTAAGGAGAACATTAAAAAAAAAATCATTACATTGCTGAAGCTTGCCTTAAACTCTTGATCTTTCCTCCACCCAATTTTTTAGAAAAAAATTAATTAAAAATTATTTTTGAGGCATGGTGGTACAAGCCTATAATCTTTTCCCTTAGGAGGATTATGAATTTGAGGCCAGCCTCAGCTACATAGCGAGACCTTGTATTAAACAGCCGGGCGTGGTGGTGCACACCTTTAATCCCAGCACTCGGGAGGTAGAGGCAGGCGGATCTCTGTGAGTTCAAGGCCAGCCTGGTCTGGTCTACGTAGTGAGTTCCAGGCCAGCTGGAACAACAGGAATATTCAAAAAGACCAAAAAGACCAAAAAAAAAAAGCCAAAAGCAGAGTCAGAGCTCAGTGGGTGAAGGTGCTTGCCACTGGAGGACACGAGCCTGAAAACCTCAGTGTTTAATCCTAAAATGCAAGTAAAGGCAGAAGGCAAAAGCCGACTCTACAGCCATCCTGTGACCTCCACCCATACTAACCCCCCACACAAATCAAAGTAAATAAACAATAAATAAAACAATTAATTTAAAAATCATTAAAAGTCATTATAATAAATACAATATAGTACAGTTTCATGTGTAATTAAATGTAATTTTAATTATTTAAATTATAACTTTAAAAAATTTTAATGTGTGTGTATTGGGGATAGAACTCAGGGTCTCATGCCTGCCAGGCAAGTGCTTTACCACTGAGCTTCATCTCCAGAAATTTTGAAAAATTCCATTTTTTAGCTAGAGGTGGTAGTGTACACTTTAATCCCTGCACTCAGGAGGCAGAGACAGGTGGTTCTTTGTGAGACAGAGGCTAGCCTCGTCTACATATGGAGTTCTAAGCCAGCTGGGGCTGCAGGGAGACCCTGTCTCAAAAAAACCAAAAAAAAAAAAAAAAAAAAAAAAAAAAAAAGAAAAAGAAATTAACCCAGTAGATTGCACACATTATCATTTGAACAAGAGAGCCCTCATTCAAGTTCTTGGTAGCCACACGTGGCTGGTGGCTACTGTACTGGACAGCAGAATTGTGGAGGATGAATCCTGTGGGGTGTACCACACATGGGAGGAGCTGTCTGGGAAGGGGACATGGATGACGGAGTGAGTCACTAGCTTGAGTCAGCCCCTTTCTTGCCTGCTCACTGGCCTGGAGGCTTTCTGGCTATTGGCTTCCTACACTGCAGAGCATGACCTTGACTCCACGGAACCCTGACACAGACCCTCTGGAAACAGCTCAGCTTTAGTGGCCCCACCTGCCTACTCCAAGAAATGGTATGAACCCTTTGCTTTGGGGGCTCAAAGCTGCTCTGGGAAGGTGTGGGGGGACATAAGGGATAGGCTGACTAGGGGCCCAGTTTAGAGTGAAGTGAGTGGTGGTCAGAGACTGTCTCTACAGAAAAATTTGATATTTTATGCATATTTTTTTGCGTTAATTTATGTGCCTGGGGTGATCTGGAACTCCTGATCCATGTGATAATTTTTAAAATTAATGTAAACCCTAAATAAATGAAAAGCATATGTTCACACAAAGACTTGTACCTGGATGTTCTCAGCAGTGTGTTTACCATAGCCAAAAAGTAGGAAAAATGTAAATATCCATCCATGGATGAATGGGTAAAGTGTAGTGTACCTGGGCAAGGGCATGTTAGTAAGCCATAGGAGGGGATAAAGTGGGGATCCTGCTTTGGCAGTCCCAACATTCCGTTCCATTTACATGAAATGCCCAGAATAAGCAAACCCGGGGGCGAGGGGAGAGGCAGAGAGACAGAGATAGATAGAGAGACAGAGACAGAAGTCAGTCCACGGTCCATCACTGGTCAGAGGCTAAGCTAGACCTGGATAGGGGAGTGGCTACTGAGTGGATGTGGAATTTCTTTTGGGATGATGAAAACGTTCTAAAATTAAGATGATGTGCGGGATAGCTTTAGTGTCAACTTGACACACCTGGGTTGAAGGAGCCTCAATTGGGGAATTGCCTCCATTGGACCAGCATGTGGCCATGTCTGTGGGGGAATTTTCTTGATTGCTGAATGATGTGGGAGGGCCCAGCCCACTGGGGTGGTGCCACCTCTGGGCAGGTGGCCTATGTTGTATAATAAAGCAGGTTGAGACTGGGCCAGAGGAGCAAGCCAGTAAGCAGCATTCCTCCATGGCCTGTGCTCCAGCTCCTGCCTCCAGGTTCCTGCCCTGAGTTCCTATCTTGGTCTCTCTGATGAACTGTGACCCGGGAGATGTAAGCCAAATAAACCCTTTCCTCCCCAAGTCAGAGTGTTTTGTCACAGCAATGGAGAAACAAACTAGGACAGATGAAGTGGTATAGTACTGGGAATATACTAAAAACCAGTAATCAAAAACTTTAGAATGGTGAATTTGGGGCCAGGTGAAGGCACTTGCAGCCAAGTCTGATGACCCGAGTTCCATCCGTGGGACCCACATGGTGCAAGGAGAAAACAGACTCCTGAAAGCTGTCCTCAACATCTACATTCCAGCTGTAGCACATGAGCACATGCGTGCACACACAGACATGAATAAACAAATGTAAAAATTAATTAAACAAAAATATTAAGTGTTTTCACTAAGTACTATTGAAGAAAATTACATTTGGAAAAAATAAATAAAATATGGGGACTGGGGTATAGCTCACTTGTTTTATAGGGTGCTTGCCTAGCATGTATGAGGCCCTGGGTTCAATTCCTAGCACTGCATAAAATGGCGTGGTGGTACACGCTTGTAATCCCTCCCTTGTGGGAGGTGGAGGCAGGAGGATGGGAAGTTAAAGGCCAGCTTGAGCTACATAGTAAGACTGCCTGGAAAAAAACAACAACCAAATTATATATATGTATATTCATATATATTCCATAGTATGAAAATGCTATTTATTTCAATTATTAAATTTTGTGGTGACACCTTAAAATTTTCATCTGTGGCAAAGTGCCTTGTTCTCTTCAATCTAGTCCTATGGTTAAGTCTCAGCTCTTCCTGGCTGGGCAAGTTGATTAACTTCTCAGAACCAGGATTTTCTATATAAAATGCCTGCGCCTAGTAGTTGTTAGGATCATACAGTGAAGAGATGACCGCACAGACCTAGCACAGTCCTTGGCACACAAGTTTTTAAGTATTACGACATAAATCTTAGCAAACTTTTCTTAAGGGGGGGGGTCTGGTGTCCAGCTTAGAGTGGGGTGTAATGTCCCCACCCCTATGAATGTGACCTGACTCTGCCCTTGAGAACTGGCCTAGTGGCCTAGAACTTCCTGCTCCTTCTGGTCCTCAAAGAAATGGGCCTTTAATACTCTCAGGCCCCAGGCTGACCACCACCACCAACACCCTTGGACGGTGATACCCTGAGCCACGCTCCGGTGCCTCTTGGCTCCCAGCACCTTATATCCCGGCTCCTCTGCCCCCCACTCCACCTCCCTCACGCGCCTTTCTGTACTCTACTCTTCCAGCGTAGGCCATGGCTCCGGGTCCCTCTTGCTGCCATGAGGCCTGTACTTTGCAGGGCTGAAGTCCAAAGTTCAGTCCCTTGGCTAAGCACACGGATAAATATGAACCTTGGAGAATTTCCCCAGCTCCAATGTAAACAGAGCAGGCAGGGGCCCTGATTCACTGGCCGCTGGGGCCAGGGTTGGGGGTTGGGGGTGCCCACAGGGCTTGGCTAGTGGGATTTGGGGGGGCAGTGGGTGCACGGAGCCTGGTTCGTGACTGCCAGGCTGCCGGCAAGTAGACGGCCCACGCGGTGGGTGGGGGAGGCGGCCAGCTCGGTGGCCTGGGGCCGCGTGGCCTGGTGGCAGTGGAGCCATGGTTTCCAAGCTGAGCCAGCTGCAGACGGAGCTCCTGGCTGCCCTGCTGGAGTCGGGCCTGAGCAAAGAGGCGCTGATCCAGGCCTTGGGGGAGCCGGGGCCCTACCTGCTGGCTAGAGATGGCCCCCTGGACAAGGGGGAGTCCTGCGGTGCAGGTCGAGGGGAGCTGGCGGAGCTGCCCAATGGGCTGGGGGAGATGCGTGGTTCGGAGGACGACACCGACGACGATGGGGAAGACTTCGCACCACCCATCCTGAAAGAGCTGGAGAATCTGAGCCCGGAGGAGGCCGCCCACCAGAAAGCGGTGGTGGAGACCCTTCTGCAGTAAGGACCCCACCCTATCCCTAGCACTCAGGAGGGAGCCCAGAGCAGCCCACGCTAAGCTCCCGGCCAGCCCTCTCCCAGACTAGAGCCCTCCTGAGCTGTGGCCTTTAGGCTAGTGGTCGGGAAGTGGGAGCTTAATGGGTTCTTGCTTGGACCTGCCCCTTTGTAGGGTCTCACATTCCTGTGAATCATGTCCTGCATGCAGCCCTGGTCGCTAGGAAATGGGGACAGGCAGGAGGACAGTAAAACAAGAAAGTCCCCAATGAAATGCTTGAAGAACCCGAGGGTGGTGGAAATCTTTACCCACTGTGGTCATTTGCACTCCTCAAAATTCTTCTTCCCTGCTAAGTGCTCAGACCACAGAAGTGGGGTCCCCACAAGCCCTTCTGAGGAGGTTGGGCAGAGACTGGGGTTTTAGGGCCTTCCCTAGTTCCCTAGGGCCTCAAGTATCTGGCTGTGTAAGCCCAGATTTTTCTTACCTGAGGCAGATGGAGCCTGGGGGTGGCAGCTGCTCCCCTTCCCTGGCCACATGCCCCCCACTTTACCAGGTGGCAGCTTTAGAGGCCTCCCTGTACTATACCCTCATCTGTTGTCTGGCTCCCCATTTCCTGGAGTGCTGGGTGGGTCCAGAGTGGATGCCTCCCCTCTCCTCAGCAAAGCCCATCTGGTTACTAATTACCCATGTACTTTATTATTTCTCTTTTGTTTTATAAATTTATAAATGGCAAAAGGCTCTGATAAGGCCTGTGATCATTAACTTGTAGGGATGGTGGCCTGGAGACACCTGAGCCTACCAACCTCCCACCCAGTGGGGGTGGAGAATGGGAGCACTGGGATGGGGGAAGGGTTACCTGGGAGCTGCAGGGACCCCCCCCCTCCCCTCCTCCCCAAACCCTCCAAAATCTCCATACTAATAGCTCCCTGTTTTTGACTTTCTGTTGGGGTTTCATGGCGCCCAGGTTCCCAAAATATAGAAAATATAGAGATGCACTCCCAGGAGGAACTTGTTGATAATTCTGTTTTATAGGTGGAGAACCTGAGGCTTAAGACTGTTTGTTTGTGTGTGTGTGTGTGTGTGTGTGTGTGTGTGTGTGTGTGTGTGTATGTGTGTGTGTGAAAGCTATGACTAAGGGGCCTAAGGGCTGACTGAGGAGTTTGAAGAGTTCTGGGAGTTCTGTGGGAGTCTGTCTCTTTTTCTGTCCAAGGTACTGATCCCGGCTTGGGGTCGGGGAGGACTGGTGGATTCCGGCCTCTCCAGAAGCCTCAGGGAGCCTCCCTGGGCCTTGGGCAGGGGGTAGGGGAGCAGTCAGGCCCCCTGGCTTGGCAGGAAGAGGAGGGCAAAGGGCTGCCTCGCTGTAGGGGAGGGGCAAAGGTCCAGATATTGCCAGACCCAGGGTGAGGAAAATCTGGACAGGGTGGGGCTGGGCCTAACCTGCTCAGGGCCCCAGATGGAACTGGGGGCTTAGGTATGAGGCTGGGGACAGGGTACCAAGGGTCTTCTTACCTGGCTAGGTGGAACCTCTTGATCAGCAGCTCCTTGGCTAGGGGTGGTGGGGGCAGGAGGGGAGGCTTGGTCCAAAGCAGTTTTGAGCAGAGGTCAAAGTGCTCCTTGGAGACCAGCAGAGACCTGGAATTGGAGGAGAGGAGGGGAGGCAGGGAGGATGAGGTGGAGGAAGAAGGCTGGGGAAGCTGGAAGAGCAGAGGAGCCAGGAGGGGAGAGGGTCTTAGAGCAGCTGGAAGAAGGGGCAGGGGAGAGAGTGAGGCTGTACTGGGAGGAGGCTGGAGTGCTTCCCTCCCGGGTTGGGTTTTCTTTAATGCTAACAGCGTGCTATTTACTTTCCATTTAAATTTGAGATGTTGCTATAAATTATCAACCAGCTCCTTGTTCCTGTGGAGTTTATAACTAACTACCTGGGTTACTTATTGTTCAGGTAACAAAGGGGACCTGAAAATGTCCCAGGGACAAAAGTGGGGCCTCTAGCTTCAGGGCAGGGGGTGGGAGTATTGGGGAGAGGGCTGGAGGACCCCTGAGGAAGGCCTGGGTGGTGGGGAGGTTGAGGCTAGAAGAGATGCCTACAGAGGCCAGCTCTGTGTGGGAACTAATTGTTCCCATAAGACCTGTGTCTGGAAGAGGCAGGGGTGGGTCTGGGGTCCCAGGTGCCCCTAAGAGTGTGCCCCGTATTTGAGGCCACAGCAGAAACCTGAATTCCTCCTCTCAAATCTCTACCCTCAGTCTGTGTGACCTTGGACAAATCTCTTTCCCTCTCCTACCTCAGTTTCCCCATGTAGACAAGCAATAAAGTCAAATTCCCTGCTCTATTTCCATCCCCTTGGCCCCATTAGCTTCCCTGACTGCTCTCCTGCCCTCCGTTCCTTTGCTTCTGTGATGCTGACTTTGCTGCTCTTCAACATAAAAGGCGATTGCCACCTCAGGGCCTTTGCACACCCCATTCCTCTTGCTCAGACCTTTCCCCAGGCTCTTCTGGGCCCTCAGTTCCCTGTCTGCCCCTTCTGCAGGTGGGCTCTCCCTGCAGTTGCCCTCTCCTTCACCACTTGCCCTTATTTATTTATATATATATATATATCCCTGTTCCTTTCCTGTCTTCTGTGAAAACAGGGAACTCTCCAAAGACAAAGCTTGTGAGGTCTTATTCATCACTTTACCCCCCATGTCCAACCCATGACAGACATAGGCATGGGTGAAGAGGACTTCCCTAGACACCTGCTGCTCCTACTTAAGGGAATACCTGGAGTTCAGGGCTCTAGCCTGGCTGTCCTCACAAGTCCCCAGATAGTTCAAAGCCCAACCTTGATGTTCCCTGATCCCGCCTGTCAGCAGCAGGGCTCTGTGAGCTAGGACTGCAGTAGCAGGGTAGTGGGCAGGCTGTCATCTGCATGCAGCCTGCCTGGGTTCCCATCCCTACCTTGTCCCTTTCCAGTCAGGCAAGTGCCTTCCATTTCCTAAGTCCCAGTTTCTTCTTTAGAATAGCGAGGAAGAAAATACTCGCTACAAGTTTAAGAGTATTCCCCCAAGAGTATGAAAGATAGTTTGTGAAATAAGCAGCAGTGGACCCTAGCAATTTAGGTGATCCCATTTTACAGGTGAGGAAATAAAGGCTTCAAGAGACCAAGTGACTTACCCGAATTAACTGTTCCAAATAGCAAGGCCAGGACTTGGGCCCATGGCCTCCTATCCCATGTATCACAGGCTTATTTGCTACATCATATGTAGCTGAGGGTGACCTTGAACTCTTGATCCTCCTGCCTCTACCTCCCAAGTGCTGGGATTACAGCTATGCATCACCATATGATTTTATGTGATGTTGGGGATAGAACCCAGGGCTTCATGCATGCTAAGCAAGCACTTTGCCAAGTGAGTTACAGCCCTAGCCTGAGAAAGAGGAAATATCTTTAGTTCTACCTCAAATCTGAGGAAACTGGGGCATACTGATGTTAAGCCACCTTGCAAGTCCACTCAGAGAGTGGCTAACAGAGCTGGGATTACTACTATTCAGATCTAAACCCTTCCTCCTAATGGAGAACTCAGCTCTCTATCCAGAGGTGTGGTCTTCAGGCTTGTCTCCCACCTCCTGGCTCTGGATACCAAAGACCCAAAGGCCCAAAGACATGGTTGACTCTAGAATGGGGAGGAGAAGAGAGGAGGAAGATGATGGCAGATCTTCACTCTTTCTGGGTTCTACTGTGGGGCCAGGGGACCACAGTGATGGTGATGATGGAGATGATGACAATGATGTTAATAATATCATTCCATTTACTGAGCCCATGCTATTGGCCAGGCTCTGCCCCAAAGCCTTCTTCTCCATTGGGAACTAATTTAATTCTCCTAGTTAGCAGTCAGTGTGAGCTAGGTGTGGATATGGTCCATGTGGAAAAGCAGGTGCAGTTCACAGAGGCCTAGGTCATGACAGGATTGGGACCCAGTAGACTTGAATCAAACCTAGTACATTTAAAGCATGAAACACTAGGTACCTTGCCCTGTTTATTTTGAGTTGTTTTTAGCTGGGGAAGCTCTTTCTGGAAGAAGAGGCCTGTCCTTAGAAACTGAATGTGTAAGTCTGTGCACATGTGTGTGTGTGCACACTGCATGCACGAAAGAGAGACAGAGACAGAGAGAGACAGAGACAGAGACAGAGAGAGATAGAGACAGAGAGGCAGAGAGGAACAGAGAGCAGTAAGAGAGAGGTAGGAAAATAGAAATGGACTAATTCAGTAGGTACCAGAAAAAAAGTGGCACAGATAACTTCCCCCAGAGAAAGGAAAGATAGAAGCTGGGTCCTCTTGGCTCTGTGTTCTGACAGGCATTTTGTTTGTTTTTATTTTTTTGATTTTTATATATTTCTTTTTTTGAGACAGGGTCTCAAACTCATGGTCCTACTGGCTTGGCCTCCCAAGTGCTGAGATCACAGCACCACCATGCCTGGCTTTGCCTGGTACTTTGTAATCACTTTTTGGTGTCAAATTGTATCAAGGACTGTTTAAAAACAAGTGTCCATTAGTTTGAACATGTTTGCTTCCCATTCAAATACATGTCTTCTGCTTATAAGTGCTGTGCATGTGTTTGTGAAAGGTGGCTGGTCTTGCTCTTATTTTATTTGATCTAGTGTAGGAGAAGTTGAGAGAGACAGAGATGGGGTGGGGGAGAGGGAAGAGAGAGACAGAGACAGAGATAGAGAGACCTTGGCAGAGTACAAGGTCCTGCTGAGAGGTAGGTGCCCCCATTCTCCCTACAGAGGAACTATGGAGGGAGGGAGAGAGAGAGGGAGGGAGGGAGAGAAGAAAGTGAGGGCTGCCCTTGGTGGAGAAGGGAGGTCACCAGATAAGCTTGTTTGCTGAAGCACAGGCTGGACTTTGTCCACCTTTCCCTCCTAGCCCTGACTGGCACTCAGGGAAGGTAAAGGGAGGGGTGAGGTGCCAAGAATCCCCCAAACATGGGAAGATAGAGTCTGCAAGTAGGATTCCTAGTAACAAAATATTCTTGAGCCCCAACTAGGAAACCTGGGACAACCTGAGCTTTCTGAGCCCAAGTTCTGACATGGGCGGAGCCCACATTCACATAAAATATACTTCCGGGGGGTTTCTTTGAGATTAGGTGGCTCCCAGTGGCTGCTAGGTGGGTGACATTCACCCTCACCGTTATCGTTTTTTATTTGCTGTACCTAGTGCTGACTTAGACTCATCTGTCCCCACCTCCTTTGCTACCCTCCCTGTCTCTGATAACAAAAGAGGTAGTCAGAGGGTCGAAGCTGACCACTGCTAAGCCCTCCCATTGAGAAGGCCATTAGGGATGCTAGGCAGAGCTGGCTCTGGGAAGAAAAGAAGGGTCTGGGGAAGGCAGTGGGGTGGGCTTTAGAGTGCTAGAGGTGGATTTCAGTTTGTAATTTGGTTTGAAATGTTATATGCACTCAGTCTCTGGGCTCCAAACCTGTGAATTTAACCAACTGGGGATTGAAAATATTAAAAAAAAAATTGTTCCAATCTGAACACTACAGACTTTTTTGTCACTATTTTCTAAACAATAAGTAAAGCAACCATTTTACTTGCATCTTTGTTGTAACCTAGAGGTGACTTAAAGTAGACCGGGATGTATGTAGGCTATATGTAAATGTTACCCATTCGTTGCTGTGGTTGGGTTGGTTTTTGAGACAAAGTCTCACTATGTACCTCAGACTGGCCTGGAACTCCATTTTCTGCCAACTGGGGCAGCAAGTGTTTGCTAGAATACCATCGATTTTATGCAAGGGATTGAGCACTTGTGGCTTTTCATATGTACTATAGTCCTGAAAGTGTTCCCCAAGGATACAGAGGGGTGACTTACACATTGCAGTACAGTATACAGGGTTGGAATGTAGTGCATATTTTAAAAACTGCAGAAGAGCTACAGAGAAAACTGTCCCTCTCATCCATCCCCAGCACCTGACTCCTGATAAGAGGAGGAAGTCAGAGGGTCTAAGAGGGAAACCACCATCTCCAGTTTCTGATGTGTTCTCTGATGAGGTTTCATGTATACACATATGAATAGAAAGCCTTTTTACACACATGCACATGCAACACACATGCACACACATATACACATAATACACATACATGCACACACATATGCACATGCACATATATATAATTAAAAAAAATTTTAAGACAAGGTCTTCTGTAGTTCAGGCTGGCCTTGGCATGTTGCTGAGAATGACCTTGAACTCCAAATTCTCTTGCGTTTACCTCCCAAGAACTGGGATTACAGGCGGGGGCCAGCAAGCTAGGCATTTTTGTTTTCTTTTTGAGACAAGATCTCAATATGGAACTCAGATTAACATTGAACTTGTGATCTCAGCTTCCTGAATGCAGGGATCATAAATGTGTGTCACCATACCTGGCTTCTCTTTCCTCACTTCTAATTTCACATAAGCAGCAGTAAAGTACTTATCCTAGCCAGGTCAGCCCATCTGGACACACTCAGAGATCCTGCAGTGGGCTTTATGGCTGATAGAAGAGCGGTTGTGATAGAATCAGCATTTTTTTTTTTTGGTGGACTTTTTGGTGGTTTTCAATCTTTGCTACAGCAAGCAATATGGCAACCAGTCACCTTCTAAAGACACCATTTGTCAGATATGTAAATATCTCAAGGCTCAAGATTTAGAAGCAGCTTGCTGAGCCAAGCAGGGAAGAGGGGAATACAGGCTTTCCAGTCACACATTCAAATCTCAGTCTGCCTGCTTCAGTGCTGTTGTATTTTACTGTATTTATCTGACACATACATGGTTTGGAGAGAGAGAAATAGAGGAGAGAGAGAGAGAGAGAGAGAGAGAGAGAGAGAGAGAGAGAGGAGAGAGAGATTGTGTTATTATTCCGTAAAGGTGCTTACCACCAAGCCTGATGACCTGAGATCCCACAGGGTAGGAGAGATCTGACTCCTAAAAGTCCTCTGATCTCCACATGTAAAAGTTTGCACTCACATGCCTATACACAAATTATATATATAGATAGATATCCATATATATATGGGGAGAGGGAGAGAGAGAGAGAGAGAGAGAGAGAGAGAGAGAGAGAGAAGGGGAGAGAGGTGTTTGAGACAGTAGGAGAGGAAGAGAGCATTGTGGTACAATCTATACATAGATCCCTTCCTTTCCCACAGGGAGACTCATTAGCAGAGGATGAATCACAGGTGGCCTCAGGTCCCATAAATCACTCTCTTTGGAGAATGCTAGCTCCCAGATGGGATTTTGGACTCAAACACACATAGTTTTGTTACAAGGAGGCCTCTGAAGTCCAGCCTATAACCCCTTCACCTGGGACTCAGCTGAAACACCTGCCTGCATTGTCCAGCATTGTGGGGAAACAGGTAGACTGCTGCTAAGGGCTTATTGCAGAATTTTAGGCATTTTGACCCTGTGTGATTTTAGCCTGGTAGACGACTTAGAACTCATCCCTTTGGGTAGAAATGGACACTGCTGGGTTAGTCTTGTGACCTTGGGCAAGAAATACAAGTGACACAAACTCTCTGGGCCTCAGTGGCTCTGACGGTAAATAGGAAACTCCACGTGTTTGCTTTCCTTTTTTCAATGGGGTTTCACCATATATCTGTCCATCTGTCTGTCCATCCATCTGCTTCATCATCCATCCATTCATCCACCCATCCATTTATCTACTCACCCATCCATATAACTATTCATCTACACACCCAGTTAGTTATCCATCCACCTATTCACCAGCTCATCCACCCACCCATCCACCCATCCATCCATCCATCCATCCATCCATCCATCCATCCATCCATCCATCCATCCATCATCCTAGGCACACTCTATGGCAGGCCCATTTTGAGTGCTGAGAATGAGACAGTTTATTCCTCAACATGAGTTTAAGATTCATTTAACACTGTCAGTAAGATGACTCAGTGGGAAAAATGCTTGCCTCACAAGCCTGGCAACCTGACTTTGATCCCCAGAACCCATGTAAATGTAGAAGGAGAGAACCGACTCTCAAGGGTTGCCCTCTGACAGCCACATGCATATTGTGGCACATATACGCACACACAGAGTAACTAAAAAGTTTAAAAATTATTCATTTGACATTCTCACGTAAGAAGAGGGGAGGAACTCTGAAGGAGGCTGCAGGTGAGGACATTCAGAGCTGGCTTGCACAACTTGCACTCATGTCTGCATGTGCTCATGTCTGTTTTCATGGGGCTGGGTCCTAGTACAGGACCCAACACAGGCCCCCAGGCTCCATAACTGCCTTCATCTGTGATCCCAACCCCAAGCAGCAGGGCTGTAGTTCCCAGGACCCCAACCTCACCTCAGAGTTGGCAGTGCCACTAAGCACCCCACTGAGCAGACTCTGTCTTTGCCCTCTTACAGGGAGGACCCATGGCGGGTGGCAAAGATGGTCAAGTCCTACCTGCAGCAGCACAACATCCCACAGAGAGAGGTGGTGGACACCACTGGTCTCAACCAGTCCCACCTGTCCCAGCACCTCAACAAGGGCACCCCTATGAAGACACAGAAGCGGGCAGCTCTGTACACCTGGTACGTCCGCAAGCAGCGAGAGGTGGCTCAGCGTAAGTAATGACCCCTGCCTGTGTTCTCCCTGGCAGGGCCTGGGACTCTCCCCAGTTCATAATGGGAGCTGGGAGTATCACCACCCTCACCACACAGACATGTGGACTGAGAGGAAACCTGTAGGATTTCACCCACAGTTACTGCCCATTCTGCACAGGGCACTGGGGGAGGGAGCAGGGTTGTTCCTGGGCACCCATAGATACAATTACTGAGTTCCTCCTTCACTGAGCTCACGGTTCAGTGGGGGAATCATGGGAAATCATCACTATGATATGAGACAAGAAGTATAATATGCTGACAACAAAAATAGTAACCTCTAGTAGTTACTGAGCACTTAAGACTGCCAGGCCCAGTGCTTTAAAGTATTGCAAAGTGGTGAGCTGACTGTGGAGGGGTGAGTAAGGTCTTCTATCTCAGTGAGGCAGAGGTTCCAGGAAGGTTCACATGGAAAGCATGACCTTTACACTAGGTCTTAAAGTGTGAGGGTGGTACAATCAAGAGGAACAGCATGAGAGGCTCAGAGGCCAGCATACATTCCTACACTATTGCTTAGGAAATGGTGATCTCTCTCTCTCTCTCTCTCTCTCTCTCTCTCTCTCTCTCTCTCATACTTGGGATTGAACACAGGGCTTCACATGTTAGGCAAATGCTCTACTACTGAGCTGAATCTCCAGCCCTCTTTTCACTTTTAATTTGAGACACGGTCTCACTGTGTAATCCAGGTTGGCCTTGAACTCCTGATCCTCTTGCCTTGGCCTCCCAAGATCCAGGATGACAGGTGAGTGCCACCACACCTGACTTGGTCTCATTTTTTTAGGGGTCACTGGATGTTATTTGGAGGTACCACGATTTGTTTAGCCAGCCACTTGCTGAAGGACTTTTAGTTTTTCCAATATGCTATCATGACCCCCTGCTACAAAAAAAAAAAAACAAAAAAACATTTCTGCTTTTTTTGAAACAGTGTCTCCCTAGCCCCAGCTGACCTGGAACTCACTATGTAGACCAGGCTGGCCTTGATTTCATAGAGATCTGCCTGTCTCTGCCTCCCAAGTGCTGGGATTAAAGGCGTGTGCCACCACCTCTGGCTCATAGAGAACATCATTATCTATACAAGTTTGTACAAAATGTGAGTCTGTCCACAGGGAAAATCCTAGATGTAGAATGCTGGGCATAGAATAAGTGCTTTTAAAATGTTTGATAGAGGGATGGAGAGGTGGCTCAGCAGCTGAGAGTCCTGGCTGCTCTTGTAGATGACCTGGATTCGATTCCCAGTACCCATAATAATAACAACCACTGTCAAAAATGTATATACAAAATGTATAAACAGCTCTGACCCTTAATATATTTACCTGTTATTGAGGGATTTGCTTTCCTCTATATTGTAATATACACTTAGACACATAGTATAATATAGCACATTCTTAGCTGGGCGTGGTGGCGCACGCCATTAGTCCCAGCACTCGGGAGACAAGGGCAGGTGGATCTCTGTGAGTTCTAGGCCAGCCTGGTCTACATAGTGAGTTCCAGGCCAGCTAGGGCTACTGGGAGATCCTGTTTCAAAAAAGATCCCCCCCCCCAAAAGCACATTCTTAAACTGTTTTCATTTGTATGAGAAGAAGCAGAAATCATTTTAGGTTTAGCTTCTGAGAGAATTTAACTGTCTTTTCCCCAAACTGTCATTGGAAGAAAATTTACAATATTGAATAAAATACATTTTTCATCTCTAACAGTTTGAAATGTAAGAAAAGATTTCAGCCTAGAACTGAGAAGAAGCAAATTGTGGCTCAAATAGCTATCCTCAGGGAATTTTTAACTTTAAAGAATTGGAGGATGGGAGATACAGAACATTCAAGATAAGCCCAAAGTATTAGGACTCTTGGAGTAACAAGAGGGCAGAGCCCCAATTCAATTTGATTTAAGGGGGTTAAAGGAATTTATTGGCTCATGAATGGGAGCAGTCCATGGCTGTTTCAGGCATGGTTGCATCTAGGGGCTTAAATGACATTCACACAGTATTTTTTTAAATTTATTTATTATTTATTATTTTTATTTTATGTGTATGCATGTATTGCCTGGGTGTAGGTAATTGCACCGTGTTGTGCAATACCTGCGGAGGACAGAAGAGGCTGTCGGATCCCCTGGAACTGGAGTTACACACAGTTGTTAGCTGCCATGTGGGTGCTGGGATTCGAACCCAGGTCTTCTGCAAGAACCACCAGTGCCCTTAACTGCTGAGCCATCTCTCCAGCCCCACACACATTATTTCTTGACTTGACTTTGTTTCCCTCCCTCTTTCCATCTTTCTCCTTCCCTTCCTTCTTTCTTTTTCCTTTCCTTCCTTTTGATTTTTTGAGATATGTTCCCATGTGTAGCCCAATCTATCCTCAAACACTATGTAGCTGAGAATGACCTTGAACTGAGCCTCCTGCCTCTAAGCTCCACCACCGAGGGTACAGATGTGTACACATACCTGACTTGGTTTTATTTTCTTTTACGTTGACTTCCTTTTCTGTCAGGCTCTTCTGATACAGGCACAGATGGGTCCTGGGAGCTCTCGGCTGTCATCTTACCAGCTTAGCAACCTCAGGGAGGGAGTGAGCTTCTTTTCAGTTTTTAGCTGAGTGCTCGTTTTAATAAAAAAACATTCAGTGGGGCTGGAGAGATGGCTCAGCAGTTAAGAGCACAGGCCACTCTTTCAGGGGACCCAGGTTCAATTTCCAACACCTACATGTGGCTAGCAATGGTCTTATCTCCAGTTCCGGGGAAGCCAACACCTGACCTCTTGGGCACTGCACCACACAAGTGTACTGACACAGGGGCACTGACACACATACAGTAAAATGAAAAAAAAAAATAAAATATTTAAAGATAATTTAAAAACATTTAAATAAGGTCTAATGTACAAATGTACACAAATCTTAAGTGTACAGTTCAATGAACTAACATTCCTCCCTCCCTCCTTCCCCCTGCTTTACATCCTGCCACCTTCCCTCCCTCCCTTCCTTCCCTCCCTCCCTTCTTTCCCTCCCTCCCTCCCTTCCTTCTCTTGCTCTTTCTTCCTTTTTCCCCTTTATTTCTTTTTCTTTCTTCTTGAAACAAGGTCTCCATCTGTGAACCTAGCTGGCTTGGAACATGCTTTGTAACCCAGGCTGGCCTCAAACCCATGACAATTCTACTGCTTCATCTTCCCAAGGGCTGTGATTTTAGTTGAGTCCTAATGCCTGGCCCTCTTAAAGAAATTCTTCAAGGGACGGGAGAGATGGCTCAGCGGTTAAGAACACTTGTTGTTCTTGCAGAAGACCTGGGTTCGAATCCAGAACCCACATGGCAGCTAACAACTGTTCATAACTCCAGTGCCAGGGGATCCAACAGCCTCTTCTGTCTTCTGTGGGCATTGCACGACATGGTGCACTTACCTACATGCAGGCAATACATGCATAGGTATAAAATAAAAATAATAAAAAAATTAAAAAAAGAATTTCTTCAAAGTGAACATACCAGAATAACAACCCATTAGATGAAGAATTAAACATTCCAGCTCACTAGCAGCCCTCTCTTCCTGTAAGGGTAATCACTAAACCTGACTTCTACCATCACAGGTTACTTATGATTCTTGGTAGATACTGCTAAATTGCTATTGTTTTGAAACCAGCAGGGTTTCAATATTCCAGTTGCTTCTTGAATCCTTGGCAACACTTGTTAATGTTTGTCTTTCTCTTACTCAGCCATGGTATATGTGTGCTAGGCAAGCACTCTACCAATTGAGCCACATCTCCCAGGCCCAGGGTTAGATAATTCTTTGGTTCTAGCCTTTAACTACTCTATTTCAGCACTCTGGGAAACAGAAAATCGGCGGGCCAGGGAGCTGACGTGGGAAGGTGGGAGTGGCCAATGCCCCTCTTATGACTCTCTGTCTTACAGAATTCACCCATGCCGGGCAGGGTGGGCTAATTGAAGAGCCCACAGGTGATGAGCTGCCAACCAAAAAGGGGCGGAGGAACCGTTTCAAGTGGGGCCCAGCATCCCAGCAGATCCTGTTCCAGGCCTATGAGAGGCAGAAGAATCCCAGCAAGGAGGAGCGAGAGACCTTGGTGGAGGAGTGCAATAGGTAGAATGGTGGTTCAGCCAGGGCCAAGGCAAGGCTGGGAAGAGGGTGGGGAACTCTGGCTCTGCAAGGGGCCTCTCCAGTCCTTGAGAATTCCTACAGTCTGTTTAGCTTGGTCAGAATTAAGAGGACTCAATTCCTGACCATTGTTTAGAAGTGAATTTCTAGCATCCCCCACCCACCCAAGCAACCCTTCAGGTGGCCACTCATTTTGTCTCCTCCATAACCTTAGGTCTGCCATCTAGAGCACTTGGCTAGATTTTACTCTTCAGCTCTTGGGTACTATCTTTACAGAGCAGAGTGCATCCAGAGGGGTGTGTCACCGTCGCAGGCACAGGGGCTGGGATCCAACCTTGTCACGGAGGTGCGCGTCTACAACTGGTTTGCCAACCGGCGCAAGGAAGAAGCCTTTCGGCACAAGTTGGCCATGGACACATACAGCGGGCCCCCACCAGGGCCAGGACCAGGACCTGCACTGCCTGCTCACAGCTCCCCTGGCCTGCCCCCCTCAGCCCTCTCCCCCAGTAAGGTCCATGGTGAGTGCTGTGGGCCAGGAGAACTGGGATAAAGAGAGTAAGTGGGTGGGAAGGAGGGCTGGAGAGGGATTCCTTAGCGGCAGTAGCCACCCCAGATTACACTCCGTCCCCTCTACTCTGTCCACTCCATCCATCCACTTCACTCTGTCCACTCTACTCCATCCACTCCATCCATCCACTCTGTCTACTCCACTCCATCCCCTCTACTCTGTCCACTCCATCCATCCACTCTGTCTACTCCACTCCCTCCCCTCTACTCTGTCCATCCCCTCTACTCCATCCACTCCATCCCCTCTACTCCATCCACTCCATCCATCCACTCTGTCCACTCCACTCCATCCCCTCTACTCTGTCCACTCCATCCATCCACTTCACTCTGTCCACTCTACTCCATCCACTCCATCCATCCACTGTCCACTCCACTCCATCCCCTCTACTCTGTCCACTCCATCCATCCACTCTGTCCACTCCACTCCATCCCCTCTACTCTGTCCACTCCATCCATCTACTCCTTTCTCTGGCACTGTGCATTCCACTCTCCCTCATCCACTTCAAACTGTTCCACTCCCCACTCTCCTCCACGCTGTACCACCCTCCAGCACTCAGCTCACACTTTCCTCCATCCTTCCTGCTCCACACCACCCCTCTCTTCCCAGTTCACTCTACCCTTCTCTCCAACCAAACCATTCAGCCCACTGGTAACTTTATTCACTCCATGCCATTCACTGCACTCCAACTTATTCTAGTCAGCCTAACTAGATTTGTGTTACACATTCATTTTGGATCTATCAGTTCAAACCATCTCAGTTCAACTCAATTCAATTGTGTTCAAACCATAATGTAATCCAACCAATTCTCATTCAGTTCATTTAGTTCAACTAAACAGAAGTCAATGAAATTCAGCTCCTTTTGCACAGCTTATCCCTTGGTATCTACAGATTGGTTCCAGTACATCTTGTAGACACTTCAAGTAGTATTTGCATGCAACCTATGCACATCCTCCTGCAGACTTTGACTCATTTCTAGATGACTTATGACTCAATACAACCCAATTACTATGTAGTTATACTATATTGGTTAGGGACTAATGACAAGAAAAAGCCTACATGTGTTCAGTACAGACACACAGTTTTTTCAAATATTTTCCATCTACAGTTGGTTGAATCTGAGGATGTGGTGCTTGTGGATACAGAGGGCCGACTGTAAAGCTCAACTCAATTTAATCCATTCAATTTGATTTCATTCAGTTCAATCCAAGCTCAATCCAGCTCAACTCATTTCTGATCTAATTCAACTAGATCTAATTTAATTCACTCAATTCCAATCCATTCTTCTCAACTCCTTCATTTCTGATTAATTCAGCTCAGTTCCACTGTTCTTTGACTAAGCACCTACTGTACACCAGGGGAGCACTAGGCAGTGGGGGACATGGAGCAAGTGCATTCAGGGAGCTGGAAGCAGCCAGCACAGGGCTTGTTCTGTGGCAGAGGCTCAGCAAAGTGCTAACTATTCAAGGAAAGATGGGGAACCAGCCTGAGCAAACCAGTGGGGTCTGGTGTGATGAGGTCTGTGGAGGCAGGTGAGGACAGGAAAGTGGGGTGCTGAGCCTGGACAGTGCTCCCCACTCTAGGTGTGCGCTACGGACAGCCTGCAACCAGTGAAGAGGCTGAGGTGCCCTCAAGTAGTGGTGGTCCCCTAGTGACAGTGTCTGCGCCCTTGCACCAAGTGTCCCCCACAGGCCTGGAGCCTAGCCACAGCCTGCTGAGCACCGAAGCCAAGTTGGTGAGTGGCCCCAACCTGTGCAGAAACCCCTCCCAGCTCCATTTTTCATGGCTGGGAAACACTGGAGTGCCCCAGGGAGGCAGTGTGGGGACACTCCAACTCAACCTGGTTTACCCTCTCAGGTCTCAACCACTGGGGGTCCCCTGCCACCAGTCAGCACCTTGACAGCACTGCACAGTTTGGAGCAGACATCTCCAGGCCTTAACCAGCAGCCCCAGAACCTCATCATGGCCTCACTGCCTGGAGTCATGACCATTGGGCCCGGGGAGCCTGCTTCCTTGGGCCCCACTTTCACCAACACAGGAACGTCTACTCTGGTCATTGGTAAGGTAGTGGGGGCTACCACAGAATCTGGGATCAGAAAAGAGCTGCTGGGACCTATTCATTCATTCATTCATTCATCCATTCATTCACACACTTGCTTTCTGAGAGCCTGTTCTGGGTCAGGTGCTACTCTGCATTGGTATAGCAAACACCAAACCAAACAGACCCAATAAGCATAATATAGAAATTATATATTTATTATAAGAAGTCTATGGGAAAAATAAATCCGGGTAAGGGGGTATTTGTTGTCTTATCAGTATTTTTTAAAGTCTAGAAAGCCTTTCTATGCAGGAACTATTATGCGAGTACATGATGCTGTTCAATATTCAAGACACAGGGAGCTGGTGAGATGGCTCAGTGGGTCAAGGCACTAGCTGCCAAGCCTGACCACCTGAGTTCTACTGCCCATGGGACCCATATGGTAGGAGAGACCTGAGTGCTGTCTCTCACATACACACACAATAAATTAATATAACAAAATGTAAAACAACAAAAAGTCATTAAAAAATTATAGGGAACTGCTGGAAGAGGGGTGCAGATAACCAAGCTCAGGACCTTCCCAGTGCTGTGGAACTCCAGGGCTCCAAGGAACCCAGTTTGGCAACCTCTGAACACAGCCTGCCTTTCTCACCAGTCCCTCCACACCTCTTCTAACCCATGGACTCTGGGAAGGAGGGATGGTGCCTCTTAGGAAGTCTGGGCTGGGTCTGTGGGGAGGACACAGGGTGGTGGGTGGGAGGCTTGGCTGACTCCTGCCTGCCCTGTACCAGGTCTAGCCTCCACTCAGGCACAGAGTGTTCCAGTCATTAACAGCATGGGCAGCAGCTTGACCACCCTGCAGCCAGTCCAGTTCTCCCAGCCGCTGCACCCCTCCTACCAACAGCCTCTCATGCCCCCTGTGCAGAGCCATGTGGCCCAGAGCCCTTTCATGGCCACCATGGCCCAGCTGCAGAGCCCCCACGGTGAGTGTCCCTTACTTTGGCCTGGAGGATGTGGGCTGGAGGTTGGCTGTGGGTAGGTACAGAGCAGGGGCAGGTGGCAGGCACCGTGGTCTGCATGTATCTGGTGCAGGTGCACTTGTTTTGACAGTGGGTATCTGTGGGCTACCAACCTCTTTCTGTGTGAATACACACAGCCACAGATATGCACAGGAACTCATGTGAGTGGTGTGAACCTCTCAATGTGTGACTATCCATGGATCGTGTTCCTGCCTTGTGTGTGCATGTGCAGGCCACAGTCATTTCTTTGGAACCCTTGGGGCTGTGCACACCTGAGGTCATGAGATTTCAGATGGCAGAAGGTGGCTTGCGGATGTGCCATGTTACCTGTTACTCTTGGTAGGTTTGAGCAGCAGCTGTCAACAGAACACTGTTGTTTACGCAGCAAAAGTTGGGAACTGTATGAAGTAGATGAAGACTCATGTAGGACGGGGGGTGGGGTGGGGGGGATGGCTCAGGAGGTAAAGTGCTTGCCTTCCAAGTACAAGGATCTGAGTTTCATCCTCTAGAACCTGTATTTCATTTTTTGTCTTTTTGAGACAGGGTCTCCCTGTAGCCCCAGCAGTCCTGGAACTCACTATGTAGACCAGGCTGGCCTTGAACTCACAAAGATCTGCCTGCCTCTGCCTCCCAAGTGCTGGGATTAAAGGCATGCACCACCACTCCTGGCTAGAACCTATATTTTAAAAACAAGGAAGTTGGGTACTTCATGTATCCCAGATCTGGGGAAGCAGAGACAGATGGATCACTGGGGTTCATTGAGCAGCCAGCCTAGCCTACTTGGTGAACTTCAGGACAGTGATACTTGTCTCAAATAAAGCAGGCAATACCTGAGGAAGGACAGCTGAGGTTGTTTACTGCCATCTATGTGCACCTTCACACACACACACACACACTCATGCAGCCTAACACCAGGTCTGCATAACGTTTGCCATCCCATGAGCCCTGGGGCTGACTTTGTGGAAAGCTTTTGAGTTCAGATCTTTAGGACTTCAGCATTAGGATAAGGAGCTATGGACCTGTGGCTATGTACGAAGCTGGAAGTGTATGTATTCGTGTATTCATGTGTATGTGGGTGTTACGCTTTTTAAGCTGTTTCCTGGGAGAGTATGTGGCTACTAGGTATTTGATGAGTGTCCATGTCTCTTGGAGAAGTTGTAGGTGAAATTCTGAGTTGCAAGTTGAGAAATGTCCTAGCGATGGATACTGCTGCCCTCTGCACTGCTTACCTGGAGGCCTCCTGCCTTTCCTTCTGAGGCCTGAATATGGTGCAACAGCACCTGCACTTAGTACAATAGCACCTGTTTGGTCTTGTGGTCCCTGTGCTTAGTATAACAGCACTGAGTTTAGTACAAAAGTACTGGCATTTAGTACAATGGCACCTGCATTTAGTACAGTAGTACCTGTGCTCAGTCTAACAGCGTTTGAATTTAGTACAACATCTACACTAAGTATGACGGGACCTACACTTAGTACGGAGCCCCCATGCTTGGCATATCACCTGTGCTTAGTGCAGTCACTGGACAAAAAGTCCAAGAACTGGAGTTGCTTCCTGGCCTTCCCCTGGCTACCCCCCTTAAGGTCTAGCTGAGCAGATCCCTGATCAGGGAAAGGAGGGGTCCATCTCTCCCATCTGGATCCCCAAGGGCTATTTTGCAGGTCCCATGCCCACTTCCCCCAGGTACTCAGTCTAGAGGTTTTCTGGGATGGGTCCAGGGTGTCATGTCTGTCCTTACTTCCCAGCCCTCTACAGCCACAAGCCAGAGGTGGCCCAGTACACGCACACGAGCCTGCTTCCACAGACCATGCTAATCACAGATACCAACCTGAGCGCCCTGGCCAGTCTCACACCCACCAAGCAGGTAAGCCCCTATCAACCTGAAGCTCCCCATTCCATGCTGAGGGGAAAGCTCCACACTCCACACTTTGGGGGCTCAGGGAGTTGCTCTGGTTCCCCAGGTCTTCACCTCAGACACTGAGGCTTCCAGTGAGTCTGGCCTTCATGCACCATCATCTCCGGCCACTACCATCCACATCCCCAGCCAGGACCCAGCGGGCATCCAGCACCTGCAACCTGCCCACCGGCTCGGCACTAGTCCCACTGGTGAGCAGCCCTCACCTGCCTCTTCCTTGCTGTCCCCCAGTAGGACATGGGATGGTGTGCTTAGTTGATAAGACAGCTGACGGGAAATGCATTCTGACTGCAGAACGTGGCCCAGACACCTGTGGTGTGCTAAGCACTGTGTACAGTGTTTGGAGTCAAACTTACAGGAATACCTGACTCAATGGAGGAGAGTTTAAACAACCAGAAGTTATTCACCAATGCATCTGGCTTGGCTGGGCTCAGGGCTTAGTGTATGAGTGTGTTTCATGCATATGAGTATGTGGGTGCATGTGTCCCTGCCTGTGCATGCTCTCCACTGGAGCCTCAGAGACTCCCCCATCAGTTCCCATGGCTGTAATGACAGTTACTGAGGGCACTTCCTGTTCTAGGACCATCACTGGCCTCATTTTAAAGATGAACAAGTGCACACTCAAGGAAGTGTGTTACATGGTGGTAGAGCCAGGACTTGAACCTAGGCCCAGCCCAAGAGCCCTTCACTTTGCTAGTTCTATCAGTTTGGCAATCTACTGAGACACAGCATCAATAGCACGTACATTATGTACAGGGAGGGACTCATCTGATGGAACTGACTGGCAAAGTTGTACACAAAGGTGAGCATGCCTGTCATCTGTCCAGCAGGCCAGACACTCAGGTGGAAGGAAATCTGATCTCTAGGAAGCTTCCATTTTCTCTCCATATTAAGGTCTCTGATTAGAAATGGCCCACCTGCATAGGCAAGGGTAACTTCTTTTCTTGAAAGCCAATTCACTATTAACCACATCTACAAAATACCTTCCCAAGGGTTGGATGTTTAGCTTTGTAGAGTGCTTGCCTAGCAAGCGTGAGGCCCTGAGTTCAATCCCCAGTAATGTAAAAACCAAAAACATATAGGTTACTGATTTACTTAGCCCAGCAGAGCAGGCACATGGGAAAAATGTACCTGGGAGGCTGGCTGTCTTGAGACTTGAGGGTAGAGGATTGACCCGGGTTCCTGGAATCTGTCGTGATTTGGGTGAGGTTCTGCCTTCCCCCTCCAGAGCATCCTTAAGGATGAGCAGGTCGGGTAGGGTCAGAGGGGACTTGGGCAGCAGCTTGTGATCTCATTTGCCTCTACAGTATCCTCCAGCAGCCTGGTGTTGTACCAGAGCTCTGACTCCACCAATGGTCACAGCCACCTGCTGCCATCTAACCATGGTGTCATCGAGACTTTCATCTCCACGCAGATGGCCTCCTCCTCCCAGTAACCATGGTGACTGCCTCTCAGGAGCTGGGCCCCCAAGAGCCTGCATTGTCTTTGTAGAGGGCCACAGCCACCTGTGGCCTGGAGGACATCTGAGCTTCTGCCATGGGCTGCTGGCCTTCCTAGAAAGCTTCACTTTGGCCCCTACTGCTGCTCCTCCAGCATCAGAGAGGCATGGCTCCGAGATGCACTAGCTTCAGGGCTGCACTGGTTTCACAAGAGGGGAATAAGGGCTGGAAAGAGCCCATCCTTGCTTCTTGGTATAGAAAACTTGTTACCTGAAACTGAATGAAGCAGCCTGTGACTTTGGTAACTCCAACTGGAGCCTGCAGGCCCCAAATGGTTTGTGCTGAGCTCTGAGGCCCTAGAGCATCATGACTGCCTTATGTCACCTGTGTACCTCTAGGCCACTCCCTCCTGCCTCAGCTCCTTCTAGCCAGCAATTCACACGCACAAATTTGTAGATTTCCCAAGTGGCTGTTCTACATCAAGGCCTGGGAGCTGAAAGGAAGACATGCATGGCTGTCCTTGGCTCACTGGTCCTGAGCCATCCCTTCTCCCCAGTCTGTCTCACTTGTAGGGTCATTTGCTCCCTTGAACCTGTATTCCCATGCCAGCCTGCTATCTTGCCTCTATTAGAAAGGCCACTTAAGGGCTAAGCTTGCTACTGAGGCTGCGTGACTCATGCCAAGCCCAGGTCCTAAGGGCATCAGCTCCTCTGGTTTCGGGGCCCTGAAGATCGTTCTCTTGTCTGGAGTGGAGCAGGCGAGACTTGCTGAACTCAGAAGGCAGCAAAGCTTGAGCAGGGGTCTAGAGGAGGGTGAAGACCAGCAGAGAAGCCATCTGAGTAGCCTGGAGGCTGGCAGCCACCGCAAGTCAGAGGTCCTAAGTGCCACTGGGAGGAACAAAGAGGCTGTGTACACCATGAGCATGTGTGTTCTCATCTCCTTGGACCCACTGCAGAGTACCTGGCCCTCAGTTGGCTCCTCCATCTGGGACAGAGGAAGGGAGAACCAGCGCCCAGGCAGCTTATAGTCAGCTATGGGCAAACCTGTACGTTTATTTAACTTTTAGTAAAGTCAATGAGATGTGCGAAGATTGTTGCTTGGTCTTCAGAGGGGAAGGCTAAGGGTGGTCAGGGGCCTGAGGAGTATACTCTTAGAGACACATGCTCACACAGCCTATTTCTCTTGCTCTGCTGGAATGGAGGCAAGGTGACTCCACCTGAATTTCACCTTACCCTTGAGTCCTACTTGCAGAAGACTCTGGTTGCATGAAACCTAGTCCAAGGGCAGTGACATTTCCTGGTCTTGAAGTGGGGGTGAAGAATATCTGGGGGTATCGCTGGATCCCGCTTCTGATGTTTAAAACGCCCCCTTAACAATCAGCACTGAGGGACAGGGGTGTAGCTCATTGATAGAACACTTGCCTAGCATGCAAGAAGCCTTAGGTTTGATCCTCAGCATCAAGACACCCAGCAGCAGCAGCAGCACACTGATGGCAAATGCTTGAAATACTAGCATTCAGGAGGTGGCAGGAGACTGGCAAGTTCAAGGCCAGTTAGTGAGACACTTTCAAAAAAGATCCAAACAAGCTGGGCTGGAGAGGTGGGTCAGTGGTTAAGAGCATGCGCTGCTCTTACAGAGGACCTGGGTTCAGTTCCTAGAACCACACTGGGTGGCTCACAACCACCTGTTTAATTCCAGTGCCAGGGGATCTGATGTGTGTGATCACTTACATGTACAGTCACACACACACAATCTTTAAAACAAACAGAAGTGATACAGCACTGACTCAGTGGTAGTACTCAAGTCTAAGTTTTGGTTTACTTGATAATTTATTTTTTCTTTTTGGTACTGGGAATAGAACTCAGAGCCCTGTGGTTGCTAGGCCTCCACTCTACACTGAGCTATATCCCTAGCCCTCTAACAATTTATTTTCAGTAAAGTGAGCTGACTCAGACACATCATCATGGATGACACGTTCACAAATTTGGAAAGAAAATTCTGGAAAACTGGGGTATGTATGTGTGGCAGGAATCTTTCCTTCTTTTCTGGACAATGTTCCGTTAAGTCTATGTGGGCTGGGAGAGAAGCATGGAAGTTTCTCTGGGTCTCAGCAGCTTGGAGACCTGCATCCCCATTTCCTAAGGCCCATCTGTCACATCAGGCTCGGAAGGGGAGGGGGGCGGTGGAGGTCTTCCTTCAGCTACCCACTTTAGACAGTACTGGAGAGATGGATGCTCTATTACTTGGCTTGTAGTAATATTCCTGAGGTAACAGAATGTTCTGGAACTGTAAGTCTGTCTAGACTAGGTTAGGCTTCTCCTCACATAGCTACTTCTTTGCCCAGATTCTTGGGCAAGCCCAACCAAGATCAGGATCTTGTAGACAGAATGTGAGTTTGAACTCGGAAGACGTATGGCTCAGCTATGCCGTAACCCCATGGTGCTTCCCGCTAAGAGCTGGGGGCATGGTGCTCACAGCCTAAGTCAGTTTGCAGGCACGGCCATTGCACTCTTTGTGGTCAGGCATGGGGAAGCCTCACTGGCCTTCTTGGCCTTTTTCTTACTTTTCTTCTTTTTGGTCCCAAGTGACACCTGGTCACCACTGACCCTGCCCGCTTCCTTTTCCTGTTTCAGGCCAGTGGCTTTGCTGGCAGGGGTTACGGCTGCAGCCAAGGTGATGTCGGCCGCTTTCTTGGCTTTCTTTTTCACCTTCCTTTTCTTCTCCTCCACCCTCTTCTCCACCTTGTCAGGGCAGTGGATGGCTGACTCCTGGAGAATGTCAGAAGCTGACACAGCTGCCTCCCGGCACCGCTGCCACTCCTGGTCACTGTCCTCGCTGTTGCAGGAGAGAGCAGTCAGGTTAGCCAGTATTTGGACAGGGCCCATGGCTGCCTCTTGCTGTCCTCCAGACCACAGGGAGGCAGTCAGATAGCTCAGGCTGGGACAGGCAGACCTGGATTCCGTACCAGCCTCTGTTTACTAGCCATATGACCTTATTATGATATGAGGCTGACTCTGACCCTCAGCATCTTCAGCTACAACATGGGGACCTGAATAGTGCCCAGACCGCACAGGGATTCTGAGGAGGCAAAGATGATAAAGGGAGTAATTTGGTCCAAAATGGATGCTCATGAAGTGCAAAGCTCTAAGGTTCTCCCCAGTACTCTGCACATCCTTCTCCCAGGGCATCATCCTCTTGGTTAACTGACAGGTTGGTCTCTTCCTTTGGTCTGGACCTGTTATTCCTGAGGACCACTCATGACAGGAAAGGAGTGAAAAAAGAGAGGGTGTGAGCTCTTACCTGGAGCTGGGGGGCCGTCGCTTTTGCTTTTGGTGGGGTCTGGGAGAAGCTTCCTTGTCATGGCCTCCAGGGATGGATGTGAAGAAAAGGCGGAAGCCTGAGTCATGGGAGCAGAGCCAATGGTCAACAGGGCAGATGCCAAGCCTCTTCCCCCAGGTGCTAAGGCTGCCACCTCTGTCCTCAAGCTCCCAGTTTAGTGGCAATGGTCCAGTGATTGCTGCCATGTGAGTATAAACTGAGACTTGCCTAATGTAAGGCTTGCTTGACAACTCATGCAGCCAGAGGGGTACCAGCAGTCATATTTGGACAGTAAGCCCTCAGAGGCTTGCCAGAGGTCTGTAATTCAGTCTCCTCCCATGGCAGCCTCCAAAGAGGCCAAAGTATGGGGCAGGATCACACAGAGTAGGGGAGGCCATGGAAAGAGCTTCTACGGGTACCACAGCAGGTGCAGGTTCTTAGAACTTCAGTTCCCTGTTTGCCAATGGGGTATCATCCTAATTCCTGCCTCACAGTGAGGGGTGAGCACATGAAAGAACATAATATACCTCACTGTTCTGCTGGCTCCAGGTATATAGCAGGTGCCTCATAAATGTCAGCATGTAACAGCCTAAGCACTCACCATCATCTTCCCCAGCTGCTTGCTGTGCCTTGTCTTTCTGTGGTTCCTTCACTAGTTCTGAGATGGAGATGGAGCTAAGGGAAGAGGAGATAGCTGACTTAGGTAACAACAAAAATATTGTTGCTTTTAAATTAAAAAAGGTTTTTTTTTTGCCAGGTATAGTGGGACAGGCTTGTAATCCCAGAACTTGGGAGGCTGAGGCAAGAGGATCATGAGTTCTAGGCCAGTTTTGGCTTGTCTCAAAGCAAACAAACAAACAAAACCCCAAATCAACCCAAAAAACAAAAACACATACTACCACTAGCCTCACCAAACCAACACAACACAAAAACAAAAGCATAGCTGGTAAACCCTTCCTTTCCACTTATGAGAAATACAAGCTTCCCAGCAAGATTCATGGAGGGAAATATCAGCCGTCTGGAGAAGTGGTTCAGGGCCAGCCTCTAGAATAAGCCAGATCTGCTTTCTTCCTTCTGTTGTTATTGTTATTATTATTAGAGACAGGGTCTCATTATATAGTCCAGGCTGTCCTCAAACTCAAGATCTTCCTGCTTCAGCATGCCTGGTATAATGATGAATGTTTGTGTGCCCCTAAAACTTTGTCAAAATCCTAATCCTTGAGGTGATGGTATTTTAAGTAGAGGCCTTTGGGAGGTGATTAGGTCATTAGGCATGAACGGGATTCATGCCTTTGTAAAAGAAGTTCAAGAGAGAGGCAATGTCCCTTCCACCGAAGGAGAAGCCAGTGACAAGATGCCATCTGTGAAACAGAAGGGACCTCAGAGATGGGTGTGGGGCAAAATCAGGTAAACCTGTAATCTCAGCAACTTGGGAGATAGAGGAAGGAAGATCAGGAGTTTAAGGCCAGCCTTGGCTACATAGCAAGTCTGAGGCCAGCCTGGACTGCACAGGAAGGAAAGGAGGAAGGAAGCGGGCCTCACTACACAGAGTCGTAGGTTTCTTGACCTAGGACTTCCAGGACTCTAACACAAGGAAGCCATGTCTGTTGTTTAAGGGTTACTCAGTTTATGGAAGTTTGTTATGGAAGCTTGGAAGAACCCAGAGAGGAGCAGCCTTGGCCAGCTTTAGAAGGCTCGCCTGAAGCTGTTCAGCCTGTATTATCAATCTCTGGGCATGTAAGGCAGAGAACATATACAGTGCTGTGCACACAGAAAGCAACCAAAATGACACCTGACCTTCCTCGCCCTCTGGTGGTGAGAAGGAGCTCTCGCTTTGTAGGCTCCTCTCTTTTGGGGTCACTGGGAAGAGGCTGGGTGAGGGGTGCTTGGTGTCACAGTTAGGTTTGAGGACCAGTTCTTACTCTCAAGCAAACAGAATCAGGGCAGCAGTAGGACCAAAGTGATGTGTTGCTTATGAATGCAACAAGGTGATGGATGCCTTAGACACTGAGAGCTTGCAGCCTGCCAGCCATTCGGTCTGTTTCAATAGGGGCAGAAGAGAAAGCATGCTTTTGCTCACCTGTCCAGCAGCTCTCCCAGCTTCCTGGCCACGTGGGCTCGGAACTCAGGCGTGGTCTGAAGCTCATTGCCATCTTGGTCATGCTGGTCCACCTTGTGCCTAGAACACACACAAAAGGATCTTACTTCTGTTGGCTTAGAAGTTGCTCCCATGTGCCTTGCTCCCTTGGACATCCTGTGGCCTAACCTACCACCTGGCACACATGGGACTGAAATTGGTTCAATGAATAAAATAAGCTTCTAATCAAAGCTCAAAGTACCTGAGGCTTGGCTGGGAGGCTGGCAGCTGATTACCTACAGCATCTGTAGAATGAAGAAAAACGAGATAATTATGGAACAAATAACAAAACATTGGCTGTGGGCCAGGTACATTTTAAGTGGTTTTTGTACAGAATTCAAGAAATTTTCCCCAAATCCCCATTTGAGAGGTGACTGTTGTCCCCATTTTGCAAAAGAGGAAAAGTCAAGGAGATATAAAATAATTTGGCCGGAATCTAATAGTTGATTAAAATTTTTGATTTATTTTTGTTTTATGTGTATGAGTATTTTGCCTGCATATATGTAAGTGTACCTGTGTCATGCAATGCCTAAGGAGGCCAGAAGAGGATGTCAGATCTCCTGGAACAGGAGTTAAGGATGTGGGTGCTGGTAACTGAACCTGGGTCCTCTGCAAGAGCAGCCAGTGCTCTTAACCACTGAGCCATCTCTCCAGCCCCTAATAGCTAATTTTTTTTGAGATGGGGTTTTGCTATGAGCCCAGGCTAACCTTAAACTCATGATTCTCCTACCTCCACCATCCAATGGCTGGGCTCATAGGCCTGCACCACCACGCCTGGCTTAACAACTTAGACAAATGTTCTTGTCTTCAGGGGGCTTATGTTCTTGTTGGTAAAGACAGATGATAAACATGTCAATGAAATATAAAATTGGTTAATACCAAGTGAATGGGGGGGGGGAGAAACCCAAAACCAAAACAAAACAGAGGACAGGTGGGGAGTGCTGGATGGGGAAATCTTCATTCAAAGATAGGCAAGAAGGGCTTTATAAGGTAACAGCTGAGTGGATATCTGAGAAAGGTAAAGGGCTGAGCCAAATGGATACCCGGGAGAGTCTTCCAGGCAGAGGGCAGGACATCTGCAAAGGCCCAGAGGCAGGAACCAATGGTGCTGAGAACCAGCTGGAGGTTGGTGTGGCTGGGGAAGCATTAGAGTGGGGAATTCATGGCAGCTAAATCATCCAGGCCTCTCAAGAGGGCCAATGTGAGGACCTGGGCACCTGGGCTCTGAAGAGTCATTGGAGGAGTCTAGGCAGAGGACTTAAATAAACTGACCTAGGTTTTTATAGAGTATCTCTGGCCACTACGTGGAGTGAGATTGAAAGGGTCAAAGGCAGATATAGGGAATTAGCTGCCATTACTGAAGTAATGTGTAAAGATGGAGACACAGGATGTGATGGGCTTGATGCTAGGTGGGAGAGACAGTGAAAAATGGCCTTGAGGTTCTGACTTGGATAATGAGACAAAATGGGCTTGCGCCAACTAAACAGGATGAACACTTGGTAAATCTGAGCCCAACAAAGGGCATGATGCATCAACTCCAGGAGCACTACTATGCCTATGCCATCATGAATCTGGAGTTTGCGTGTCCTGATACACTCTGTTCTGTTGATATGGTCTCAAAGTATCTGGATGCGGGTATGTGGGAGATGGACATGTGGTCATCTGGAAAAGCAGCTCTCATAACTACCGAGGAATGGCGAGGTCCTGCCCTGAAACAACTACAGAGGGGGCCAGCTCAGTTGAGCCTCAGCTCAGAATCCATAAGCTGTGTGCCATTTAACTTCTTTAGCTTTTTTTCTTTTCCCTTACAAAATGGGGATAAGATTACCTTTCAAGGCTGGCAAGATGGCTCAGTCAGGACCTACAGAAGGAGGGAACCAACTTCAGCAAGTTGTCTTCTGACGTCTACAAATGTACCGTGGTACCTGTGTGCATGTGAACACACAGGATAAATAAATAAAATGTAATAAAAAATAAAGTTCACCTTTCATAGTGTTACAATTTCTTTGTTTGCATGTCCATATTCTTCCTTGATTTGAAAAAACATTATTATTATTATTGTGTGTGTATAGGTTGGAGGACAACTTTTGGGAATTGGTTCTTTCCTTCCATCATGGGTTCTGGGGACTGAAATCAGGTGGCAGGCTTGCTTGGCAAGCGCTTATACCTGTGAGTCACCTAGGTGATCTAGAAGCAGGTCTAAAAATTACGGGAAATTTAAGGCAGGGGAGAGAGTAAATTACCTCTTCCTAACATTTTATTGTGAATAAAATACTCTGATGTATCTGTAAAAGACTGTAATGGGGTATGACAATGTGGTGACTTCTTTCGGGAAAAGTAACTGGTGCTGTCAAAATGACTGGCTTGCTGCTCACTTGCATGATGGAAAGAGATGCTAAAATTCTGTTAGAGGTTAATGAACGTAAAGATGCAATATTTTCTCCATTTCAAATTCAAGACCTGCTGGATTCTCTAACCATGACTGATTGGTCTGTGATTTATCCCCAGTGCGCCGGGGAGTCACGGTCGGAAGTAGGTAACTCGGCACAGCTCACTGGCGACCAGTGGGGGCAGTGTGAACGCTGGGAAAAGCAGGATTCGAGATTCAGGGAAGGATCCGTCGAGGTCATCTCTGAGATGATGACCCTCTCAGCGGGCGGTAGCAGAGATGGATGGAAAGAGCGCAGTCAAGAGATACTGGGTGCCTCGGCTGCTCCCACTGTGATACAGCAGCCACCCCGTGCCCCTTTGTGTCTGCGCTACCTCTCTCAGAAGCTCTCTCGGCAAAGATATCAAGACCAGGTGACTCCCTCCTCAGCATCTATCCTTCCAGGCCCCGGGAAAGAACCTCCACCCTTCGGACAGCCCCCTACCGGCTCTCTGTTTCTCTGCTCCCCGCGGGCGCTGCTCCAGCCCCCAGGCCGGCATCGCGGCTTCGCGGCACCGCGCCAATTCCTCTGCATCGCTGTTGCTGCTGCTGCTGCTACTGCTCTCTGAATCGCTCATGGCACCACTGGGCGCCACCATCTTGAGAAACCGCAAAGGATTGTGGGTGGGGGAAAAGAGCGGCTTTCACGTGACCCTCTAGCGAGGAGGCGCGCGAAGCATTGTGGGGATTGTAGTTCTCAAACTGCCATGGTCCGTGAACCGGGTGGCACGGAGGCAATCCTGTAAGGTCCAAAAGATCAACTTCTCTAATTCCTTTTTTCTTTTCTTTTCTTTTCTTTTCTTTTCTTTTCTTTTCTTTTCTTTTCTTCTTTTCTTTTCTTTTCTTTTCTTGTCACTGAGGAC
>NW_008329642.1:1146011-1168634 GCF_000622305.1 Nannospalax galili
AAACTAACTGGATCAGAATCTTCCATGATTCCGTGTTTCTTCTAATAGCTGGGGCCTTACTAGGTAGAGGGTAGTTTGTAAACCAGCTGCCAGGCATCACTTGAGACAGTGGCTAAATCGCAGAATCTGCTTTTAAAAACCAGACTGGACTGGATCAGACCAGACCAGACTGGCCTTCTGCTTCCTAAAACCAAACCACAAAACCAAATCAGCTTCCAAAACCAAATCAAGCCAAAGCAAAACCCAAAACAAAACAAACACCCCCCCCAACCCTCTCTCTTTGAGTTGCACATAAAGTGAGAAGTACTGCCTTTTCTTAGTGCTGGAGATGGAACCTAGGGCCTTGTGTATGCTAGGCAAGCACTCTGTCACTGAGCTATATCTCCAGCTCCAAGAGGCACTCTTTAAAGTGATTCACATGCACAGTTTAGTATGGAAAATGCTCTAGTTTTGTGGCCTCCAGTTTCTTAAACTGTGGGTAACTGAATGTAGTGGAGGTTCATAAAAAAATTGACAATACTATGGGACTAGAGAGATGGTTCAGTGGTTAAGAGCACTGGCTGCTCTTGCAGAAGACCTGGATTAGAATCCCAGCACCCACATGGTGGCTGAAAAACCACCAGTAACTCCATTTCCAGGTGATCTGAGACCCTCCCTCTTCTGTCCTCTGGGGCATTGCATGACACAGGTGCACTTACATACACACAGGCATAACACTCATACACACAAATAAAAAATTTACAGTGCTAAAAGGTTTCAGAATGTGCAAAGACCAGAAATTATTTCAAAATCAAACATGTTATGAATCCGAGGTATGTTTGTGCTTTCTCATGTTCCATTGCACAACTTTATTGCAGAATTAGTTTAAAACATTTTTATTAAGCAATAACCATCAGGACATTAGTATCTGTGGAAATGAATGAAGACCACTCAAATGAGAACAAACAGAGGCTGTTTATTCCCAATTAGCAAAGGAATGAGCCACTGTCCCTTGTCAGAGGCAGGCAGAGAAATGGAGAGAAAAGAGGAAGGAAGGTTTCAGGTGTGTCTTGTTGGAGGTTGTTGGTGTGGGGATACTGGCAATGAGATCACCAGGAGAGCTTCCTCTGAACTAGCCAGAGTTGCTTATTAGAGAAATTGACATTTATTGACCAAGTCCTGACAGTTTGAGGTTGAGTATCACAGAGGTGGTGGTTTTGCCTCCAAACTGGTTGCTGCAGATCGTGGGTCAGAATTCTATTGCCACATAGGTTCTGTCCATTGTCTAGTTGTGTATTTCTTCTCACATTCCTCCTGGATCCCTACTGGCAAGGTACTGGAAAAGACCTAGAGCATTCCAGCAGGGAACTGGAAGGAGGGCTGAGTTTGGGATGAGATAGTTTGCACAAGTACAGAGACGTGCCCAAAGGAAACTAGCTGGATGCCAATGAAGCCTCGTCTTCCCTTTTCTTAGACAGCACGAGGGTGACACTGTCTTGGATGTTATAGGATGCAAAATCAAAGAAGTCCTGCAGGACTTGACCCCGGAACTTCAGCTGCTGCTGCTTGCTGCTCAGCCCCTGTCTGTCTTCAATCTGCTGTTTCAGGCTTAGGACAAAATCAAAGGGGTGGATGGCATAGGCGTGGCTCCCACCATCTGGATTTTTAACAAAGACCTGGATCTCAGGGGAGATGGTGTCCAACAGGCAGATATGGGTGTTGGAGAAGATTCCATAGTAGGCTAAGGAACAGTGGCCACTGAGGACCTGCCGCTCGCCCCTGGGCTCCTGGAAGGACAGGCGCTGCAGGCCTGAGTAGCCCCGGCTCAGTCGAATTTTCTCTTTAACCTTCTTTATGGGCTCATAAGGGTTCACCCAGAGGATCAGATCAGAGTGACCCCACTGCTCCACAGTCACCTGGATATCTGGTGTTCTCTGCAAAGGGGAGGGAGAGAGCAGTTAAGCTCACATTTCTGTCTGATGTGCATAAATTCCCTTCCCCAGCCTCAGTTTCGGGGATCTGATGCCCTCTTCTGGTCTCCACGGGCATTGTATGCATGGATATGCTTACATATGTGCAAGCAAAACTCTCATATACATAAAATAAGAATAATATAAAAATAACGTGTGTGTGCACACATGGGCAGGCATGTGTGTCCCCATGCTTGTGCCATGGCACATGTGCAGAGGTCAGAGAACAACTTGCAGGAATCTGTTCTCATCTTCTGTGTGGGTCCTGGGGATTGAATTCAGGTCAACAGACTTGGTGGCAAGTGCCTTACCCACTGAGCCATCTCACCAACCCAAATGTCTTCTATTCTGAGCACTCACATCCCTCCCTGGTGTTTAGGCATGAAGCACCTTCCAGGACTCTCGCCTAGTAACTCTAGATAACCTTTATTCTCAGTTTGCAATCTTGGCTTTGCTGCCTATCAACAGTATGAGCTTGATTCATTTAACCTATCTGAGCCTTAGCTTCCTACTCTGTAAAATAGCAACAACCATAGTAGCAGTGATTATAAGTATATTCAACTTTCTTTCGTTTTAGAATTACTGGTGAAGACCAATGGAGACAGCCCCCAGACAAAAACTTCACAAGCTGTAAAGAGCAATCGAATAAATTACATTATTATGATCTTTGCTCATGCCATTGTTTATCATCATATAATGTTTCTTGACATTTAAAATTTTATGAGTATCTTATATTTTCTGGAAATCTGTCTAGCGGTTTTGTGCACATTTACTTTTAACACCATAATGTGTATTCGTGAGGACAAAAGTCATGTCCTATGTCTGTACCTTACCTGTTTTTTCCTCCCCACCCCAACTCTAAGCCCCACACTGGCACTGACAACCAATTGAGTTGACTTAGTTTTGCCTAGCTTATGCTAAGAATCATCAGGAACATGGAACTGATTTTCTAGTACGCTATGGGAAAAAGAAAGAAGAATGTAAAGATTAGGATCCGGAGGTTCAGAGAAAGAATTCCCCAAGTTCACAGAGCAGGTGGGTGATGTCTCAGGGCCCCAGACTTCTGCCTCTGAAATGCTGTTTTCCACTGGCACCAAAATGGATGAACCAATGCTACACAGTTGTATTGTTCTGAGTGACCTAACAGTCCTAGGAGGAACCATTACCTTCACTGTCCAGCTGGAGACTGGGGTGTCCCTGTTGTCATAGCAACAGTCCTGTTTCAGGCACTGGTTGGCCCTCTGAGCGACTATGTCCCATCTGTACCCTTCCGCCACATTGTGGGTGGGGTCCGCTGGGTCCAGGATGATGGGCCTGCAATACAGAGAGAGGATGCCCAGGCTCCTTCTGGCTTGGAGGCTGTAAGCCAGGAAGACACTGCTCAGCAACTATCCATTCCAGTAACCTTGTATTGTATGTCCACGGCCCAGAGCTGTCAATCAGAGGGCCCAGAAACATCACTGGAGAGCAAGAGAATGGAGATGATGAAATTTCTAAGGAAATGTTCTTGAGGAGAGCACTCTAGGAATTTGCAAAGAATTTGTGGGGTGGGTAGAAAGGGTGAAGCCTCAGGAGGTATCCTGGAGCAATGACATTGAACCACTTGGGCAGGTGGGCCTTTCAAAGTCATAGTAGGCTGCACAAGTTTGAGGCCAGAACTGCTGAATGACTTTGGATAACAGCGACAGCAACAGCACCTATGGACTGTTATTGAAGCATTGGGCCAAACCCTGGGTTAACCTGTTTTAATCCTTCCAACAGTTTTATAAGATAGGGCTTATTATTACTAGTATTGATGACCCTATTTCACAGGTGAGGAAACTGAGGCATGAACCTCCTTAAGTTCTCGTAGTCAATAGATGGTTTTCTTTTTTTAAAAAATATTTTATTATTTTTATCTTATGTCTATGTGTGTATTGTCTGCATATGTAAATGCACCCGTGTGGTGCAATACCCTCAGAGGACAGAAGAGATGGTCAGATCCCCTGGAACTGGTTACGAACAGTTGTTAGATGCCATGTGGGTTCTAGGATTTGAACCCAGGTCTTTTGCAAGAACAGTCAGTGTTCTTAACTGCTGAGCCATCTCTCCAGGCCATCTTATTTAAAAAAAAATTTATTATTTTATTTTATGTGTATGCATGTATTGCCTGCATGTATGTAGGTGCACCTGTGTCGTGCAATGCTCATGGAATCGGAAGAGGGCTTTGGATTTCCCCAGAACTGGAGTACAGAGGGTTGTTAGCCACCATGTGGGTTCTGGGAATTGAAACCTGGTCCTATGTGAGAGCAGCTGAGCCATCTCTTCAGCCCCCAGTAGATGGCATTCTTACCTATTTTAATTCTTTTGCTTGACAGACAAGAGCTTGGGCTGCTTCCAAGCATCTCTTCTTATTACAAACATTGAATGAATATTCTAAATATCGCTGGCTTGAGTGGAGTCTGATGGCCTTCTTCAGATGATCACACGAGGTAGATGCAGAGCTCATAAGCAAGAACTAGCCTTTGTTTTCCAAGAAATTGGAGCTTAGGAGTGGTGACTTTGTCCATGTGATAGAATGTGAAAGAAGGATACTGGGGTGAACTTGGGAGCTTCATGCCTATGACTCCCAGCATCCCCTGCTGTCTGAAACAGTCCTGACTGAGAGCATCAGGGACTAGCCCAGGCTATCTCGTGAGGTCTGAGACACCTGATGTAGAAAAGCTCATTCTTTCTTCTGGTGGATGACTCAGCAGGTGCCCGACCCACTATGCAGGACCTGTGCCCAAAGATCAGACTGTTTTCCTCTGGGGTTTGGAGGCCCCTGACCAACTGGAGGGAAATGGGGAGCAGGGCAGGTTGGAAAGATGAAGTCAGAGGAGAAGGGTAAGGGCATGTAGGGAAAGAAAGAGATAGATTGGGAGATGAGGGGCAGGGAGGGAGGGAGAGAGAGAGAGAGAGAGAGAGAGAGAGAGAGAGAGAGCTGAAATTCTAGGTCTGCCTAAGATCCAGAAATTATTTCCAACTGTATCCTTAGAGTAAATCCTGTCTTTATTAGAGTCCCTGAGTTTTCTTCTTTGCAAAACAAACAAACAAACAAACAAAAACCAGGCTAACAAACCAAACAACAAACCCTTCAACACCAATACAATGGAATACTGAACATCTCTAATGCAATATTTCCATAGAAAGGGTTGGATTCCCCCAGAATCAGGTCCGTGGATAAGGGTTTGGGCAATGTAGAAGGAAATCCCAGGAAGTACTAATAAGGGATTGAAAAAGTGAGACAGGGTAAGGGGGAGCAAGTATCAAGGTCATAACCACTACAGGCAACTAAAGACCCATTGGGGAACTCTGGAAAAGTGTGGAAGACAGGAACCAGAGTCTTTCATTTGAGAAAAGAGGGAGCATTTGTTGAGGGCTGTCCTGGAGTGAGTCCACTGGTGAAAGGGAATCTGCAGGCAAAGGGAGGCAGATGCTAGTAGGTGGAGGCTGATCCAGCCTTCACGGAGAGGGTCAAGAACCAAGGGCATGTAAGTGGGACACTGATGGCTTGTGCTACAATCCTGAAAATTTATGCTGCATTTACTGTACACCAGACACTGTGAACCCTTAATATGAATTTTCTGTGACTCTCACAACAGTCCTTCAATGTAGGGAACATTTACTCTTTTTTCATTACTTTAGATTTTAACTTTAAGATTACATTTATGTATTTATTTATTGTGTGTGCATGTGCACATGGAGGTCAGAGGAAAACTTCTGCAATTAGTTCTCCCTCCTTCTACCATGTCTGTCTCTGGGACTGAAGTCAGGTTGTCAGGCACATTTACTCTATGAGCCACCTCACCAGTCCCTTTGTATTTGTTTAAGACAGGGTCTCAATGTGTACCCTGGCTGCCCACAAACTCACTATGCAGCCTAGGCTGGCTTGAACCCTTGGCAATCCTGCCTAATTTCCCAGCCAGTTGCTGGGATTATAGATGGGTGCCACTTTGCCTGGCTTGGTTTCTGTTTACTCTTGCCAAGGCTCTTGTCAGTGAAAAAATGATAGAGCTGAGATTTCAAACTGAGTCTCCAAGGTTCTTCCCATTTTCTTTTTTTTTTTGTTGTTGTTGTCCTTTTGAGACAGGGTCTCCCTGTAACCCTGGTTAGCCTGGAACCTGCTCTGTAGACAAGGCTGGACTTGAACTCACAGAGATCCACCTGCCTCTGCCTCCCGAGTGCTGGTATTAAAGGTGTTTGCCACCACGCCCAGTTCCATTTTCTTTATTATATATAATTTGTGTGTGTGTGTGTGTGTGTGTGTGTGTGTGTGTGTGTGCGCCAGAGGCCAGAGGTCGACATCAGGCCTCAGTTACTTCTCCACTTTATTTTTTGAGACAGGGTTTCTCACTGAACTTAGAGTTCAAAAATTTGGCCAGACTGGCTGGCCAGCACACCTCAGGGATACCCTCGTCTCTGCCTCCCATTGCTGGAATCACAGGTGTGCACCCCACCCCAGATTTTTACAGATACTCAGGCTTGTGGGGCAAACACTTTATTATGTAATTCTCCAGCCTCAGCCTCCAGAGTCTGAGATTTTTGGTGTGTACCAACTATGCCTGGCATGAAAATAATATCTCCTACCCACTGCCTCTAAACCTGCCTCCATGCTCAGGATCAGACCCAGGGCCTTGTGCATGCTCAGCAAGTACTCTGCAGTCAGTACTCCCAGTTTCTCATGTTCTCTCAAAAGTGCTGAAATGGTCTTCTGGGAGCAAGAGGGCTAAAGTAGGGTGGCTAGGTGACTTTGGGAACAACTGCCTTGTATCTCCTAAGCCCCTGGGAAATCTTGATTGGCTTTGCACTGGGACTTGTCCACTTTCAATTTCAATGTTAACTGCTGTGCCAGTCTTAACTGTGTACTTAATAATGTCATCTCGTAAGACTGGACATCTTAGTTCCCTCAATTCTCTCTTTTGTTTTGCTTTTCTGCAGACTCCGTGGCAAGCAGTACCTTTCTTTTTTGAGCTGCGTTCTGACAAAGGCCTCAATGACTGGGTTCTGGAGTGTGTAGTGCTTTGTCCAGTAGATGCAGATGAGTTCATAGTCCCGGAGCAATTCCATCACAGTGGTGAGGCCTTCATCCAGCCTGAAGTTATCATCTTCCTGAGTGCCTGCTTCCCAGGCATAGATGGTCAGGAGCTCCAGAGCATAGAAAGGGGGCAGGTTGGCCCGGGGGCACTTGTCTCTCACGTACTGTTGAAAGAGATGGGAAGGGACACAGAGAGGTGCCAAGATTAGGTGTAAGGATGACATCAGGCCAAAGTCTGGGAAATCCAGACTCTAGTCCTTGCTCTTCCCCACTACTGGCTGTGTAACTTCGACCAAGTCACCTTTCCTCCTTGGGCCTTGGCTTCCCCATTTTAGGATTAAGGACCTAGGTTGGTCTGGTGGACTTCAAATTGTTCTTTAATGCATACTTAGGGCAATACAATTTAGTTTTTGAACACTGCTGAGATTTTAAATCCTTCCTTATTTCCTTCTTTCTTTCCTTCCTTCCTCCCTCCCTTTCTTCTTTGTATTGTGCACATGTCTGTGTGTATGTGATGTATATGTGTGGGTTTACATGCCATGCTGCACGTGTGGAGGTCAGAGGACAACTTTGTGGTATTAGTTCTCTCCTTCTGCTTTACATGTGCTCCCAGGATCACATTGAACTCAGGTTGTCAAGCTTGTGTGGCAAGGGCCTTTACCCATTGTGCCACTTCACCAGCCCGATTTTAAATTCTTTTTTTCCCCCTTTTTGATCTTTTTGTGACAGGGTCTCCCTGTAGCCCCAGCTGGCCTGGATTCACTATGGAGACCAGGCTGGCCTTGAACTCACAGAGATCCACCTGCCTCTGCCTCCCAAGTGCTGGGAGTAAAGGCATACACCACCACGCCTGGCCTTTCTTTTTTTTAACCCAAGACTGGGCCTTGCTATGTAACCCAGGCTTGGTTTAAACTTAGGTTGAGTGCTGTGATTATAGGTGTGCAACAAAGCTGACAGCAGATTCTACTTGCCTTTATGTGTTCAAGTGAGCAAAGCATTTTATGGAAGAGTGGTTTGATTGAAGTATAATCTGTCTGTGAGAGATGGCAGGATCTTCATTCCACTATAAGAAATCTATAGTGTGGATTTGGTGATAAATCCATAGGTAAAGACTGACATTGCCACCAAAGGGGACTGAGACAGATTTTTACCAGACCCTTTTATTCCAAAAGCATATGACTTTATAAAACCAGATTGCTTAATTAAAGATTAATAAAACAAGTATTACAAGATCAGTGTTCTACTTATGGCCATACAGAAAAGAAAACCTTTCCTTGCATGTCCTTCAAAGTAAAACTATAGTTGTACAAGTTAAAGCATTCTTTAAATGATATTCTGACATCTCAGAATTAAAAATTCCCATAATATATTATTAACAAATCATCAGAAAAGGATAACTATTTTGTAAAACAATAGCATATATAATTGGCCTTATTAACAAAGCTGTTTAGGATAATGATTAAGTATTCACAAAGGGTCTTTACTAAGTTATTCTGCTTTCAATGGCCATGTATCCTCTTCCTGCTAGGATAGAACTAAATAAATCAAATTTGTATTCAGGCCAGAAACCTCACCCCATTAGGTATTAAGAATCAAAAACAGTTCCACAAGATGGCTCAGTGGGGAAAAGTCACTTGCCATTAAGCCTGATGACCAAGAAGTTGTCTTCTGACATCCACATGTGTGCTTTGGCATGTGCACACATGTGTGCGCACATAGACACACACAAATACATATGACAAAAATTAATTAAAAATATTTGTAAAAACATCAAGGAAAAGCTGGGTGTGGTGAAGCACTTGGGAGGCAGAGGCAGAAGAATCAAGAGTTCAAGGCCAGTCTGGCTGCATGAGACCCTGTCTCAAAGCAAAACAAACAAAAGCACCTCCGAATAGAATCAAGGATCAATAATCTAGACATAGAAGGGTAAATACTGTATGACTTAATTTATGAGGTACCCCAAATAGGCAAATTCACAGAGAGAGAAGTAGAGTAGTGATAAGCAGGGCAGGAGGTAGCAAGATGTGGGAAGTTAGTGCTGTGCTGGTTAGTATTTGTCTATTTGACACAAACTAGAATTATTGGGAAGAGGGAAGCTCAACTGAGGAATTTTCTTAATCAGATGGGCCTGTGGCCATGCCTGTGGGGCATTTTCATGTTTGCTAACTGATGGAGGAAGGCTCAGCCCACTGTGGGGTAGTGTTACCCCTGGGCAGGTGGGCCTGGTCTGTGTAAGAAAAGTAGCTGAGCGAGTCAGAGGAAGAGAGCCATAAGCAGAGCTCCTCTGTGGTCTCTGCTTCAGTTCCTGCCCCCAGGTCCCTGCCCTGATGTTGGACTCTAAGATGTAAGATGAAATAAACCCTTTCCTTCCCAAGGTGCTTTTCAGTCAGTGTTTTATCACTGCAACAGAAACCAAACTAGAACAGTGTTCAATGGGGGCAAAGGTTTGTTTGGGATTATGACATAGTTTTAGAACTAGACAAGGTGGTGGTTACACAATGCACATGTAATGTAGGTCACTTAAATGATAACAAAACCAAACCAGGCAACAAATCAAAACCTAAAACTTTTTTTTTTTAGTGTCCAGCGCTCAGACAAAAGCACTGGGGAAAGTTTCTAAAACTGCACTGAGTCGTATGCTTCACGCATATGTACAGGTATATAGTCTACCCTCTTTATACAAGTTTATGCGAGTTTCTGAGAATTCAACCAACTATGGCTTGGAAATCTTAGGACCAAAATAAGTATGTCAGTATTGAACATACATGGACTTTTTTCTTGTTGTTATCCTCTCAATAGTACAGAATAGCAACTATTTACTGTGTTTAAATTATATGAGGTCTTATGAGTAATGTAGATGGTTTAAATATATGGCAGGGTACATGTCGTAGCTTCTTTTCCTGTTGCTGTGATAGAATACTCTAACAGAAGTAGTTAAGGGGAGAAAGTGGGGGGCTGGAGAGATGGCTCAGCAGTTAAAAGCACTGACTGCTGCTCTTGCAGAGGACCTGGGTTCAATTCCTAGCACCCACATAGCAGCTAACAACCATCTGTAACTCCAGTTCCAGGACATCTGACACCTTCTTCTGACCTCCACAGGCATTGCACAACATGGGTACACTTATATACATGCAGATAAAACACTCATACACATAAAATAAAAGAAAGAAATAAAAAATTTAAGGGGAGAAAGGGTTTATTCTGGCTTGTAGTTCAAGGGTACAGGCCTCATAGTGGGGAAGTCAAAGTGCCAGGAGCCTGAAGCAGCTGGTCATGTGGCATCCACAATCAGGAAGTGGAGACAATGAATGCATGTGCTCAGCTTGATTGCTCCATGAACATAATAGTCCAGGACCCAAACCTAGGGGATGGTGCCACCCCCTTTTATTGTGAGTCTTCTCACCTTAAATTAACCCAATCAATATAATCTCTCACAGATACAGCCAGAGGCTAAAGACTTCCTCACAGGTGTGTCTGGAGACTTGTCTCCTAGGTGACTCCAGATCCTGTCACACTTATAATTAGTGATAACCATCACAGTAGGCATAGGTTACATGCAAATGCTATGCCATTTTACTTATGGAATTTAGGTGTCTTTGGATTTTGGCATCTGAGAGGGTCCCAGAACCCTTCTTGAATACCAAGAGATTACTGTATTTGTGTATCAAATATATTTACACATGTATGTATATATACACACATATATAATCTCCAAAAAAGAGTCAAAGACAAGTCTTTATATGTGGAAATGATGCTTATAAAGTCTTTGGAAACTGACCTGGTTCTTGCTGTAAGCTTATGAAACCCCAGCATTATAGACAATGAAAATATCACCTTTTTTTTTTTGGTAGACAATGGGCATTAACAAATCTGGGCGCCTCTGATAACTGTTATGATGAAGATTTGACAGACAAAACCTAGGGGAGGTAAGTTGTACGCCCTGAATCCAGTAGATGGACTAATGAGGACACTGAAAAGCAACTTTAATGACGTTGTAAAACTTCTGGACAAAAGTGAATTCTTCATCTCTTTAGTCTTATGGAACTCTGGTTTTGTCCTTTATTCACTATGAGACCATATGTATTGATAGAACCACTGGATTAAAAAACCGTCAAATAAAAAAATATGAAGTTAATAAATTATGAGTCAACAGGACTGGAGCGATGGCTCAGAGGTTAAGCACATTGGCTGCTCCTCCAGAGGACTTGGTTCAGTTCCCAGCACCTACATTTTGGCTAACGACCCGTTGTAACTCCAGTTCCAGGGAATCCAGTGCTTTAGTACGGCCTTCATGGGAATTGCACAGCACAGATACACTTACTTACATGCTGGCAAAACCCTCATGCACATTAAAAAAAAAGAGTCAAAAGATGACTGCAGAACTATTTGGCCAAGCTGGGCATGGCGGTCTATGCCTTTAATCCCAGCACTCAGGAGGTAGAGCCAGGTGAGTCTCTGTGAAATTGAGGCCAGGCTGATCCACATAGTGAGTTCCAAACCAGCTGAGCAGCTTAGGCTACAGGGAGATCCTTCTTAACCTCCCCTCCCGCCTCAAGCCCCAAACAAACAACAACAAGAACAAATTATTTGGCCAAATCTTTGTCTTAGGGTCGGAGATTTGAGAAGAATTACATGAGTCAACTGATGTGCTGCTCTGTGGGCATCACGATAAATGTACATGGTACAGTGAGGAAGAAAAATGCTTTAGAATGAATGGGACAAATGTGCTTAGTCCTTGTTCTCTAAATACATAAAACCTTGAACATCTCTTAGAAGTTACTGGAAAGACGGCCTCATCCCTGGCTCTGGTGATGCTATCATCTAAAGATAAGTCAGTATTGGTTGATAAACATGTTTTCCCACCATAAGCAGACTAAACCTAAATGTTCTAACATTGATAATTTTGTGATTTTTCATCTTTTAAAATATCTATTAAAAACAGTTATTCATTCTAAAATTTCACCACTTTGTGCATGTGTTTACTTAAATTTTAACATTTATTTTTCTTTTTAATTATGTGTGTGTGTATGTGCACATGAGAGCAGGTGTCTAAAGAGGACAGAAAAGAGTGTCATCCTCTGGAGCTATAGCCACAGGCATTTGTGAGCTGCCTGACATGAATGCTGGGAACTTAACTCAGGTCCTCTACAAGAGCAGTGTGCTCGCTCAATTGCTGAACCATCTCACTAGCCTCCGTTTACTTATTTATTTATTTATTATTTATTTTGAGACAGGGTCTCACTGTGTAGCATAGGCTGGCCTGAAACTCACTATCCAGTTCAAGTTGATCCTCCTGCCTCAGTCTTCCAAGTGTTGGGGTTACAGGTATGTGTCACCATACCTGGCCTCTCCCTTAGCATTTATTTATTTAACAAGAAAGCATCTTTTTTCTGTGGTGTGTGTGTGTGTGTGTGTGTGTTTGATTCTTTTCTTTCCTAAGTTTAGGTGATTCTATCCATCTGGTTATTTTGAAATCTACTTGGTTCTTTTCAGATACCACACATGACATCTAAAAAGTAGTTTACTGAATAATGACTGTGACACTCAGGTGCTTGATCACTGAGAGGCGGATTGGTATGGGTGGATTTAAAGGACTCTTTCCTCCCCTTAGTCCTGAATTTGCCGGGATTAATGTTCAGATACACAGTGAAGCTGCCAAAGGAGACCCTGACTGCAGCATTACAAACGTGATTACTGAAATACTCTCTATCATGGCTTTCCTCTTTCTTTTACTGTTTCTCGTTCTTTTCCTCCTCTTCTTCACCTTCCTCATCTTCTTTACTGAATAAGATTCACTTTGTAGTTCAAAAGCCTAGCCTTGTCCTGCTCTTCCCCATTTCCCTCGATGCATTTTCCTGGGACTGCTATTGGTCACTGCCATTCCTCTTCTGCCTCCATTTCCCTCCGGTCCCATCCTGGCAACCTCCTTACCTGCTGGTACCAATGTCTGACTAATCGCAAGAAGCTCTTTAATTTTGTTGGTCGGTGTTTCACAAAGTTTCTCTGCAACTCGCAGAAGGACGGGGAGAAATATCCAGGGTACCCATTGGCCTTGATTAGATTCACATAGATCTCAGAGAGTGACTGAGAGTTGGGACTGGAAGGCCCTGAGGAGAGAGGAAGCAAGGACAGACTGAGGATTTTGGAAGCCCCGTGGGGGTAGGCATTGGGCATTGGGGTGGGACCTGGCCACTCATTGGCCTCTCCACAAGACTTGGGACTTCATATTCTCTGGTCCCCCAAAGCTTTGCTTTGTTTGATTGTCCTTCTGATGAGACATTTATTTATTTATTTTCATTTATTTATTTATTCCCTGAGACAGAGTCTCCCTATGTAGCCTTGGCTAGCCTGGAACTCCCTATGTAGACCAGATTGGCCTCAATCTCAAGAGAGCCACCTGCTTTAAACACTTGTGCCACCACACCTAGCTGGTGAGATTCCTATTCTGGAGAGCCAGCCTTGGGCTTCCCACACCTCTGGGCCTTCCTTGATGTCCCCAACATTCCCAGCTTTCTTTAATAGCTGTTGGATTAATAGGCCTCTTTCTGGATGATTGAGTAAAATTTGCCAATATTCATAGGGAAGCAGGAATCACTTTCTTATTGAGACCGGATCCTGTCTCTAACACATTCTCCATGTAATAGTGATACATGACCACTAGAATCGGTGGGAATTGGCACATGATATAAAGCCAGTTATGGTTTGAATCTTTAATGTCCCCCGAGAGACCCATGTGCTAAATAAAGGTTTAGCTGTCTGTGGAGCTAGTGCGAGATAGCAGAACCTGTAAGGGGTGAAGGTTCAAAGAAGATAGGTCATGGGGGCATGCATTTGAAGGGAATATAGAGATGCTTATAGATGTCCTCCCCACTTTTTCTCTGTCCTTCCTGGAAAATGAACAGGTCTCTTTCACCATCCACTACTACTGTGATGTCTTGTGCCTCCATAGGCCCAGAACAACAGGAACAACCAAGTGATTGTGTTCTGAAACCCCTGACACCATGATTTAAAACAGACCGTATCCCCTTTTAAGTTGTTCACCTCAAGTATTTTGTTACAGTAGTGTAAAACTGACTTACATAAAAACCAATATTGGAGAGATGGCTCAGTGGTTAAGAACACTGGTTGTTCTTGCAGAAGACCCAGGTTCGAATCCCAGTACCCACATGGCAGCTAACGACTGTCTGTAACTCCAGTTCCAGGGGATCCGACAGCCTCTTCTGTCCTCTGTGGGCATTACACGATACGGGTGCACTTACTTACATACAAGCAATACATGCATACACATAAAACAATAAAAAATATTTTTAAAAAAACCAATATTGCCTGGGCTTAGAACAGATGTGGTTGATATCTAACACTTAGGATTCTCTGCCTGAGGACAAATAGTAAGTGCAGGTCATTCACTGCTCTAGGAGGCTGCTGGCAGCTAATGACCGAGGGAAGCTGGTGGATAAACACTGCAGAGTAATGGATTGTGGGCTAATAGGAGTACTCTATGTTGTGCTTTGAGTTCTGCAGGGGCAGGAAGTCAGTTGCTTGGGGTCAACTCGCTCAGTAATGTACTGTGTGTTAGCATCCTCTTTTTCTGTTTTAATTCCTGGCTTCCTTAATAAACTGCATGTCCTCACGTCCTTGTCACAGGTCACAGATTTGCTTCTGGGAGAAGTCTCACAATGACCTGGTAAGGGCCTAGTAAGAAGGGCTCACAGTTCCTAATTTAACCCCATTTTCCAGTTGGGTCTCAAATCTTCCAGAATATTCCTCCTACAGAAAATCCCTTTCTGAGCTTTCTTTCAGTGGTTACCCAGAGAACTGAACTTTATGCCCCTGAGCACTGACCACCATTTGTCATGTGTTTATCTGTGATAAGTTTCTGTTTCTCAAGTCAGAGTGTTAGCTTTGAGCATGCTGGAGCAGCTTAGTCCCAGCCCAGGATTCAGGCAGGGTGAAGGAATGCAGGGCTCAGCATGTGGTCACCAGAGGCTCTGGAGAAGGTAGGCATATGATTCACTGACTTTTTCTTCCTCTTACCCAAGGCCCTGTAGGCAGGCACGATGGTGACATTGATGGGTTCCCAGGTCCCCCTTGTCTGGATGGTGAAGACGAGGGCACTGGGGACTCCTTCCATCACTCTTGGGTCATAGAACCCAAGGGCCAGCAGGTCCTGGCAACAGCATGCTTTTTTCCATATCAGTCTCAGAGCAGCTTGGTGGTACTTAGCCTCTTCCTGAAAGCTGTGGAAACAGCTTAGGAACACCACCAACTCCACATCTGTGTTCCTCCTGAGCACTGTGCCATTCCCGAAGGAACCCACCTGCAAAAGACAGAGCCCTGTCTGTCACCCCAAGGCCCTCTGCCATGTGCCAGGCCACACTTGGGGCCCTTCATGCAAAATATCCCCTTAATGCCCATCCCTCCTTCAAGGACAGGTGGGAACTGCTGCCATCCCACCTCACAAGTGGGAAGGTAGAACCCAGAAGACAAATTTTGCACTCAGGATCTGTTTGCAGCTAGACTCTAGTGTCCAGACTTCTTTTTGTTTTCTTTTATTGAAATACAGTTTCCCTAGGCAACCCAGAGATAGCCTGGAGCTTGCTATATAGTTCAGCCTGGTCTTGAACTCATGATCCTCCTGCCTCAGCCTCTCAAGTGATGGATTACAGGTGTGCCCCACCACTATGGCCCCTGTTTGTCCACACCTTCTGATGCTCAGTCTTGCCCAATCCAGAACAATGTCCACACCAGAGGAATACAGGTTGAGCATCCCTAATTTGAAAATTACAAATCCAAAATGATCTAAGACTAAAATCCTGTTAACAAGATGCCTCAAGTGGAAATTTTCATAGCTGATCTTATGTGGCAAAAAAATACTGCCTTCAGCTGGGTATGGTGGCCCACGCCTTTAACTCTAGCACTCAAGAGGCAGAGGCAGGCAGATCCTGTGAGATCGAGGACAGCCTGGTCTACATACTGAGTTCCAGGCCAGCTGGGGCTACAGGGAGACCCTGTCTCAAAACAAACCAAACCAAAACCAAAACAAAATTGCGCTCAGGCTATGTGAAAACATAAACAAATTTCACACGTAGATTTGGGTTCCAGCCCAAGATACCTCATTATGTATATTTATATAAATAGTTTAAAATCAGGAAAAAATATTTCCAAATTTGAAACACTCCTGGACCTAAGCATTTCTGATAAGGGATGCTTAACCTGTAGAAACATCTACTGTATAGTGTTTGAGGATACTGGGCAGTCTGAATAATTTCATTCCATTAAAAGCAGGGAGCAGGCTTGCCTGCTTGCTAAGAGCCATGGGCCATGGAATGGACATTGACTTTTATTTCTTATTTTTTGTGGTGCTGTGGATGGATTCCAGAACCGCCATCATTACATTAGAACTCTACCTAACCTTGACCTTAACTCTTGCCCTTGATTTATTTGTCATGTGACTATTTGGAGCCTTGAAATGCTTCATGTATAAAGTGAAATAATGACAGAATGTGAGTCATTAGATAAATTACTGTATACCAAAGGCATGGGGATTTGTGTCCAGGAAGTCAGCCACCCATTTCTCCTCCTCCTCTTTATCTAGTGGACTCTTCTGGTTGTTGTTGTTTGAGCATTAGTTTCCCCATCTGTTCACGGCAGGAGACTGAACCATATGTTTAATCTTTTTCCTTTGTATTTATTCATTGTGTGTGTGTGTGTGTGTGTGTGCACACCTGAGGTCAGTCTTGGGTGTCATTCTTCAGGAACTGTCCATCTTATATTTTTGTTCTTGTTTTTTTGTTTGTTTGTTTTGTTTTTGAGACGGAGTCTCACTATGTGGCCCCAACTAGCCTTCAACTTGCTATGCAGATCAGCCTGGCCTCAAATTCAGAGATCTGCCTGACTTAACCTCCCAAATACTGGGATTAAAGGTTGTGCCTCACCATGCCGCAGCCTCTCCATCTTGTTTTTTATTTTATTTATTATTTTTATTTTATGTGTATGAGTGTATTGACTGCATATAGGTAGGTGCACCCATTTCATGCAATGCCTGTAGAGGCAGACGTTGGAAGAGGGCATCAGATGCCCTGGAACTGGAGTTACAGACAGTTGTTAACCACCATGTGGGTTCTGGGCATCGAACTCAGGTCCTCTGGAAGAGCAGCCAGTGCTCTTAACCACTGAGCCATCTCTCCAGCCCCTTCATCTTATTTTTTGAGACTGGGACCGAGGGCTTGATGATTTGGCTAGACTGGCTGGCCTAGGGATCTTCCTGTCTCTGCCTCCCCAGGGCTGGTATTACAAATGTGTGCTGCCATGCTTGTTTGTTTTTTTTTAAGAGGGTGCCGGGGATCCAACCCAGGTCTTCAGCTTCCAAGTCAAGCACTTTACTGAGTTATTGCCCCAACCCTTTGCAGGATCTACTGAGCTCCAACTCTTTTGAGTTGTGATCCTAGCTAGCACACAATGTGGCATGAAGTTAAGGAGGGGTTTGGGGAGAAATTTTAGTCAGAAACTTGGATCATAGGCTTTGGAGTCAAATTCAAACCCAGCTCTAACACCAATCATGTGACTTTGAGCAAGACACTGCACCTTTCGAATCCCCATTAAAACATACAGAAAAAAAGAAAAAAATTACAAACAACACTCAGATGCCCAGCATGTCCAAACTTTATCTCAACCACTTTAAAATAAGTTACTGACAGCAAGGAACTTTGTTTCTAAATAGTCTAGCATTTGAGTCCAAGAAAGGTGAGCATTGTCCCCAGTAAGCACACAACTGCTATTAGAGTTAACAAAACAAACAGAAATTTCCTTAAAAATTTCCAATCGCCCCCAAACTCTCTGTGTGTGTGCATGTGTTTTATTTTTTGAGATAGTCTCACTATTGTAGCCTAGGCTGGCCTCCATCTTATGATCCTCTTTCTGCCTCCTCCAGAGTGCTGAGATGGAGGAAAAGGGCCACCATGTCAGGGGTCCCAAGCTGTAGGGTCCCATGAGAGGCCTTGCCTCACATTTGATCATTCCAACTCTTGGGTTGCTGAACCTCTGTTCAGCACCTGTATCTATATCACAGAGAAGTGTTAATAACAGAACATTAGGGGGTCAGGCTATCGTACCCCCAAAATATGATCTATTGTTAGTGTCCTTACTGGTTCATTCTACTCAAGGCAGTAAGAAAGTGGGGTATGGACAGTCAACTGGGATGTCACTCCTGAGATGTCAGGAGTGTGGACTAGGGATTATAAAGCAAAGGGACTGGCCGTCACTCTGGGTTTCGCTTTGCTCTGGTTGGGAGGGGACAGAGAGGTTTAATCTTACCTTGACCACCTTCAGCACTCGCACATCCTGGCCCAGGCTCCGTTCTCCCTGGAAGTTCTCTTGCCTCAGGAACTGCTCCACAGTCCGTACAGCTTCCAACACCTCTTCTTTCCATTCTCGACTGGGCTGCAGCCACTGAGCCACGAAGGAGTCCAGCCTGGAGGCTGGGGTGCCGTATAGCTCCTGGGCCAGTGCCATGTCTGAACCGAGAGAGCCACTGCTGCAGGGCTTATATAGCCAGGCACCGCACAGCTCCTGCTACACACCCTCCTTTTTAAGGGGGCTCCTCTTCAGCTGACCTCCACTACCCTGTAGGAAAAAGGGACCAAACAGAAAGGAACCCCAGGTGGGAAATGGGCTTCCTGGGACTCACTACTTTGAGACCTGTTGCCATGGTCGATATAGTGAGGGACTTGAGGCTGAAGCTGGCAGGTCTGGGGCCACCTTAACAGAGCTGGCATGCAGCCAGCTCCGTGCTGTAGGTTTCGATTCTCAACTTTGAGAGTTTCCTTTTTGTGATGTTTGGAAAGTGAAATCGGCTTGAGTTTGACCTTACTGGAGACACCTTGCTTGGATGACTCAGGCCAACTGCCCCCCCAGTCATTATAAGGAAACTGAGATTTGGAAGGAGAAAGCACTTATTCATGGTTAGGGTAAGGTGTGGGAACTCTGGAACTGAAAGAACAGACTCTGGAGTCCTGTGCCCTTTGCTAGATGCTTAACCTTTTGAACCCTCACATTCTTTAAAAACAATTTAAAAAATTAATTAATTAATTAATTTGGTTTTTTTGGGGGTGGGGGGATGGAGCATGCCATGGCATGAATGTGGCAGTCAGAGGGCAACTTACAGGAATTGGTTCTCTCTTTCCACCATGTGGGTCCCAGTGATGAAACTCAGATTGTTAGTTTTGGCAACAAGTACCTTTAATTGCAGAGCCATCTCGCTGAACTGGACCTTCAAATTCTTAACGCATAAAGTGGGTTTAGTAATAATAACCACCTCATGAGTGTGTTGTGTTGATGAGACATAAGAGCACTAAGGAGAGAAAACACTCTATGAAGGCGAGGACTTTTATGTCTTTACAAAACATTTATTGTGTGACTACTGGATACCCATCTGTACTAAGAAGACAGGATAAGATAAACTTTGTGACCTAAAGGGCCTGTGAGCAATGGGGGAGATAAGCAGGAAGGGAGATTCTCAAAGTCCATTGTGCTGTATTGTTCAGTCATTAAAGGGCATAGAATCTTGGTGGGAAGCCAGGCAGAAGAATTTGTATAAGGCGATAGGCAGTGTCAGCAGACACTTCTTTGACATGAATCTTGAGACTGTGACTCAAAGGGCTAGGGCTGTAGCTCAGTGGTAGTGTGCCTAGATTCAATCCCCAGTACAACAACAAACAATCACATAAACCTGGAAATACTAGGGATTGACCAGGGAGAGGGGAGAATGGCAAGTGTAGAGGCTGAGAAGCAGGGACAAGTCTGGTGTCAGACTCAGGTGGTGACTGTAGGTTGGCTCTATAGAGGTGAGGAGGGGACAGGTGACAGACATTTCTGGACAGGAGTGCTGGCATTGCATCTCAGAGTGCTGTTCACTCATTCTTCATGCTTGCATACATTTATTTATTCATTAAACATTTATTGAGCACTTATTATGCTCCAGGCAGATGCTCATATCAGTGACTAGACAAGAATCCTTTTTCCCAGAGAGCTTGCATTCTGGTGGTACAAAGAGACAGTAAGCAAAATTAGTAAGTAAAATGAGAGTGAGAGTAAATAAAACAAGGAGAGTGCTAAGCAGGAAAACAAAACATAGGAAGAGGCCAGTAGGTCTCGTATGTACATATGTACATGCATGTATGTTATTTAGGCATTTAGTCTTATATAAAGTGATTGGGGCAGGCTGACTTGAGGAGACATTTGAACAAAGACACAAAGGTGGTGCAGAGTGAGTCATATGTATGACAGAGGGGAAGGGATCCTTGATGGCAGGATGAATGGAAAATGCAAGTGCAAAGGTCCTGTGGTAGTATCATGCTTGGTGGGTTTGTGGAACATCAGGGGGCCTAGAATGGAATGATCAAGGTGTTGAAAGGATCTAAGAACTGATTAGTAATGAGTGGGAGACAAACACTGTAGGGTCTTGAAGACTATGATTAAGGCTTCAGCTTTATTTCAAAAGAAATAGGGGACAGCTGGAGAGTTTTGAGTAGAGAAGGGATATGGTCAGACTTTGATCTTATTTTTAAATTTTATTTTTTTATTTTATTAGCGTTTTGGTTGCGTGTATGTAAGTGTACCATGTGCAATTCCCATGGAGGCCAGAAGAGTGTTGGATCTCTGGAACTGGAGTTATAGGTGGTTATTAGCTGCCATGTGGGTGCTGGGACCTGAACTCAGGTCCTTTAGAAGAGTAGCCAGTGCTCTTAGCTGCTGAACCATTTTTCCAGTCTCTGGGACTTTGCTCTTTTTTTTTTTTTTTTTTTTAAATATTTTATTTATTATTTTTATTTTATGTGTATGAGTGTATTGCCTGCATGTATGTGAGTGCACCCGTGTCATGCAGTGCTGTGGAGGTCAGAAGAGGGCTTTGGAGTCCCCTGGAAGTGGAGTTAAGAATGGTCTGTAGCCGCCATGTGGGTGCTGGGAATCGAACCCTGGTCCTCTGCAAGAGTAGTCAGTGCTCTTAACTGCTGAGCCATCTCTCCAGCCCCGGGACTTTGATCTTTTTAAGAGAATTTTTTGGAGATAGGGTTTCACTATATAGCCCTGGCTGGCCTAGAACTTGCTATGTAGAACAGGCTAGCCTTCAACTCACAGAGAGCTCCCTGCCTCTGTCTCCTGAGTGCTGGGATTAAAGGTGTGTGAATTCACATATTTGCATCACACACACTAATGAAAAAAAAAAACCTTCCCAAACCAATAAGTAAACAACCCAAATCCAGATGTCACCAATACAGAGATAGTTAAAGCTATGAGACCTATAGGTGAATGACTACAGATCCAAAGAGATTGTGACCAAGCACTGAATCCTGAAGTGCTTAACATAGTTCAGAGTTTGGTAGCTACAAGACGAATGAGGACCAAGGGAAGTGAAGGAAAAGCAGAATGGTGTTTTAGAAGCTAAGTGATGATACTGTTTTGAAAAAGAGGGTGTGGCCCATAGGATCAAACACCAGATGAATTTGCTTTGACTTTGTCCTGAGGGTAGTGGAAAATAAGAAGAAGGATATGTAATGAATTCAGAATTTAGAAAGATTGGGCTAGCTGCTTGTTGAGGGTGGACTGCAGGGATGCCAGAGGAGATATAGTGAGATGGGCCAAGACCTTGTGTGGTGGTCCAGGTGAGATGCAGTAGTAGCTGAACCAGGCTTGGAAACAGAGAAAGTGTGGTAAAGAGGTTGGATTCTTTTTAAAATTTGTTTATTTATTTATTTATTTTATTTTTTTGATTTTCTAAAAAATTATTTAATAACCACATACTTAGAAGAAGCATTTCATTACAACAGCATTGACACATTCAATAACAATTTCCGGAGCTAAGATGCATCTCTTTCAAAATTGGCTGTAAATTTTAAGGTTTACAGTTGAATTATTACAGTTTTACAATATTATATACAGTTACACAATATTTTACTTAGTATAAACCCTATAAGACATAAATTTAAATGAGGTTTTAACCTTTAAAAAAGATCCCCATTTCATTATTAAAATACACAGTTTCATACAGAAAAATTCATTTTTTTTAAAAGTTAAAAATATCTTTAATGAATCACATGGAAAGCCACTGAGAAATTATAACAACAAAGACGGTCTTTTTTCCTCTTTGTCAGCGACATATTTACAAGATTTCTAATGGAATTGGTATCATCCTCTCTTGGAACAAAGCTTGCCTTCCTAAATACAAACTGAATTAATTTTTAATGAAGTAATTCGGAAAACCACTAAGTTTTTGAATCTTATATATCGGCAGAATTTAGATTTGTCTAGTTTTCTTTTACTAAAAGTCATTTTTCAACCCTCTTCTTTCCGTGGCATATGTATATCTATCTTTTTTTATCATTTAAAAAATTTTAATAACTACATGATTAGAAGAAGCATTTTACTACAGCTTTAACATATTCAGTAACACACTCTAGAGCAAGAGTACATCTCTTTCACAAGTGGGTGCAAGTTTCTAGGTTCACAGTTGAGTTAATACAGTTATACAATATTGAACTCAGTATAAGCCCTGTAAGACATAAAATTGAGTGTGTGTGTGTGTATGTGTGTGTGTGTGTGTGTGTGTGTGTGTGTATCAAA
>NW_008329642.1:1168737-1169971 GCF_000622305.1 Nannospalax galili
TTGGCACCTGTGTATGTCTATAAAGTCATCGGGTAGATTTCAATGGTAATGTTTATCACCTCTACTAACTAACATGACATAAATTTTTATGCTTCCTCCTCAAATATAATACATTTTTTTAGTTTGTTGATTTTTTTTTGTGTGTATATCACACAGAACATCCCAAGCCATCTTATTCGACTATACATCCACTGCCCAGATGGCATCCTCCCATAGCCTCCCTCCCCCCACTTGAGCCCTTATACTCTGATATCCCTGCTACTGTCTGCTGTGTTGTTGGTACCCCCAGCCATTCCCCACTACTTGCCCTTCTGGTGAATCTAGTCACCCTATCTAGAGGTCTTTGTTTTAGGAGGGTCAGCTATTCCTCATCTAGCAGCAATCAGTTTTGAGTATTCCTTCAGAGAAGATTGGGGTCTGCTGTTCATTTTCCCAGTTCTATGCTGGGTTACTATCTGGGAGTGCCTTGGGCCACCCTGGCCAACAACTCAAAAGTAGGTATCGCCTGTCTCGCATTGTTGCTTGTTACGTAACCTTTAGCTATTCATATGGACTCTAAAAGAAGTATATTGGCCCCTTTAATCTTTGGTTATACTTTCCTTTTGGGTGTTTAAGGCCATACAGTTGGCCCAGATAAACCCTTAAGGTCATTTGAGGATCTGTTCCTCAGGGGTCACATGGGCTTGGGAGGAGTCACTGGCTCCTTTCTTTTACCAGTTCGCCTATGTGAAGATAAGTCAAAGGTCCTCCTCGACCATGGTTGGCTTCGCTTGGAAGCATGGAGGAAGTGATTTCTCTGTGTTGACCCTCCTCTTTGTACACTGGACACTGGTTCAAGTCCATCTGGTGGGGTCTCCTTGGCCTCCTTATCAAGAGGACAGGTGACCCACCACAGTTACTGGACATTTTGAGAGATGCTCATAATCCCCTGGAGCTAGTCGACCTAGGAGGGCAAGGAACAAAAACTGCCCATTATGTCCCTCTGACCAAATTAGTATAGGCCTCAAAGTATGTCTGTTAAACATCCAAGAAGGTTAGTTCCACCAGTCTGATACTTTTAATTACTGTGTGTCATATAGATAAATCTTGGGCAAAGACCAATTGTTCTCAGATAAACCTTACATAGACATATATTTCTTGATCTGCTATGTATAATTTGTCAGTGGGTTGTAGGAGTAATATGGTTCTCTCTGGTTTTCAAAACTAGCTAGGCATTGTTTATCTCTCGCATTGT
>NW_008329642.1:1170297-1171433 GCF_000622305.1 Nannospalax galili
GATACATACTCACTTATCAGGGTTTGGTTCTAGGATCCACATATGAGGGAGAACATATGTCGATTTTTTTTTCTGAGTCTCTGTTATTTAACTTAGTATCAGTTTCTAGTTTCATCCATTTATCTTTAAATTTCATGATTTCATCTTTCTTTACTGCTGAGTAAAATTGTATAAATGAACCACATTTTCATTATCTACTTGTCAATTGAGGGACACTTAGGTTGCTTCCATCTCTTAGCTATTGTGAAAAGAGCAGCAACAAACATGGATGTACAAGTGTGCCTGCAATAGAATGAGTTCTTTGTGTATAAGCCAAGGAGTGGTATAACTGTGTCAAATGGTAGGTTCATTTGTAGTTTTTTAAGAGTTCTCCACACTGCTTTCCATAGGGGTTGAAACAGTTTGCAGCCCCACCAGCAGTGGATGAGTGTTCCCCTTTCCCCACATCCTCTCCAACATTTGGTATCATTTGTTCTCTTGATCTTAGCCAGTCTGACTGGGGTAAGGTGAAATCTTAAAGTGGTTTTAATTTGCATTTCCCTAATTATTAGTGGTGTTGAACATCTTTTAAGATGCTTCTTAGCCATCTTTACTTCATCTTTTGAGAACTCTCTGTTCAACTCCTTTTTAATTGGGTTGCTTCTTGATTCTCTTTTTTGAGTTCGTTATATATTCTGGATATTACACCTCTGTCAGATGTGTCGCTGGTGAAGATTTTCTCCCATTCTGTGGGTTTTCTCTTCACTTCCTTAGTTGCTGCTTTTGATGTACAGAAGCTTTATAGTTTAATGAGGTCCCCTTTGTAGATTCTTGACCTTGTTTCCTGGGCACTTGATGTCTGGTTTAGAAAATCCTCTCCTACACCTCTATCTTGTGGGTTATTGCCAATGTTTTCTTCTAACAGTTTCAGAGTTTCAGGCTTCACATTGAGGTCTTTGATCCATTTGAAGTTGACTTTTGTGAAAGGTGAAAGATAGGGGTTTAGTTTCATTCTTCTACAGGTGGAGATCCAGTTTTGCCAGCACCATTTGCTGACAATGCTGTCTTTCCTCCCATGAATATTCTTGCCCCCTTTGTCAAATATCATGTGGCTGAAATTGCATTTACTCATATTTGGGTCTTCAATTTTGTTCCAT
>NW_008329642.1:1172603-1173380 GCF_000622305.1 Nannospalax galili
GGAGGTGCTCTTTCTTTCTTTTGGTTAACTGGGCTAGCGGTCTGTCAATATTTTTCAAAGAACCAGTTCTTGGATTCATCGATTCTTTGTATTGTTTTCTTTGTTTCAATTTCACTAATTTCTGCCCTGAGTTTTGTTATTTCTTCTTGTCTGCTGGGTTTGGGTTTCATTTGTTGTTGCTTTTCAAGTGTCTTGAGTTGCAATGTTAAGTCATTTATTTGTGTTCTCTCCAATTTTTTGATGTAGGCACTTAGAGCTATAAACTTCCCTATAAGGACAGTTCTCAGCGTATCCCAGAGGCTTTGTTGTATTGTATTGTCCTTTTCATTTAGTTCCAGGAATACTTTTACTTCTTTCTTAATTTCTCTTTTGACCCATTCGTCATTCAGGAGTGTGTTGTTTAATCTCCATGTGTTCATGTGGTGATTAGGGCTTCTTCGGCTGTTGATCGTAAGCTTTATTGCATTGTGGTCTGATAGAATGCATGGAATTATTTCAGTCTTTTGAATTTGTTGAAGTTTGTTTTGTGCCCCAGTATATGGTCAATTTTGGAGAAGTTTCCTTGGGGTGCTGAGTAGAAAGTATGTCCTTTGGTGCTTGGGTGGAATACTCGGTAGATGTCTGTTAAGTCCATTTAATATTTGGTATTGTTTAATTCAAATGTCTCTCTGTTAACTCTCTGCCCTATTGACCTATGTAATGGGGACAGTGGGGTATTTAAGTCCCCTACAATTAACGAGTTGGGATTAATCTGGGTCTTAAAGTCCTGTAGTATTG
>NW_008329642.1:1174043-1214580 GCF_000622305.1 Nannospalax galili
ATGGAAGATTTTTCTTTCCCCTTCGACTATAATAGACATTTTGGCTGGGTGTAGTAATATGGGTTCGCATCTGTGGTTATTTAAAACTGGGAATACTTTGGTCCAGGACATGGAGTGAGTAATGTGCTGACTTTATGGTGTGTCAAAATGTGACTCAATTGAGCATGCTTCTATGAGCAAGAAGAGCTTGTGTCCAGAAGGGGGATGGATAGGTTTGGGGCAGGAGGAGGACAAGTAAAGATTACCTTGACTTGGAGTCTGTGATGTAGAACATGAAATAAAGACTTGGATAAGGATATTTTTTTCTGGAAATGATCTCAAAGGGTAAAGGTTGGGGTTTGGGAAAATCCAAGAAACTTTAAATAGACAGCTTCCAAGAACATTTGGAACTTGTCCATTGGGGAATCTATGCCTTTAAAAAATATTTTGTTATACTTTATTTTTAATTTTATTTTTATTTTAATTTGTTTTTCTTAAATTTTATTGTATTTCATACAGAATATCTCAAACAATCTAAATCATCTTTATAGCCCCATCCCTACCAGCACCCTCCCATAGCACCCCCCACTGGAACCCATATACTCTGTCCTGGGTATTAAGGCCCACTGTGTCAAGTCAGTGTCCCCAGACATTCCTCAGTACAAGTCCATCCGCGTGTGGACTAGTCAGATCCCTCTCATCTATCTAGTCAAACACCTATCATTTTTTTTTTTAGCAGAGCATAGGGTGGGGATTTATTTACAGAGGAGTGGGCATCCCCCCATTTATGGCTGCATTGGAAAGTCCACACTCAAATATAGATCCTGTGACTTCCCAGCAGCTACAGAAAATGGTGAGAGGTGCCTCCTGGTGTTCTTGACTTATATAGCCTTAGCCCCTCCCCCACATGCAGCTAAGGTTAACTGTTTGGGTAGGGGGGTTAACTGACTCCCCCCTAGATTCCTTGATGAGTGTGGGAAGGAGGTGTGACTATAGCTTACCAGCAGAGTGGTGGGAGGACACTTCCATTTTACACTCTACACCTTCCTCCTGCTCTTACATTCTTTCCACCAACCTCTTCTGCAAAAGTTCCTGAGCCTTGGAGTGGGCTGTAGGTGTGGGATGATCTTCCTCCTATTGTGGCAAGGCACTGAACTTTCAGGTCTCTGTATCGTCAGTTTTCCGTGGGTTGTTGGCCCATTTCAGTGGGATTACTACTATAAAAACACAAACAACAAGAAGCAAGAACATCTAAACAGTGGCTGCTATAATAACTTAACCTATGGGTATAAACACAAATGCTTGGACAATACTTTTAGCAGGTGCATCACATCCATCTAACAAAACAATTGCAGTGGTTTCCCACTGGGGCCTATATTCTCCCGTGCCACAGGGGATTGGCCTGATCTACAGTACCAGATGTGTATTCCACTCCTAGGAGTGGGCATTTTCTCCAATCGAAAATTTGCTGGTTGTACTTGCACTAGACTCTCCACTCTTGCGCAAGGAGGAACATCTTGTTTGGTATGTTGATGGTGCAACACATGGGGTCCATCGTTGAGCAGAATTATAGGGGACAATTCTCTGCATATTGCCTTTTGGCACCATGAAAGCCACCCATCCGGTGGCAAGGAGGTTCCAGCTTAGTCCAAGCTTGATTTCTGCCTCTCCTGTGCTCACATCAAGCAGTGTCTTCAGCAATAGGGCCCCTCCGTCCACTTCTGGTGTATAACCAACACTATTGGCAATATTGGCAATGGTCTTTATTGTTTTGGGGACCTCCAGGGCCACTCAGGCCAAGAGCTCATGGTGGGGGCAGCCCACCTCTGGCACTGGGATTTTCATTTAACAACTGTATTACTTCTGGAAGGGCTTTCTTCTGTCCCCGTAGGGTTCCTTCTGTGCTTAAGGCCTTTTTTAAAAACTATGTACCTGGAGAAAAATTTCCACCTTTATTCCCATAGTTCTTTGTATAGCCCTCCTTCCCCATCCCCTTTAACTACCCCCCTTTTTACATATTTCTCCCTTAGTAACACCTTTATCCTACTATTCTCTCTCAGGTTCCTTCTTTCCCTTTACCTCCCTGTTTTTCTTCCATATTCTTGGTCCCTGCAGTTGCATCAGGATATGCACTCACTTATAAGGATTTGGTGCTAGGATCCGCAGATGAGGGAGAACATGTCTTTTGTTTTTCTGAGTCTGTGTTACTCCACTTAGTATAACAGTTTCTAGATTCATCCATTTACCTGCAAATTTTGCTATTTCATCTTTCTTTACTGCTGAGTAGAACTCCATTGTGTAGTGTCATTTTCTTTATCCACTCATCAGTTCTACTCTATTTTATCTTCTCTCTGTGTGTATGTGTGCTATGTGTGTTATGTGTATGGGCGGTGCGTGTATGTATATGTGGTTCATAAATGTGAACCTGTTGGGTGTGCATGTGCGGAAGTCAGAGACAGATGTCAGGTGGCTTCCTCTATTGCTCTCTACCTTACTGCTTTGAGACAGAGTCTCTCACTGAACTGGATGTCTGTTACCCATGTGCACCTATCCTCGGTTTTCCACATGAATGCAGGGAATTCAAATTCAGGCCCTCGCTTCTGCAGAGCAAGTGCTCGAGTTTGCAGAACAAGTGCTCTTATGCACTGAGCCTCTCCCCGTCAACTCCCTGCCTACTGGGAACTCTCTGAGGAGCTGTGTATGAAGTGCCATCACCACAGGACTCCAGAATGAGTCCAAATCAAGCCTCCTTCCTTTGAATATCAACTCATCTGTGGTGTGGCGTTATTAGTAACAAAAAGTGGACTAATACAAATGCTCTCAAATTCTTTCCAACACAATATACACACTCCTCTGCAATGGCGACTTTGCAGTTCCTTCCACCAAGAGATGGAGTTATTACCCTATCCCTGGATCAGGACTTAGCCATGCATCCTGCTTTGACCAATGGGACATTAGCAAATATGATGCAAGCAGAGGCTTAACAAAGCATGTGCACATTAGGATCTTCCCTTTCTTTTGCTACTTTCAGAACCCGGTGACCATGTGAACAAGCTCCAGGCATCCTGCTGGGTGCTGAGAAGCCCATGGTGGAAGTGTCTCCTTGTTGTTGAACATGGGTCACCCTGAAAATTGGGAGCTCAGGTGGATCCAGGGAGGGGTCAGAAGCGCATAGGGGAAAGCTTAGGTACATGAGGAAAGTGTAAACAAACTCTGGAGGGGTTGTGGTGGTGCTGAGGTCCTTGGATCTCCATGCCTCCATTCCCAACCTCAGGCCTCAGATCACAGGTGCTGGTAAAGCACTTTCTGTTACAAAGGCTTTTATGACCCAACCGTGGCACTCCTTTCTCCTCTTCTCCATCCTCTCCATCCCTGTTTTTCCAGCTGTTATTGCCAATTGCCAGATATGTGAATGGGACTGTTGAGGACCTCCAGCTTCAGGTAAGCTAGACCAGAACGTCTCAGTAAATTCACAGTCTAAATAAATGGTGTTTGGGCAGTGGGTGGCCCAAAATGCAGCGTGAGGAGCTGGAGCACACTTCGGCCTCATTTGGACTTCCAGATCCACGTGACAGTTAATTTTAGGTGTCAACTCAATGAAGTTATAGGATGCCTAGTTATCTGGCAAAATATTTTCTTCCTCCCCCTCCCCCCTCCCCGTGCAGGCAGACAGCCCTTTTAGACCACTCCCTCCTCCTCCTCCTCCTCCTCCTTCTTTTCGGATGTATGCATTTGAACAAGTAATAAAGATCTGTCCTCGCCAATATGGGTGGGTATCTGATGTGTTGAGGTTTCAGTTAGAAGAAAAAGGTAGAAGAAAGAATTTTCTCTCTTGTGGAGCTGAAACATCTATTTGTTGTTGTTTTGAGACAGAATCTCCCTGTAGCCACATCTGGCCTGGAACTGCTATGTAGATTAGGCTGGCCTTGATCTCATGGAGGTCTGCCTGCCTCTGCCTCCCAAGTGTTGGGATTAAAGGGTTGCACCACCACGCCTGACTGAAACATCTATTTTTAAAAATTACGGGTGTGTGTGTGTGTGTGTGTACACGGATCCATGTGGGAGTTGGTTTTCTCCTTCCACTGAGTATATGCTGGGGATGGAACTTAGGTTATCAGGCTTGGCAGCTAGCATCTTTACCCACTGAGCCATCTTGCCTATTTTCTTTTCTTGCTTCCAGTTCCCGAGTCTTTGGATCCTGGGACTTTTATCACTGGTTCCCCTGGTGCTCAGGTCTTAGAATAAATTTTACCTTTGTCTTCTCTGGGTCTCTAGCTCTCAGTCTTCATGATCATGTGAACTAATCCCCACAACAAATCTTTTCTATGTTTACATATATACATTTATATCTTGTTGGTTCCATTCTCTGGGGAATCCTGGATGACATGGTCCAGTTATGCCCAGGACTAACTAGTCCTAGATTCATTTTGTTTTGTTTTGAAGACAGGGTTTCATTGGCCTGGAACTCATGATAACCTTCTTGCCTTGGACTCCTGAGTCCTGGGATTACAGGTGTAGGCTACCACCAACTGGATTTGACCCATTTTTGCCTAAAAAGTATTCAACTGGTTTCTATCAATTAGAACACAAAGAATCCTTAGAAGAGCAAATGATTTGTAAGTACAGATGGGCAGAAAACTAGGATGTGGGGTCCAGGTTGGAGAGAAAAGGAAGTAAGCCTGGGTGCAGAGGAAATGGAACACTCAGTAGTTTAAGGTTCTTCCTATTTGAAACCCTAGTGTTTCCTTCTTTAATCTCTTCTTGGAGTTGGATCAAAGACACTGGGCTCCTTCTGGCTTCCCCCAGTAATTCATGCTAGCTCTGATTTCCACAGGCTCCCAGAAGTCCACAGAGTCATGAGCACCTTCTGTTTAGTAGGCAATAGGGAGTACCTTCCCTGAAGATTACCATAATTCATCTTGTTATACTCAGACAAAGCACCTCAGTCCCTGGGCTTGTGGATTTCACGCATTTCCCCCTTGGGATTGCTAGGGCATCATGGTAAAAAGCTGCATCCAGTATAAGGCCTATCCAAAAGCCAAAAAATTTTGTCAGTGCCCAACATTATAATGTTTCTCCATCTTTCCACAGTGTAAAACAGGAAGAAGGGCTGTGATGATGGCCTAAGTCTTTCCCATGCAAGCTTGATACCCTGAGTTCAGATCCCCAGAACCCACATAAAAGATGGATGCAGCAAGCTTCTGTAATCCCAGAGAGCCCACATGGGAGAGGGAGGTGGAGACAGGAGAGTCTCTGGAAGTTCACGAGTCAGCTGATCCAGCTAATGCAACAGAGAAGAGATCCTGTCTCACAAAGGTGAGGACCAACACTCCGAAGTTGTCCTCTAACTTTACATGAAGCCATGGTATGTGACTACTCATAGCCACCCAACACAAACAAGTACCCAAACACACAAACATGCATAGACACACACACACACACACACACACACACACACACACACACACACACACTGACAACACCCCAAACCCTAAACAAACAAATAAACAAAATAAATAAGAGAGAAATACCTCCTAGGGAATCTGGGCCAATAAACAAATGCAGATTCAGAGGCAAACATGCAAATTTATGCATAAAACACAAATGAAATCCATTGACTAGAATTCAATCACATGGTCATGCTCAGCTGCAAGGGAGACAGGGAAATGTAGTCTTTAGCCTTTAACAACATGTCTAGCTAAAAATTCTGTTACCAGGTGAGAAAGACAAAAGGGAAATTTAGAGAAAATGGAACTCATTGCCACATCTCATCTCTGCTTGTTTTTTTAAAATTTTATTATTTCTTTTTGTGTATGAGTGTATTGCCTGCGTGTGTATAAATGCAGCGCCCACAGAGGTCAGAAGACAGTGTTGGATCTCCTGGAACTGGAGTTACAGACAATTGTTAGCTGCCTTTTGGGTGCTGGGAATTGAACCTGGCCCTTGGCAAGAGCAGTCAGTGCTCTTAACTGCTGAGCCATCTCTCCAGCCCTCTCTTCTTTGTTTTTTCCATTTAGGTTCTGGCATAGAACTAAGAGTAAGGAAATCACCAGCACCAGAGAAGATAGAGCTCTTTAGAATTCCATCTACTCTCATTCTAGAATATGAAAGAGGAACTTGGAGGGGAAGGAGAAGTAATTAAAACAGTGGGTAGCTGCTACATTTATTTACTTTTCTTTTTTAAAGTGTGTGTGTGTGTGTGTGTGTATGTGTGTGTCTAGGCCAGAGGGTGATGTTGAGTATCTTCCTCAATCGCCTTCACTTTGTTTTATTCCACCTTAAAAATTATTTTTATTATATGTGTATGTGTATGCCTGCATGTTTGTATATGCATCGTGTGTGTGTTGGTGCTCACGGAGGTTCAGAGCGGGGCATATGAGCCATCTGGATCTGGAGTTACAGGCAGTTGTAAATTGCCTGGTGTGAGTGCTGGGAACTGAACGTACATTCTCTGCTAGGGAAGCATGTGCTTTTAACCATTCAGCCCTCTCGCCAGTTTTCACCTTGGTGATTTTTCAGACAGGGTCTCTCACTGAACCTGGAACCCACCAATTCAGCTTCAGCTAGGCTTACTGGCCAAGTGACCTTCAGAGATCTGCCTGACTCCATCTCTCCAGTTCTGGGATTACAGATGCACACTGCTGTTCCAGCTTTTTATGTGGGTGCCAGGGATCCCAACTCAGGTCTTTATGTTTCCAATTGAGCCATTTTCCCAGCCCAGATGCTGCATTTATTGAGCACTTACTGTGTGCCAGGCACTGGAGGAAGCATTTTACATGCACTGTATTGTTCAGTCCTCAATCTATATGGGATTTATGTATTTATTCACATATACTTATTGAATCACTACCATGTGCTATTCCCAGTGCTAGGCACTTGGAGACAGTGGTGAATAGAAAGAGTCTCTATTCTTGCTGAGTTTAAAACAGCACAGAGGTCACAATTAAAATCTGAATGTAAAAGAATGTGCAAGTCTAAAGTCTAAGCCAGTTGTGGTGGTGCATGCTTTTAATCCTAGCACTCTGGAGGCAGAGGCATGCAGAGCTCTGTGAATTCAAGGCCAGTCTGGTCTACATAGTGAGTTCCAGGCCAACTTGTGCTACAGGGTGACCCTGGTTCAAAAAAAATGTGCAAGTCACTTGAACTATCTGTGTCTGTTTCTCCACCTGAGGAATGGGAATAATAATATTCCCTCACTCTAAGGTTATGATGATATTTTAAGAAGTAATGGATGATAGAAATAGGTGTACAGCAAATGTGAGTGACAGCTACAATGGGTGAGACAAATCTCAAGTTCCAACAAGATGGGGGTGTAAACAGCAAGAATCACAGAGGTCACAATCCATTTGATGTGTCTGGAAGTCTGGGAGTTAGTCCTTTACCTTGGATTATTCTGTTGAGATATAACTTACATACAGTCAAGTGCACAGACTCGAAGTATAGTGGATGATGTGGTGTGCCACTCAGATTCTCCCTTTAGGGCATGGGTATTCATATTTCTTTGGCTTCTATAAAAGTGTTGCTGCCTGAGTACTGACCTCATAAAAGGAGGTCACTTCACCCAAAATTACACCTTCTTCCACAAGGTTACTTGCATTCAATAACTGCTGCATGTAAAGGGTGTGGAGGCCCGACCTTCCTGCCTTAATGGAGGACAGTTCTGAAGGTCTGTCTCAGCTTGACTGTGACAACATCGCTGTTCAGAAGCCTATTTCCTCTACTCCTGTGTTAGTTAGCTTTCTGTTGTGACAAAATACCTGAGAATAACAACTTAAAAGAGGGAGTATTTATTTTGGCTCACAAGCAGTATACTAGTTTGTTTTCTGTTGCTATGATAAACATCACAGCCAAAAGCAACTTGGAGAGGAAAAAGTTTATTTCATCTTACACTTTATAGTCCTTCATCTAGAGAAGCCAAGGCAGGAACCTGATTCAGAAACTGAAGCAGAGACCATGGAGGAACACTGCTTGCTGGCTTGCTTCCCTTGGCTTTTTTTTTTTTTTTTGAGGCAGGACCTCCCTATGGTCCCAATTTGTCTGAAACTCACTATGTAGACCAGGCTGGCCTTGAACTCACAGTGATCCACCTGCCTCTGCCTCCCAAGTGCTGGGATTAAAGGCGTGCACCACCATGCCCAGCTCAGCTACCTTTCTTAGACAGCTGGGGCCCATTTTCCCAGGAATGGCACTGCCCATAGTGGGCTGGGTGCTTCTTCACCAATTATCAATCAAGACAGACATGGCTACAGGCCAATCTGATGGGGGAAATTCCTCAGCTGAGGTTCCCTCTTCCCAGGTATGTCTAGGTCTGTGTCAAATTGACAGAAACTAACCAGCAGAGTCAGTATTAGTTACTTTTATGTTGCCTCCATCACTCCTTTAGAGAAGAAACGTTTATTTTGGCTCATGACTCCAGAGAGATTTCGGTTCATTGTGGTAGGAAGGTATGTCAGTAGGAGCAGTGCAGACTACGGTGGTGGGAACATGTGGCAGCAGCTGCAGGCATGGAGCAAAGAAAGCAGCCTGGAACCCAGGGTGGGAGTAACCTTCAAAGGCCCACTCCTTCTTCCACTAGCTGGGCCCCAAGCCTTTGAAATAGAGCTACAGGCTGAGGACCCAGCAGCCTTCCTGTCTACTCCCCCCCCTTGCCCTCAAACCCATTGTATCAGTTCTTGGACATTTCCTGGCTTCTCAGGATCCACCCATCTCCTGGCCTACTTTCTGGGCTCTTCTTTTAAAGCCCTTATCATTTTTTGCTTTGTGTCTTTGATCTTTTTGTAAAGCATATCTCTCATGTAGAATATAGAACAAAGTTGTCTACCAGTTCAGTGAGCAGCTTCCAGCTTCCCTCTCACAGCCCAGGCATCTAGTCTTTTGTTTTTCTCATTAGTTAATGTTGACATGGGTTTTGTAGCTTATTTATTAAGCATTCTCACACTCATCATCTGATCCTCACAATGACCTTGTTAGATAAGCAATTCTGTGCAAAATCATTTCCCGAACATCATTTCTTGTTCTCTTAAGAATTGGCACTCTCATCTGTGAGGGTGGGATTGTTATTTCTACTTGTTTATCTAACTTCCAAAGGGAGTTCTGGTCCATGAAACTAATTTACCCAGGGACCTGAGAGGAGACAGGAGGGACAGATGGGGGCACCTTTATATTTTATAAGAACACATTTGTACATTTTGTTGAAAGGAATCTGCACATATACATTGTAAGTAATCCAGTATGTACACACTGTTAATGGTCTGTTTGTTCTGAGTTAACCTTTGATCTAGATGTAATTCAAATGGTCACACAGGAATGCAAGACTCAGTGTCCTTGGTGTGGCAACAGCACAGAGGGAGGACGAGAGGAGAGACGTACTGGTAACATGAATCTCAGAGACAAGGGTGACCACCTGACCAGAGGGCAAGACTGAACTTTAGAATGACTGACCGCCTTTGTTTCCCTCCTTATATCATCTTCTGGCTAAAGATGAGATGAAAGGCAGGTTTTAAAAAAATATTTTATTCATTACTTTTTTATTTTATGTGTATGCCTGCATGTAGGTAAGTGCACCCTTGAATGAGTGTCGTTCAATGCCCACGGAGGACAGAAGAGGCCGTCAGATCTCCTGGAACTGGAGTTATGGAAAGTTGTTAGCTGCCATGTGGGTGCTGGGATTCGAACCCGGGTCTTCTGCAAGAATAACCAGTGTTCTTAACCACTGAGCCATCTCTTCAGCCCCTAAAGGCAGGTTTTTAATTTGCTGTCTTCTTAGATTGCTCACTTGCTGAACAAAGCACAGTGTGAAGATTCAGTTCCCGTTTCTGTTCATTGGCTTCTGAAAGTGACAGCACAGACCAAACTCCAGTATCAGGCCTACTGTTAGGAAGTGGTAGATCCAGGGCAGAAGTAACCCATGCAAAGATGGAGAGGGGAGATACTGTAGGGTATACTGTGCATGTAGAGGTGATAGCTGGGGGAGGAGCTTAGGGCTTGGGGAGGGAGAGCTGAGGCCCACTAAAGACAGTTAGCATGGCATGGTGGTTATAACCACAGTCTCTGAACAGACATACAGGAGTTTGTTTCTCTGGTCTATTACTTAGTGATTATGTAACCTGGATCAAATCTCTTAAGCTGGTAAGATTCTGTTTTCTAGCTATCAAATTATGGGCAATGGTTATCAGTCTAAGCCTGTTGTGATGGTAAAATAAAGAACATGTGCTCTGTGCTGTTCCTAGTACATGGGAAAGGCTTAAGATATAATAGTTCCTGGTGTGTAGAGCTCATAATCTGACTGGCTTAACCTAGACAATGGACTGATTTTATCTGGGGACAGGTGATCTTCCCTGGTCCAATCAGCTATGGTCAGAGAGTGAACTCATTTGGGATCAACAAGATTACTGAAGGGATTCACCAGGGCTCTGGCATGTGCCAACAGGGGGGGAGGGCAGAGAAGGTAGGAGACTCTGGTGATGTATAAGAGCTCAGGCAGCCAAGAGTCTTGGTTCTTCTTCCATAGAAGTTTCCCTCTGAACATAATTTCCTGTTTTCTAAGCTTTGTTATTCTCATCTATAAAATATGGAAGGGTCATTACTTCTTGTCCATTCAACTTCCAGGGCAGCTGTGAAGATAATCAAATGACATCATATCTCTGGAGGCTCGGCATAAACGCCACTTGAGTGCATGGAATTCTGAGTGTATTGAGTGGCAGAAAAAAGAATGGAACTGAGCTGCTGAAGCAGATCTTAGTCCAAGGTCTTGGAACAGAAAAGAAACCCACTTTGATTTATTCATTGAGTGGTTGTTCACTTACCTGAGGATGATAAAAAGGACACAGGGGGAATTTGATAGGAAAAAAGGGAGGACTGACAACCTCCTGCAGCTTCTCTCCCTGGGGATGTATGAAGGCTTTTGATTCTGTCTTTTGCTATATGTGGCTACATTCTCTGGGTTAATGATTCAGTGTCAATTTGACACCAACTAAAATTACTTGGGAAGAAGGAACCCCAATTGAAGAATTTCCTCCATTCCATTGGCTGATGGCCATATCTATGACACATTCTTTCAATTGCTAATTGATGTATGAGAACCCAGACCATTGTGGGCAGAACCATTCCTAGGCAGGTGGGCCTGGGCTTAATAAGAACGGTAGCTGAGCAAGCCAGGGGAAGCAAGCGGGTAGGAAGTGCTCCTCCATGGTCTCTGCTTCAGTTCCTGCCTCCAGATTCTCACCATGGGCTCCTGCCTTGGCTTCCTTTGATGATGGACTATAATCTGTAAGTCAAACAAAGCTCTTACTACCCTAATTTCTTTTGGTCATGATGTTTATCACAGCAACAAAAACCAAACTACAAGAGGATTGCTTCTGTACTCGAGTGTGGGCTTGTGTGGGGCTGTTCTTGGTTTTTAAGCCTTCTTTGGTCCTGACTGCACAGTATTGACACTCATTTAACTGTACCAGCAGCTTACCATACCAGGCCTTCCTCTCCAGGATTCAAAATCTGATTGATTAAGGATAGCCAATAAATGGAGTCTATCCTGATCACTTTTTGATCAAGTAGGTTTACACAGAGGGAGTAGGCATTATCGGGTATAGCGATCAGGTCTACCACTCCAGCATGAGGCTTGTATAGGTGACTGGGGGTGTTTTCAAAGACATGTGGGATAGGGGCACCCAAAACTATGTGGACTCTAAAATAGCATTGGAGTGAGACCCAATAAAGACTTTAGTAAAGGATTCAAATCCATTCTTTGGTTCATTCATTTATTTAGTAAGTACATGTCAGACATTTGCACTTGGTTAGTACCATTCTAGATCACAGGGTCCAAGGAATAAGACATGCGTTTTAAAGACTCATTAGACTAGGGAGCTAGATCACCTAACTAAACAACATGAAAAGGGTTCCATGAACTTTCACTGAAGTCTGAGGTGGGTAAAGGGAGAGGGCAGGCATAAAAGATGACTTGGCCAGCTACAGGGGCCATATGGCGGCTGTTCTTAAACTTGAGCATGCATCAGCATAATGTGGAAGGCTGCGAAGACATGGTCTGCTGAGTCTCCCCACTGGAAAAATCTGACTCAGGTTAAGTTTAGGGAGATGTTGTGATTCTCCTAAGAAGTTCCCAAGTGATGACGATTCCGTTGGTCTGAGGTCCATTTGAGATTCAGTGACTTAGAAGTCTGAGTCTTTGATCTCACTGTGTAGCCCTGGCTGGGACTTACAGAAATTTTCCTGCTTCTGACTTACAAGTGTTTGGATTAAAGGCATGTGCCACCACGCCCAGTCAAATCTGAGTCTTAAAAATATTTTTTAAAAAATGTGTGTGTGTGTGTGTGTGTGTGTGTGTGTGTGCGCCTGCTTGTCTGTATGTGTAATGTGTGCATGCACGTGCCCATGGAGGCCAGAGGAGGGTGTTGGATTCCCTGGAGCTGGAGTTACTGATGGTTGTGAGCTGCCCTATGTGGGTGCTAAGAACTGAGCTCTGGTCTTCTGCAAGAGCAATAAACACTCTTAAACACTGAAACATCTCCCTAGCTCCAGAAATCTGAGTCTTAAAAGATGAAAACATGGGGGTGGGGAAAAAGGTAGCTGACTCAAAGTGAAGGAATTATAACTTAGCATTCAGTGTGAATTGCAAGGGTCTGGGAGTATCTGATGTGTTTTGCATGGGGGAGGGGAGGCAGAGGGACAGATAGGGGCTCAACTTGATTGTTATTATTTTAATTAATTTATTTATTATTTTTATTTTATGTGTATGTGTGTATTGCCTGCATGTGAATAAGTCGTGCAATGCTCATGGAGGGCAGAAGAGGCTGTCAAATCCCCTGGAACTGGAGTTACAGACAGTTGTTAGCTGCCATGTGGGTGCTGGGATCTGAACCCCGGTCTTCTGCAAGAACAACCAGTGTTCTTAACTGCTGAGCCATCTCTCCAGCCCCCAATTATTATTAGTTTAAAAATATTTTGTTTATTATTTTTATTTTATGTGTATGAGTGTATTGCTTGCATGTATGTAAGTGCACCCGTGTTGTGCAATACCCACAGAGATCAGAAGAGGGTGTTGGATCTCCTAGAGCTGGAGTTAGGACATTGTTAGCCACCGTATGGGTGCTGGAAATTGAACTCAGGGTCCTCTGCAAGAGCTGCCAGTGCTCTTTAACTGCTGAGCCATGTCTCCAGTCCCTCAACTTGATTACTAAAGACTCTAATACAAAGCAAAGAAACCAGAACTTCATTCTATAAGTAATGGGGAAACACTGGGGGCTTTTAAGCAAGAGAAGGATATGTTGATAGTTAGGTTACAGAAACAGCACAATATCCAGGTAAGGACAAGACTACAGGCATTGATATCGTGAGCAACCTGACCAGGAACACTCTTGGGGGCTTTCAGCCTATCCTAATGAGTAAGAGGGTGTCACAATCTTTGATCTTTAGGTCTGCAAGGCTGTATTCATCTTCCAGTTCCTCATTTTCAAACATCAGTATCTGATCCTCTATACAAGGCCCCCCAGCTTCTTCAATTTTCTCTTTCAGGACATCGATGGTATCATCAGGGTCGATGGCATAAGGCTTACTCTGGCCCCTGGACTCCTTCACAAAGACCTGGATCTCAGGAGGAAAGGTCTTTAGCACTGGGATGCTTACCTCTGAGAAGATTCCATAATCTGCTAGGGTCTTCTGGCTGCTGAGCAGTTGCCGCTTCCCTTTTGGCTCTTGGAAGGAGATGCGTGTCTCCCCATAGAGATTTGTTTGTCTTGTTGATCTCTACTTTCATCTTCCTGATGGGCCTGTGGGGGTTTGCCCAGAGCCTCCAAGTTTCCTTCCCTGTCTGTTTCACTGTTACCTGGATGTCCCTTGCTCTCTGGAAGAGAGGAATAAACAAGGGCACCTGCATTAATATCTGTCTATTGTCTCCAAAACCTCTCCCTTTTATGTCCTGATATAATTTCTCATCTACAGAGACAAATTCAAAAGTAAAGGGAAATGTTACTAGTAATTATGTGGCACAACAGATATGAGACTGTCCCAAGCAGAGGAAGCTATTAGTCATCGTGGGCTTACAGAACTGCGGAGTCACACTCTTCTCTGACTGACTCGAATTAGAGTAACAAGTGTCAGAGTTTTCTCTTCACCTGTCACATCAAAGGATAATGTACTCTATTTCTGTAAGCCTGGGAATTGAGGTGAAATGATCCAATGTTTGTTGGGCTCTAGGATGTATGTTGAAGGGTAATAATCAGTATTAAAAGCAAAAGTCTGAACATATCCTGAAAACTCTGCCACAGGATACTAGTTCTATAAATTAAAATACTTGTATTCATTAAATCCTGACACAGATGCTTGGATCTGGGATGGTTTAGCACAGCCTTAGCACAGGTCACCTGACTTGTGGAATTAGCATTACGTGTATCATGCTCTAAAGTGTCTTGATTTGGACTTCATGTTATATGGTTATGTTTATTAGGTCTGTATGTGTGACTATGGAATTGTCTGTTAGATAATTTAGTAATGGAACAACTCACTGAATAATAACTTAAGGAAAAACATGCATTGAGACGCAGGCACGTGCTTCGGAGTCTAGGGCATATTTGCCGAAGGAGAGGCAGATAGTTAATAAGTGGTTGTTGGCGAGGCATTTCTGAGGACTTGGGTTGAGATGGAGGGAGACTTAGTTTAATTTTAAACTCTTTCCAGCAGCTTGCTTTGCTTTTTATTTTTGTTTTTGTTTTTGCTTGCCTCCCAGAAGCCCCCTGGTTTTCAGGGCATTTCAGCTAACAGGACATGATGGCAGGATGGTAGGTCTCTGTGATGTTCCATCTGTCTGCTTTGCTCCCCTTGTGGGATTGGCCTCTGAGGCTAGACTCCGAATTTCCATGCAGAGTATGAGAAGTGGGATGAATAAAAGAATTGCTGTGGGGGTGGTAGGTTGGGGAAATCAGCTCTCTTGAGGACCCCTAAATCTAATCCTTGTGTCTGGACCTTGCATTCCTACTTAGTTCTCACATCAAGGATGACTGTGATCCACAGGAAAGTGGTCACAGGAAGCTGTTGTCTAGAGTGGAGTGGTGATAGTCTCACTTTAAAAAAGCATATATACATATACATATATATGTACATATACATCAGCAAGAAACTACACTTTTGATAAGCTACCAAAGGAGAAGCTTTATTCTAGAAGACATCAACGGGATAGGTAGATCGACATGAGCAAATTTCTTTACTCTGTCTCGAATTGCCGGTAGAGCAGGGCAGATCGCCTGTACATCTTCCAGGTGAAAGCTGAGGCCAGACATTAGTAGCTGAAGAGAAGAACTGTACATCCACTAGACTGTGATACCTAAATACATTACCTATCCTGCGACTGATGGGTGCTGTGGCAAGAGTTGCAGGAGATCTGTGTGGGGTTAATGGGAGTTCTGACTACAAGATGGAGAGTCATATGGGTACATTCCAGCCCTGGCTGGCATCTTCAATTATACAACAGTCCTGCCGCAGGCAATAAGCAGCCTCTTTGGCTATCAGATCCCATCCTTTTCTTTTTCCTATGTTGTTGGTAGGATCAGCTGGGTCTAAGATAATGGGTCTGTGAGGGAGAAAAGGGTAGCAGATCTGTTACTTTTGGGATACTGGCCTGTGACACACGTTTGTGTACTTACAGTGCACATTATATTGGTGAATTGTCATGTGCTGTTTAAATTCACTAAGAAGAAAGCTCTAGAAGTGGAGTCCCTCCATTTTAGACTCAAGGATATATCTCAAAGTGGTCTCCAAGACCCCTTGACTTGGGTCAGGCTCCCCCTCTCCCCAGCTCTGTAATGGAGAGATTGAAAAACATCAAAATAGCCCCAAAGTAAAAACACTGTGTCCTTAGGAATCGTTACAAGGTTAATCATTTCCAAAAGAGGTCACTATTGTTTATTCCAAGATATAAGAACGCCTGCAGTGGGAATAGGGAGCTAGAAGTTCAGTCCTGGGAGGCTCCTCCATAGAGAAAAAGCTTAATCAGGAACTCCAGCTGACTGCCTCAACTTCCCCAGTCAATTTCTGCTGGATGGTTTTAAGACCTCTCCTGCCCATTTGACCATGTCAGCTTTGCTTGATGTCAATCTTGTTCCTGCAGTCATCTGCTGGGTGCTGTGAGCGCCTGATTTGATGATGTTTTGCTCTCTATCCGCTGCTTCTCTTTCTCTGCTACTTGCTACTTTTTTCTGTTACTTCTGTTTGCTGTATACATAATAAGTAACTTGCTCATTGGTAACCTTAATTACAGCTAACATAGATGTTCTCCAGACCATGTAGAACAGGGATCATGCATGCCCTTGTGTAGGAAGGACCCCGCGCAAGCTGAAGCCCTTGCTTCAGGGTTAGAGATACAACGTAAGCAAGCCCAGCCAGAGTGACACTCAGATTTTGCTTGAAATATCCTTCTAATACTGGAAGGTGTGGGTCCACATGGGAAGTCTAGAAATAATGTAATGGTGAATAAATAAATTATTGCTCTGGGCAATAAATAAATCTGAATTTAATTAGAAAGCTCTGTGATGAGAAGAGCTGGGCAACTCACAGAAAGGGACACTGGTAACATAGCCAGCATCTGGATCATGCCAGACTTGAAGTTTCTTTTACCTCTTGATTGTTTTCAGTTGCAGAAGCCAATCAATTACCTTTATTTTTAAAAACTGTTCCAGTTAGGGTTTTTAGCTCTTAAAGCCAGAAGTAATTTGATCAGTGTACTCACCTGTTCCCCTTCAGCTGTTGTTTGAGAAAGCCTCTGACAACCTTACTTTGGAAATCATAGTACTTGGTCCAGTATATGCAGATGTCTTTGTAATCTCTGAAGAGCTCCATCACAGCCACGAACCCCTCGCTCATGTTGAAGTTATCACTTTTCTTTGTACCCATTTCCCAGGCATAGATGGTTAGTAACTCCAGTGCAATTTTTGGGGCAATATTACTCTTGGATATTTACATCTCATGTACTGGAGAAAGAGGGAAAGAGGAGGAACACAGAGACAGAGAATATGAGATGACTGATGCTCCTAGAGCTCTTAGGTCCCTCTGCGGCTTTAGGTAACACAGGCCACCTAAATGACTTTAGTTCCTATTTACTAGGAATTGAAGTAGATATGAGAATTTAAAATTTTTTATTTATTTTTATTGTATGTGTATGAGTGTTTTGCCTGCATGCACATATGTGCATCCATGCATGCAATGCCTGTGGAGGTCAGAAGAGGACATCGGATCCTCTGGAACTGGAGTTACAGATGGTTGTTAGCCGCCATGTGGGTACTGGGAATGGAACTTGGATTCTCTGCAAGAGCAGCTAGTGTTTTTAACTGCTGCGGTACCTCTCCAGCCCCTAGATATGGGAATTTCATAGTTAACAAAGGAAATATTTTAGTTCAGAGGGAAAAGGATGTGTAATTCAATATATGATGTATGACTTGTTAGTCATCTGGAAGAAAAAGGCAATCCCAATGTCATGCCATACACAAAAGAAACCACAAAATGTAAAGTCGCAATGTTATTAGTTTATCTTGGGGATTGCATGTGATTTTAACCTTCTTTTGTATAAAGCTGTTGGCATTGTTTCAATTTTTATACCGCTGTAATAGTCAGACAACCAGAAATAAAAGTATTAAGAAGAATATTTCAAGAATATTCATGTTATCAGCCAGAGCGTGGTGGCACACACCTTTCATCCTAGCACTCAGGAGGCAGAGGCAGGTGGATCTCTATGAGATTGAGGCCAGTCTTGTCCACACAGCAAGTTGAATTTTAGGCCAGGTGGGGCTACATGGAGGCTCTGTCGCAAAAATACTGAGGGGTGGGGGGCCAGGAAGTGCCAGGCCCCCAACACAGACACTTCGCTTGCAGTGTGCCCCATATATGTCCCTTGCTGTCTCTGTGGCTCAGCAGGCCAGGGCTGCCTTGGAGGATTCCAGCTGACCAGTCCTTCTGAGCACTGACCTCTCTTTCCTTCTCTCTCCAATGGTGATGGACCAACAAACCACGATGTCAAATGCCCATTACATACTCCATTCCACCCCCACTTTGGAATATTTCTGTGGGGACAGTAGCTCCATCAGCATCACTCCAGCAGGGAAGCTGGGCATCTTATGGGGAAGTTCTTGTTGATGGAGACCACCATGATCCTGCAGGAAGCCCTGAGGACATGCGGGTGACGTTGGGTAAGTGGGTATGTGCGAAGACTGATCACTTGGCTGCCCCAGCAAATGTGAGTGGGAGACCAGGTTGGACTGGAAGCAGGATACTGGTGCCCTGCTGATACATGGTCCCACTCAGGATCGAAAGTTCTGAATTCAGGTAAAATATTTATTATCCAGATGGCATTTAGTCCAAATTACTTTCACTGTCTTCTGGGTTGGGATGGGTATTAGATGCAGCTGATAGCAAATAGCAAGGGGCCTTTGGATTGAAGGTTGGTGGTAAAGATAGAAAAAGAATACAAGAAAGTCTCCCTATAGTTTCCCAAAGTATCCATTGTACAAAGGTCTTCCTCAACTACATAGGATGAAGCTTCAAGAGATCATGACCCCAAGGGGTGTGGAGAGCTCCAGGTGGATTTCTAGCATACCAAAAACCAAAGTAGGTTCAGGGGGTGTTCAGAATGAGATGGGGGAGAAAGAAAGAAGAGGATGATAGGAGGGGGAGGGAGGGATGGAGAGAGAGAGGGAATATTTCATCTTATTGCTTAAGAGTTCTAGAGCCAAGCACTCTTTTTCAAATCTCAGCTCTACATGTAATTTTTTGTTTTGTTTTTGTTTTGAGATAGGGTCTTACTATGCAGCCCTGGCAAGTCTGGAACTCTTTCTGTAGATCAGGCTGGCCTTGAGCTCGTGCAGATCTCCCCGCTTCTGCCTCCTAAGTGCTGGGATTAAAGGTGAGTACCACCACACTTGGCTCTTTACTTTTAACTTTTGGATCTCGGTTTTTCTCATCTCCAAAACTAGAACAATGCATAATACATCCATTAGAACGTGTTAGAAAGTCTAAATGGGAAAATTACGCCCCATATATAGTCTTGGTCATAGAACATAATTAATACTCCATTAATGGTGCCTTTATTATTGATGTTGTTATCAAAATGCCACATTTTGATCAGTAGTCTGAAGTCTCCTGAAAAGCATGTTTTCTTCTCATCAGCAACCACTTAACCTCTCTTGGAGGAACCTGCCACTGGAAGCAGGAGGCTCCAAGCAGGACACAAATACCATCACCAACAGTAATGCCTAGTTCTATTATTGTCCAGGGCTCTGGAGACCACAAATAACTTTCAGTTCAGTTACTCTGTACCATTTCATTCACTGTTTAACCCATCTCTTATCTTTATACAGATTGTTTCTCTCTCCCCCTCCCCCTCCCCCCCCATACTGAGGATTGAACCCAGGGCCTTCTACATGCCAGGCCAACACTCTGCCAGTGAGCTACATCCCAGTTCCAGCTTTTCCCTTTTTAAGAAATGCTGGGCTGCCCCCACCTCCCTTCTTTCTTGTCCCTCCATCTCTGAGTCCAGCCCACAGCCCTCACCTGCAGGTACCAGTACTTTACCAGCCGCAGGAGGTTCTTCAGTTTAACTGGGCGGCTTTTCACAAAACGTCTCTGTAACTCTGTGAAGCTTGGTGAAAACTCTGCAGTGAGGGTCTTGCTCCTTATTTAATCTTCATAGATTTCTGGTGATGGTTTAGAGTCTGGGCAAAAGGATCCTTGGAGGAGAAAATGATCTGGTCAGGAAAGTCTACCTCTTGAGGTGAGGAAGGGGGGAAGCTATCCCTCCTTCCCTCCTCTTCCCTCCTTACTCTCCCTCTGTCTCTTTCTCTCCCTTTCCTCCCCTCCCTTCCTTCGCTTCCTCTTCTTCTTTCCCCTCTTCCTTCCTTTCTTTTTTCTTTTCTTTCTTGACAGGGCTTATGTATCCCAGCTTTCCATTAAACTTGTGATCCTCCTGCCTCAGCTTACTGAGTGATGAGATCGCAATAATCAGGCCCCATGCCTGCCTTATTTTTCTCCCCTTAAGCTAAGTATGTAGAGGCTTAGATGGTTTGTTGGCACACTCAGAAGTCACATAGATGGTCAGGCACCAAGCTAAACTCATGGAATCCTCAGAACAGATCCATGAAGGATATACGTTTAAGTGCAACTATAGGAAATTGCCATTTTTATAAGTCAAACATGGGCAAATATTGTTAGTTTCCTATGATTCTACTTAACATCGTCCCATTTAATAGGTTAGTATGTGCCGGGTGTGGTGGTGAATGCCTTTAATCCCAGCACTCAGGAGGCAGAGGCAGGCAGATCTCTGTGAGTTCAAGGCCAGCATGGTCTACATAGTGAGTTCCAGGCCAGCTGGGGCTACAGGGAGACCTTGTCTCAAAAAAGACAAAAAAGGTTGGTATGCTCAATTCAGAGGTGCCATGCTGTTGGCATTGTAAAATTTGAAGCTATGACATCCTGTTTTAAAGATGACTCCCACTTAGTTCTGTATGACTCCAAAGACCTTGAAATGTTTGCTTGACCTGGTGTTTTCTAGAAGGTTGGAGAGGAATTTCCTTCTTGGGTTGGATAGGAATTCATTTTTCAGGAGGAAACTTTTCCCTATCCAACACTGGGATGTGGGAACCATATCCCATATCTAAGTCCTTACTGAAGGACTTAGATCTTCAAGGAGTACCTCTGCTTCCACATCCCCACCAAAGAGCAAACTCCATTGATTCCATTTTCTCCAACCTCCCCTAGGAGGGGGAAGCCCCAGAATCATTTCTCTAGACCTGACCCACCACTGAGTTTACCCAGAGCATCATAAGCCGGGAGCACATCCATCCAAATGATGTCATCGCTCTTCCTGCACTGGACCGCTAAGGTCAGGGAGCAAGGCTTCCTGTTCTTTCTGTGTTCAACCACAGTGATGCTGTAGGCCAAGCTTCTACTACAGTGATCCAGTTTCTCCTCAATGAAGTTGATGATGGATTTTCGGCACTGCACCTGATCTTTGAACCTGGAGAAGCAGCTCAGGAACAAAACCATGTCCTGGTCAGATCTGTGGTTCAGTGTGGTCCCCTTTCCTGAGGAGCCTCCCTGTAGAGGGTGACAGTGCTAGATTTACCTCTGCTGAAATTTGGTGCTTTGAAGTGGAGAGTTAAGCCAGAGATGCTTATGGTAAGCACTTTACACAACCCCTGAAAAGAGCCCTTGTCCTCCATCATACGTGGTGGTCTTTGCTGTGGGCACTCCAGGTTGGGACAAACTTAGTCCAAACCTCAGTAATCCAAGATGATCCAAATCCCAAACTCTTTGAGTGCCAACATGATGCCACAGTGGAAAATTTTACACCTGCCTTCGTGTGAGGGGATGTAGGGACTGGAGAGATGGTTCAATGTTTAAGAGAACTGGCTGTTCTTCCAGAGGACTGGGGTTCGATTCCAGTACCCACATGGCAGTTAACCAGCTGTAACTCCAGTTCCAGAGCATTTGACATGATCTTCTGGCCTCTGCAGGCATTGCATACACATGGTGCACTTACATACATTCAGGCAAAACACTCATATACACAAAATAAAAATAAATAAAATATAAAAAATACAGGTGCACTGAAATATTGCATAACATTTAACTTTAGACTATGAGCATAAGGTATATATGAAATGTAAACAAATTTCATGTTTACATGTAGATCCCATCCTCAAGACAAGGAAATATTCTGAAATCTGGTAAAATCCAACATCCAAAATACTTCTATTATTAGATATTTTGGGTGAGTGCTGCTCAGTCTGTACTATATCTTTTCAGTGACTTAGAAAGCTCAATATCTGGTAAAAAATTCAAAGGGTATAAATGAACTGTAAGGACTAGGGACACAGCTCAGTGAGAGTGCTTGCCTAGAATTCACTGTGTAGTCAAGGATGACCTTGAACATCTGATCCTCCTGCCTGTATCTTTGAAGTGCTGGGATTATAGGCATGTGCCACTACACACAGCTTATGGGGTGCTAGAGATTGAACCAGGGCTTTATTCATGCTGGGCAAACACTCTACCAACTGAGCTTCACGCCCAGCCCCTAGTTCTGTGACATTTTACTATGTGTGTAGAATTCCTGTGATCATGATTACAGTCAAGATATGGAACTATACTATTATTACAAAGATCTTCCCTGGGTAGCTTCTTTATTATTTATTTATTGTAAACAGATTTATTTTTATTTATTCAAATTATATGTGTGTGGCCTGTGTGTTTGTGCATGTGCGTACAATTCCTGGGAGACCAGAAGAGGTCATGGAATCCCCTGGAGCTAGAAATACAGGCAGTTGTGAGCTGTGTGATGTGGGTGCTGGGAACTGAACTCAGGTCTGCAAGAGCAGTATGAGCTCTTAACCCCTGAGCCATTGCTCCAGCCCCTATTTTTAATTAAAAAAAATTTTACTTTACTTTTAATTAAAAATTCTTTTTATTCATTTGGTCTTTTTGAGACAGGGCCTCCCTGTAAACCCAGCTGGCCTGGAACTAGCTATGTAGACTAGGCTGGCCTCGATTTCACAGAGATCTGCCTGAGTCTGCCTCCTGAGTGCTGCGATTAAAGGTGTGTACCACCACACCTGCCTTTTACTTTTTACTACTACTACTACTACTACTACTACTACTACTACTATTATTATTATTATTGTCGTTGTTGTTTGTGTGTGTGTGTGCACATCACAGGAGGACAACTTTCAGGAGCTGATTCTCTCTTTCCACATGAGTTCTGGGGATGGAGCTTAGGTCATCAGGTTTGCAGGGCAAGTACCTTTACCGCTGAGCTGTTGTAGGCCCCAGCTCCTTTATAATCACACACATTTCCCTCCCTTTCCTCACCAAACTCTGGAAAACATTAGTCTGATTTCTATCAGTCTTGTTATATAAGAATGTTATATGTAGCTGTCCCTTGATTTCCTTGAGATTCATTCCAGGACCCTCTCAGATACTGAAATCCAAGAATGCTCGAGTTGTTACTGCAGGAAGCCTAAAAGACCACTCATTTGAGAGGTCATGCAGATCAGCAACACATTATTAGTTTCACACTGGTTTACTAGGTAATACTCATTATGTGGGTTATGATAACAGTTGCCTATGTTCCTTGTCAGGGACTAAAGGCCTCCCTTGCTGAAAAAGCCCCGTGGGATAAAAAGACTTGTCTCCGCCTTCATACTTTGTCTCTTTTGCTGTGTTAGCGCTTGAGTCAGAGTTGACTCAGTTTTGTATATAGACATGCTGAAGAGCTGAGAAATATTTCACCTGAAACTATAATACAGGTTCACTTTCTCTGGGCTTTACCATGTCTCTCTTCAAGGCTAAAGACACCTACCAACCACCAGGAGCAGAAACACCAGACCATGAAAGGAGTAAAAAACGTGGCATCTGAGTTCTTGGGAGATCTCGGCCTGTTCTCAGAACGGGCATGAATATTCCCTCCTTAATTAGCTCTCCCTGTCTCATCCTGTATGTATAATCCCACAATTCCCTGAGGTTGGAAAGTTGATTTGTGAATAAAGTTCCCTCTTCTTCACAAATGGTCAATAAATATTTTAAAAAGAGTTCAAACCTTTGGCCATCATGTAAATGTAAATTAAAACAACTCTGAGATTCTGTCTCACTCCAATCAGAACAGCTATTATCAAGAAAACAAATGGAAGGATGTAGGCAAAGAGGAACCCATATTCATTTCTGGTGGGAGTGTAAGCTGGTACAGTCACTATGGAAATCAGTGCCAAGGTGTCTCAAAAAACTGATAATAAAACTACCATATGACCCAGGGATACCAGTCTTGGACATACGGGCTCTATACTCCCGTACAGAGATACTTGCTCATCCATGGTTTTTTGCTGATGTTTTCACAATAGTAAGGAAATGGAATCAACCTAGATGGCCATCAACAGATGTATAGAAAATGAAAATGTGGTACATATACACAATGGAATTTTATTTATCTGTAAAGAAAACTGTAATTATGAAATATGAGAGGTGGAGAGATGACTCAGTGGTTAAGAGTACTTGTTGCTCTCTCAGGGAACCCAGCTTTGGTTCCTAGTACTTACATCAGGTGCTTTACAACCACCTATAGCTCCAGGGGATCAGATAACGTCTTCTGGCTTCTGTGGGCATTTGCACATATGTACACATATACACATACATAAATAAAAAATGATGAACTTTGTGGGAAAATGAATGGATCTGTAAATTGAAGCAAACTGGACTCAGAATCTCAGAATGATAACTGATTCATGTCCTCTCTCATGTGCAGATAGATACTAGCTTTTAATTGTGTGTGTGTGTGTGTGTGTGTGTGTGTGTGTGTGTGTGTGTGTATGTTGTAATGTGGGAGGGCCTAGCCCACTGTGGGTGGTGCCATCTCTGGGCAGGTGGTCCTGTGGTATATAAGAAAGCAGGCTGAGCACAGACCAGAAGAGCAAGTCAATGAGCAGTGTCCCTCCATGGTCTGTGCTTCCATTCCTGCCTCCAAGTTCCTGTTTTGAGCTTCTGTCCTGGCTTCTCTTAATGATGGCCATCAACCTGAAGATGTAATAATCCCCTTCCTTCCCAAGTTAGTTTTGGTCAGTGTTTTCTCATAATAACAGAAACCAAACTAGAACAACCCTGTAGCTCAAAAAGGGACCATAAGAAGAGAGAAAAAGAGGTTTTGAGGAAGGGGAAAGGCAACAGAACACTCACAGTGTGAAAGAGGAAAGGGGCAGAGTGGGGATGGAAGGTGCAGGGTGAGGGAGGGGAAGGGAGAAGACGGGGAGGAGGGTTAACTCAGAAAAATTATGCTTGCTTTTTCTTCCTTTCTCTTCTCTTTTCTTTCTTTTTTCAGACAGGGTTTCTTGTAGTACAGACTGGCCTAAACCTTACCGTGTATAGTAAGGATGAGCCTGAACTTTTTTTAATTAAATTTTTTTTATTTTAGGAGCTGGAGCAATGGCTCAGGGGCTAAGGACACTGTTTGCTCTTGCAGAGGACCCAGGTTCGAGTCCCAGCACCCACATGAAGGCTAACAACTGTCTGTAACTTCAGTTCCAGGGGATCTGACACTCTCATCTGACCTCCACGGGCATTGCATGACACAGGTGTATCTACCTACATGCAGGCAAAGCACTCATACACATAGAATAAAAATAAATTTTTTTAATAATTTTATGTGTTTGAGTATATTACCTGCATCTGTATGTAAGTGCACTTGTGTCATACAATGCCTGCAGAGATCAGAAGAGGCCATTGGATCCTCTGGAACTGGAATAATGATGGTTGTTAGCCGCCATATGGGTGCTGGGATTTGAACCCTCTGCAAGAGCAGCCTGTGCACTTAACTGCTGAACCATCTCTCCAGCACTGACCCTGAACTTTTGGTCCTCCTGCTTCTACTTGTCAAGTGCTGGGATCACAGGTGTACACAACCACGCCTGGTTTATACGGTGCTGGGGCTCAAACTCAGGGCTTCGTATATACTAGGCAAACACTATTTCAACTACTGAGCTACATCTCCAGTTCAAAACAAGTTATGTTTGAAAATGCTATAATAATGTAATATATAATAGTGTAAAAAAACACCAAATGAAAACACATTCTTCTGCTGCCCCCCCCCACCCCGTTTTCATAGACAGGGTCTTACTATATAGCTAAGACTGGTCTGGAACTTGCTAGCCCAGGCTTGCCTTGAACTTGTTCTGTAGCCCAGGACAGCCTTGATTGGGTGATCCCCCTGCCTCAGCCTCCTGAGTGCTAGGGCTGCATGCTGTGCCACCACGCCCAGCTCTGGATTTCCTTTGTTGAGTGGTTGGTTTCAGATCCTGGAAGCAAAAATGCCAACACAGCTGAAGAGCAGAACAGCTGCAAAACCAGAGGTTTGGAGGGGTCAGAAGACAAAAAGGTTGAGTCGGGCCTTTTTAAGGAATTTCAGGAGCTTGAATTTCTGTTTTGAGTTCAAGGTTTCTGGATAACTGTCTTTAATCTTTGGTGTTGGCTCTTTAGATTTTTTTCAAAGCTGAATATCCTTTCTCTCCAGTCTGACCTCTGCAGCCATTGCCTAGAATTCCCAGATAGGCTTGATTTGCTTAAATTAATGTAAGATGTTATCACTCTGACAAAATGAACAAAATCTAGAATTATGATCCAAACAATCTTGATTGGAGGTATGTTTTAAGTTAGTACTTTCCCAGGAGAAACAATGCTATATAAATAGATGCTGAAGTACATGGTCAGCCCTTAAAATTCTACTGAGTTTACCAAGTACTCTTTTGATGGGTGGTTTCTAACATGGGTACCAGGACTAGTTTAGAAGAACAATACATGTTTCCTTAGACTTTGGAGGTAAACAAGTCTTTCTCAAACAAGAGTCAAAAGACATGGGGGGCTGGAGAGAAGGCTCAGCGGTTAAGAGCACTGGTTGCTCTTGTAGTTGTCCTGGGTTTGATTCCTGGCACCCACATGGTGGCTAACAACCATTTGTAACTCCAGTTCCAGGGGAGTCCAGCACCCTCTTCTGACCCGCAAGGGCGTTACATGACACAGGTACACTTACATATAGGCAGGCAATACACTCAGACATGTAAAATAAAAACAATAAAATATTTAAAAAAGAATCAATCAATCAATAATAAAATATTTAAAAAAGAATCACACATCTTTTGTCCCAGCACTCAAGAGGCAGAGGCAGGTGGATCTCTGTGAATTCAAGGCCAGCCTGATCTACATAGTGAGTTCCAGGCCAGCTGGGGCTGCAGGGAGACCCTGTCTCAAAAAAACCAAAAAAAAAAAAAAAAAATCAGAAGACATAAATTTTATAAAGACCTGCCATCCATATTCCATTCAGAGAGCTGAATCCCAAATTACTGTCATCACTACCACCACCACCTTCATCCTTCAGCTTTGTAGAATAATTAATTACACAGATAAGTTTTGCATGTCTGTCCCATTTATTGCTCATGAATAACCCAGATAAAGAGGAGACAGGCTCAAAGGGATGAAGTGGCCTGTCCCCCAAGTCACAGAATCCCAAGGGGCAGAGGTGAGATTTGAACCCAGGACCCCACATGCTCACCTTTACTACCTTAAGCACCTTGACTTCTTGGTTTAGAGCCAGAACATCATGGAAGCACTGTTCTCGAAAGAATCTCTCGATTCTCTGCCAGGCATCCTGCCCTTCCTCCTTCCAGTCCCCCTGGGGCTGAAGGCATGTGAAGAAAGCATCCAACCTGTCCCCAGAGTTCCCATACAGGTCAGGGGCAGGCTCCATTTCTACAGGACCTCCCTGCTCCTTGGAATAAATCCTGGATGCTTCTTACTGGGGGAAGCTTCCAGCCTTCTCCAGATAATCAGTGTTGGGGAAGGATCCAGAGTGGGGCTGGGAGGGACTTCTCTGCTTCCAGGAAGGAGACTGGCTGGATGACTTCAGACAGCTTCACTCCTCCTCCCTCTTACACTGCTTTAAACTGAGCAGCCGGCTTTGCTGTCAGATTGGAAACCGAAAGCAAGCTTATCTAAGAACTGAAACCGAAATTTAGGAGGATACAATCTCCTTTTTCTGGGCTGTACCAATGGCCAGATGGTAGCACCAAGTCTCCCCAACAGGCTCTGTTACAAGCTCACCACTGCAGAAACAGAGGAACACGTATCTTTTCCATAGTCCCAGAGTTTATTGCACAACTGTAACTTCACAAGATTCAGGGGTTTCAATGGCAGCAATTTGCCATATAACCCTGTCTACCTGGGGAATATCTGGATGAAGTGAGTGCAGATTTTTATTCCAGACTTCATTACTAATATTAACTCTCATAGCATGCAGCACATAGCACGCAGTAAATACGTCTAGGTATCTATATGTCTAAATGCAAAGTATGGGTTACAGAATGAATATAAGCTAAAGAGGCTTCCAGAAGTGGGTGAGACAAAGTCTATACTGTTAAGATAACAAACCAGAGCGGTGCCGGGAGGGGGTGCTCCTGGAGCTGCTGGAATCAGGGTTTGAAAGGAAAGGTTGAACTAGGATCTGAGAGCAGGGTTAGGCCCAGATCCAGACAGGTGAAAGAAAGGTAGACAGGTAGGCAGTTAAGTAGCTTGCCAAGTTAAGTAGAGGACCAAGTTGAACTGAAGCTCCAGGGACAGTAGGGAGTCCTCTGCCTGTCAGTCCTGGATACACACACCAGGTAGCAGACGATAGGTTGGTGTGGGGCCGTGTCATCGCAGTGTTAGGGGGTCCATCACTTTCTGGGGTCCAGGTGAAGGAGTTACACCTTTTCCTCAGTCTGGTAAGTTCTTGAGCCTCATTTCCTGACATGATTTTTTAATATGTCCATGTGCCCCCACAGTTTAAATTCACCCTGATAAGTTCACAGGGTGGCCCCCTCTCTATTCCTAGGAATAAGTCATTTATCAGTCTGTGCTGGATGGGGGAGGGGTCCCTGACAGATGGTGCAGTTTCTGGGTCTACCAGGGAGTGTAGTCATCCTTGTCCTTCAAAATGGAGTCAAAGACTACTTCTAAAATGTAACTTCCTACGGCAACTCACAGCCTGAAAAAAAACATTTTTAGAGTAACACAGAGTGGGGCACAGCCTGATCTCAACAGGCTCTCAGTCTGGAAATGTCCGGGAAGCTGGCCTCCCCAGTTCTCTATGCCTTGCTGCATAGTGAAGAGACCTGGATGATCTACAAGAATTGGATGGTGTCTGCACTCAGGATTAGGGTTGCTGAAAATTTGGAATAAGTTTGGGGATTGGGTGAGCCTGAGTAAGGTTGGGGTCTTGGGACATGGGCTTGCCTGAACTTTTAATTAATTTCTTAATTAAAAAATATTTATTTATTTTAAAATGTTTTATTTATTATTGTTATTTTATGTGTATGAGTGTATTGCCTCCATGTATGTGAGTGCACCCATGTTGTGCAATGCCACGGATGTCAGAAGAGGGCTTCGAATTCTCCTGGAACTGGAGTTAAGGATGGTTCGTAGCCGCCATGTGGGTGCTGGGAATGGAACCCGGATCCTCTCCGAGAGCAGTTAGTGCCCTTAACCACTGAGCCATCTCTCCAGCCCCTATTTTTATGTGCATGATTGTATTGCCTGCATATGTGTAAGTGCACCTGTGTTCCAGGGCATCAGATACCCCAGAACTGGAGTTACAGACAGACAGTTGTTAGCCACCATATGTGTGCTGGGAATCGAGCTTGGGTCCTCTGCAATTGCAGTCAGTGCTCTTAACTGCTGAGCCATCTCTCCAGTCCCTTAATTAATTAATGACTTTTAAATCAGCAGACAAAATAGCAGATTTCCTTATGGCTATTTCATGCATACTTCATTTTGGTTGATTCTTCGCCCCCTTTTACTTTTGATTCAGCTTGATGCTGTCAGTTAAAATGAGCTTCTGTTTTCTCTTTCCTCCTTCCATTTTCTGACCTGTGATTTAATTTTTAGGACCTCTCAGAATTCTTCTCTCATCAAGGGGCTTGCTCAAGGGCTTCATTTTGAAGAGCAAAGGACAGTTTGGGGGAAGATATATTGTCTTTAAAAGATCTTATTACCCTCCTGGGAGTAGTGATTCTGGGTTACATTGTGAGATGCTGTCTAAAGAAAAAGGAGACACAAGGGAAGTTGCTACCATTTACCCCTAGGGCCCCTGCACATCATCATCAGGGAGGACCGCCAAGGCACACTGCACTTTCGGTGATAATAGAATGGCACTAGCTTGAGAAACAACCTTGTCCAGTGAATCAAAGTTCCCAGAAAAAACCTTGCATTTTCAAACAGAACCTTCTTCAAGACTGATCAACTGATTAGAATTTCATTGATTGTGGAGAGTTTGGAATGTTGCAAGTCCAGAACCTAATTATAATGTATTTTGGGCTGTCTTTAGTCCTCTAAATAGCCATTCCTTGCCCACCTCTGTGTCTCACCTAACATCCTGTGACTAACAGATAAAAACCTTTTGGAATGTATAACTTAACAAAACCCTAGTTTCCAACAACTGAAAGGCTGAGTGTCCTCAGCATCTGAGGCCTAGAGCTAGGATTTCTCTCTTTTGCTGTAACTACCTACTTAATATTTCTATCAATATATTTGAAACGTGCTTTGATTTATGACTTCCTTTCTTCTGTTACTATAAAAACTTCATGAATGTTTGGAGAGATGTCTCAGTGGTTCAGAGCACTGGCTGCTTTTCCAGAAGATCCGGGTTTGATCCCCAGCACTCACATGGTGGCTAACAACTGTCCACAACTCCAGTTCCAGGCGATATGATGCCCTCTTCTGACCTCCGTGGTCATTGTACAACAGGGTGCCCTTATATTCAGGCAGGCAATACACCCATACACATAAAAAACATCCGCCCCCCCAAATTTCATAAAACTGCCTCCATGTTGCAACACGGACTTGGGGGTAATTTGAATCTGTGTTCCTAGGCCATGGTCACTCACATTTGGCTCCAGAATAAACAATCTCTTATCCCCTTCAAGATGAGAATTGTACTTTTGTGTCTCCATCTTGGATAAAACCAAGTTCTCAGCACCTGACCATGTCAGCATGAGTGAGCTCATCAAGATAACTGGAAGGTGCTTACAGTTCAGTGTTAATCAAGCTTTCCTCCTGGTGAGCAGATACAACATGGTGAGACTCTCCAAGCTCATCTCTGAGGTGAACATGAAGATGGGTACATGATGTATGCCAGAAAATATTTGGAATGAAATTGTGTAAGACTGGAATGATGTATATAAAATGAAAAACCATTAGAGGCAGGGTATGTGAGGGGGTATGCTACCAGGTAAAGTTCATCTACTCTGAGATATCAGAATAGTAGGCACCACGTAGGGCTGTTAGGTAGTTGTTTTGTGTTTCAGCCAGAAAAACTGAGCTCCAAGTGAGTGCATTCTCTTTGGAAACTGTTACACTGAGTGTATTACCTGCATGTATGGAAGTGCACCCATGTTGTGCAATGCCTGAGGAGGTCAGAAGAGGGCATCAGATCCCTTGGAACTGGAGTTAGGAATGTTTAGCCGCCATGTGGGTGTTGGGAACCAAACCTGGGTCCTCTGTAAGACCAGCCAGTGCTCTTAACTGCTGAGCCATCTCTCCAGCTCTTGTTTGCAATTTTTAGAAGTTTAAAAATGCTGGGTGTGGTGGTCCATGTCTTTAATCTCAGTACTTGAGAGGCAGAGTCAGGTAGATAGATCTCTGTGAGACTGAGGTCAGCCTGGTTTACATCCCGAGTTCCAGGCCAGTTGGGGCTACAGGGAAACCCTGTCTCAAAACTCCAAAAAAGAAGGTCAGGTATGGTGGTGTGCACCTTTAATCCCAGCACTTAGGAGGCAGAGGCAGGTGAATCTCTGTATATTTGAGGCCAGCCTGGTCTATATAATGAGTTTCAGGCGAGCTGGAGCTACAAGGAGGCCCTGTCTCAAAAAAGACCAAAAGAAAAAAAAAGGGGGGGTGGGTGGGGTGGGGAAAGGAAGAAATTGTTCAAAGATAAAACATTTTGCATTGTGTCCTAGGTTGCTGATAAAATAGACGAGTCTTTATCAATGGGTTTTAAAACCCAGGTCATTAAACAACGATGTCCCCTTCCCTGCCGCCTCTGGCTTTGCACTAAGCAGAGTCAGACATGCAGGGGTGTGGCTCTGAGAACCTTGCTTCTGGTCCTGACTCCTGGCAGCAGCATGCTGAGTCCACTCTCAGCATTATTAGAAAGTTCTCACTAGGTGCGCCCGTCTAGATGGTTACCCACAGGGAAACATGGCTGCTCAGTAGGGAATTGGAGCCTGAATAAGAGGTGATTTTGTTCTGGTTTCTTGTATGTGTTCAGGCCAGAGGTTGACTTCAACAGGATCTCTCACCCCCACTCATCACCCACCTCCCTGACTTGGAATGGGCTGCAGTCTTCATCATGCCCACTAGGTGGCACCTTCTATATTTAGTCTTAATGTCTAGATTTCAGTTTTGACTTCTGGTCCTTTATTGAGTATTGCATCAATCATTTGCATGAGTATCTCACTCAGAGAGAGTGGGGGCATCCAAGCACCTGGGCTCACTTCTCTGTAAGAGGGGAGAATCTTAATTCTAGGATGTAGCCTCCTGTTTTCATGTAGGAGGACCCTGCTTACATCTCTTCCCTTTTCTGGAACAGGGATGGTAGACTATCTTCTAAGCAAGCAAGTAAATTAGTAATATTTCAATTATAAAAAAATAACCAAAGTACATTTAATGGATCAATGTCTATGGAATGTTCAGGATGGCTTGGTGGCTGGTCCGGCTGTTCAATGTCCAACAGAGCCCTGATCGGGTGACAAAGGCCCTTAAAGACAGATCCTCCTTGTGCTGCTTAAGAAGTTGGACTGTTGGAGTTAGAGGCTGGCTCTGATGAGTACCCTGCAGCTTGAGAAAGCTCTGGGTTTCCAAACTGAAATAGGATTCTGCTGGGGTGTGCCTCCGTGAATGACACTGAAAGAAGGCACTTGCTAGGTGCTGTAGTCTCTAGTGTGTACTCTGACTGGGGACCCTGGTGCTCAGGCCCAGCTTCTTCCATGGTGGCATGTGGGGTTGGGGCACATTCTGAAGTAAGTGACTCAAAGGTGAGCATCAGATCAGAAGGCAGCTGTCTCCTCCAAAACCCATGGTGATACTGAAACTCCAGCCTTGAGGGGGCTGGACTCTGTGTGACAGTACTCAGCAGGGATGAAAGTGGTCATGTGGAACATGAGCCTCTATACTAGGCATGTACCTGGGTGTGGGTGTGGAGCCTGAGGCAGTGAATATGTTAGGGAAATACAGCCTGGGGGACAGCAAAGACCATGTGAGTGCTAGTCAGGTAAAATCTGTGAATCACGAAGCCCCATAGGTTATATGCATTGGGCTGCCCAGGGCTGGCCAACTTAGAGTAGAGGTCGGAGTCAAGACTGAGCTGCCAGGTCTCCAAGCTGGAGAAAGCTGTCAAAAGTGAGGCTCCCTGTTGCTGTCCAGCAGGGCCACACAGACAGGCTGGATGATGGTTTTGGCTACTGGTATGATTCAAAGTTGGGATGTGGCAGCAGAACCTCAGGATTGATGGGATGGAGGTGTCCATGCTGAAGCTAGGTTGAAAACGCTGTGTGGGAAGAGCCTGGGCAGAGGGCAAGAAGCGTCACTGGAACCAGGAGGCCCCAGGTCAGGAGGCTGAGAAGGAGAGTGATATCCATGAAGGGGCCCTAGAGTCAGACACTTCAGCCAAACCTGCTCACATGCTGGTTGAGGGGCTGAGACTGAGGGCAGAGGCAGCAGTAGGCAAGTCAAAGAGGGGGGTGCTCTAAGATGTGAGGGGGAAGGTGTTCAGAAGAATACATGCACATGGTGTAATACCCCAGCGCCTCCATTTTATGTAAGTTTAACAGGTCAATTATCTGGTCATAGGGCCACCCCCAGGAAGGCAGGTTATGCTAAATAGATGGGCAGAATACCTAGTGCGCTAATGAGATAGTGACTTTTTCTGTCTGTAATCCTGCCTCTGATCGCAGAACTTCCTAGCTACAGCCATGTAGTCTGTGAGTTGCCCGCTTCCCTGAATTCTTCAGGGAAGTGTAATTTCCCTTTTGTTCTTCATGCCTTTCTTACTAAAACATGCTTTTTTAAAGGCTTTGGGCTTCCCCTAGCATTTTGCATGTCTTTACTTTTCTCTAAGTCTTCCTTCTCCCAGCCATGTGACTGCCAGTCAGCCACGTGTCTGACCTGCTCATCAAGGCAGCTGCCAAGATTACCAGCTCACCTGCCCCGAGGATTTATTTTTTATTTAAAATTCTAATAAAATTGTAAAAGCTTAATTTTGAATCTGGGCAGTCTTTCCCGGTGGTCCCAAACTCTGTAATAATGGGATTCTATCATGGAAATATTGGAGCACTGGGGAAGGTGGAATCTGCTGTCACTGTGAATGAGTTTCTGGGATGTAGAGGGTCTAGGTCTTCCACATTCACATGACCCTATGTTCTTTGGTGTGAAGGGGAAAGGCTACCCAGCCTAGGGAAGGAGAGGCCAGAGTTGGTCTTGTGATGCAGGCCTTGAAAGGAGGAGAGTCATCAAGGAGTCTGGGTTGAGGAGTGTGCAGAGGGCCTGGAAGAGACTATGGGGAGGGAAGGCAGGTTTGGGGTGGCTGTGATTCTTCCCAGACTGGATGCACAGACGTGGCTACCACAAGAGGTTCCAAGAAGTCCCTAGGCCCAAGGGGCCTGCTCTCACCTGCTGTCCTGTGCTGTGCTTCTTGCTGGACACTGGAGAGGTAACGACAGAGGGGCCCTCCTATGGCTGGAAGGGGAAACAGGAGGAAAGCACGTGGTGCTGCGGTTCCACGTGCCCTGGAAAGCATCGCTCAATGCACAGTTGATGTGCTGGAGCATTGCCTCCTTTCCCTGGTCTAAGTTTTCAGCAGTGACTAAAAAAAAAAAAAAAAAAAAAAATCTAGTTCCTGAGTGGCAGGAAAGACGATCCACATACCTATGTGCCAACAGAGGAATGCATTTTCTTTTCAATCAATAGATCTCTCAGGTATTAGTGTGTGATTACAGGAGGTCCCGGCTGTCCCGCTGTAATTTCTTACCCTGGATGTCCTCTGAGACACATAAGAAGTCAAAGAGGGAGATGTAGCTGTCCTCATTCGGTATATGTGAGTACCTAGAGAGAAGCCTTGAGTGGAACGAAGCTCAACTCTCACTGCAGCAGCAGGAAACCTTGGTTGAGCTGTGTGAGATCCTGATGGCGTTTCATTGGGGTCAGAGTTCACATACGGAACCTGGAATTCTGGTTAGAGACGTCTTTGAGGATCCCAACACAGAAGCTTCTTAGAGAGCCCCAGGGTAGGCAGGAAGAAACAGGGCTTCCCTGTGGAGAGGGCTCTAAATGCCCACTGTGCTTCCCTAGTGTCATCAGAGCCCTTTTTGTTGATGCTCCATTCCCAGTGGTCTCCCCTTGCTCAGTCATCCCTTTCCCTCATTCTCTCAAGGCTCTGAATACAATGTCCCCTGTGTAAGGGTCTTGGGCATACCTGGGTATTGCAGGCTATGACTTCTTGTTCCTCTACCAGAGATAAACTTAGGATGCTTAGTGCACAGGATGAGCTGTAAGGACATTTTGGGACTGTGAGGTAAGCTGACTGCAGCAACTTCCTTCCATGGCAAGGCCTGAAAAATGTGGTAAGGGCCCTCAGAAAGGATCCAGGGTCTGTGGGATCATGGAACAATGCCTAGGAGATGCAAACCACCCACGCAATATCACTGGATCCTTGAGCTGTCCTTTAAGTCTTTGCAGGGGTGGCTGTGGAATGCCAGTCATCTAAGAGACCCTGGGGGCACCATGAACATGCTCAAGGTAGCTGGGTACTTTTAGCAAGTCCTTGTAGTCTAGAGCTTGGGCAGCCAGAAGAGCAAAGGTACCCAGGACAGAAGCAGGTAGGAAAGGTTGGAGGCTGGGTAGAGAACTGATCTCTGACTACTTAACATGATATTAGGCCTGGCAATGTTGACCTATGGCAGGGACAATATTTGGAATGTGTGAGTAGAGAAGTGGCAGGTGTGCAGAGAATATACTGACCTAAGGAAACACTGGGCTCCCAAGGTATACCAACACACACAAGTCGTGGAGTCCAGAGGAACTAGAGCACTCCAAGACTGTGGATCCTCCCCCTGGTTCTTGGAGGCCTCTGATCCCCTATAAGGGTGGTGGGTGGTGGTGGGGAGTCTCTCTGAGGGCCCTGAGCTAGAGAGCAGGAGTGGACCTTTCTTCCCTGCTCCAGCTTTAGAGCTGTGGGCACCATTCAGGAAAGGTCCACCCAGCAGAGGGCAAGTGCTGGCTGGGCAGCTCGTACAGGAGGTGGCAGCTTTGAGGACAGCCCTGGGTGTCCTCCTGCCCTTGCCTGGGGAGCGCTGCAGGGACAGACGCTGAGACCAAAGAGTGGACACCACTGAGAGATGCTGGGGCAGCGGAGCTGTGACCAGGACAGGCTGGGGGGGGACACGCTAACCCTGTGACACTGCAGTTCCTTTCTTTTAACAAGGACCAATGAACTCTCAGGTCCTCACAGAAGCCTCTACAAATGCTGTAGAATGTTAGTGTTAGAAAGTGTGTTTGCTGCATGGAAACAGAGCAACACACCGAAGAGCCTCAAGGAGGGACAAAGGGAGCTGAGGATTTGATTCCCGACACGCTGACTGTGAGGTATGAAGGACCAACATCAAAGTGGTCATGGAAGACCACTCGGGTCATATGACTGCCAAGGTGCCTTCCAGGGGAGGAACAAACAGACTTCAGTCACCAAAGTCCCTGGAGCAACACTGACAGGACAGGCGGCAAGTGCTCAATGGGCGGGTCCTGTGTTCAGTGAGGACACAATGTGGGGCAGAAGGGAGTGACTTTGGCTGTTTTATAATTCACAAAGCTCTACTTATGTTTAGATGTTTGTCCTGAGATATGTTTATACTGCAAAAAAGGTTTCAATAACATTTTGTGGGAAGCAACTAAAATATGTACTAAATACAGAAGAAATATATATATTTTGATGTTGAATAATATTCAACATTAAAAATAGAATGGGGGCTAGAGAGATAGATTAGTGGTTAAGAGTGCTTACTGCTCTTGCAGAGGACACCTGGGTTTGGATCCCAGCACCCATATAGCTGCTTATAACTACCTGTAACTCCAGTTCCAGGGGATCCCATATCGTCTTCTGACTTCTGAGGGCTCATGAACACGTGGTGCACATACATACACTCAGGCACACACATAAAATAATATACAGAATAAATATTAAAAATAGAACAATGGAATACTACTCAGTCTTTAAAAATCAACTCAGCTTTCAGCAAAAAGAAATCCTACTATTTGCTGCAACATGGATGAGCCTAGAGAACTTTCTAGGTGGAACAAGGTAGACATAGAAATCCACAGTGCACCACCTCAGGTGCAAGTAGAGTCTAAAGTAGTTAAATGCTTGGTAGAAGAGAGGAGGATGTTGGATGCAAGGGGACAAGGGTGGGTCTAGGAGGAAGTGGTATCACTGTACAGTGTGCATAGAGTTTCAATTTCACACGATGAATAAGCCCTGGAGATGTGTGGAACAGCATGGAGATTATTGGCTACAAGCCTACATTCTATACCTAAAATTTGCTAGGAGAAGAGAATTTCTTAACCCTCACCTCCAGAAAAGAAAGAAGTGCCATCCACCAAAATGTGAACTTTCACTTTGCTACTTTTAATTTAGTTATTTGCTTTTATTTTTATTTTATTTTTTTTTGAGACAGGGTCTTCCTATAGCTTCAGCTGGCCTGGAACTTGCTACATAGACCAGGCTGGCCTCTATCTCACAGAGATTGCCTGTCCCTGCCTCCTAAGTGCTGGGATTGAAGGTATGTGCCACCACTCTCAGCACACTTGGTTCTTTTAAAAAAATATTTTGTTTTTATTTTATGTGTATGTGTGTATTGCCTGTGTATTGGTAAGTGCACCTGTGTTGTGCAATGCCTGTGGAGGACAGGAGAGACTGTCGGATCCCCTGGAACTGCAGTTACAGACAGTTGTTAGCCACCACGTTGGTGCTGGGATTTGAACCCAGGCCTTCCGCAAGAACAACCAGTGTTGTTGAACAACTGCTGAGCCATCCAGCCCCAGCACACTTGGTTTTTAATAAAACTTTTGCTTCTTGTGTGTGCGTCTATTCCAGTTGCTTGAGTAAGATACCGAGAACCTGGAAACATCTGGTCTGCACAGAGACCCCTGGTAACAGCTTGTAACCAAGATGTCTAGGAGAGGAACACACCACAGACCCTCCTGCCATCCCATACACCCTGAGCTGCACAGCCTCAGATGTGACATTTGACTCCCAGGGTCAGTTCATTGGGGAAGAACAAAACGAAGCACATTTAGTTAAAATGAATAAACTAGTCATTAACAAATTAATGTACACTACAATAACTTCTTTCTGTTGAGACTCCAGTGGCTGAAATATCCTGGAAGGAGGATATATGTGGAATTTCTGGAACTCTTTGATGGTGTGTGGACTGAGGAAAAGATACAGAAGAAATAATGGCAAGTGTTGCCCCCAATTTTCAACGACCTACTTATACTGTCACAAATAACTTAGAGAATTTTATTGTAAATACAAAATACAATTATAAAAGTTGGCTTATAGTCTGTTACTGTCTTATGCTGTCAATAAAATTTAAAGGTAATTATTTGTGGTTCTGGTCATCGAACCCAGGAGGTGGTGCGTGCTAGGCATATGTTCTGTCACTGAGCTACACCCCCAGCCTCCAGATGAATATTCAACAGCTGCTTTTAATATCAATATGCTCTTCACCACTGCTTAGCAGCTTATCTCTTTGAGTGGCATGTTGAGCCTGGTGGTTGAGATCAGTGCTTGGGGACATCTTTCTGTGGGAAATTACTGTGGCAAAGGAAGTGGGGCTTTAGAAACTAGAGGCTAGGGTTAGATAATTTGGTAAGTTGAATCTTTCATGTGGGAAACAAGTGGGGGTCTAAGAATTTTAGAAAGGGATTTCAGATCATGCCCAGGACTGCCGAAAATGGTGCCTGGTGCATGCGGTGTTTCTAGGGAACTTCTAAGAAACAAGGAAGCCACGACCTTAAGTGCTTGGCAGGGCTGAAGGTGGGAGCAGCTGTCTGGATTTTGTAGGGTTCTGGGGGAATGTGTGCAGCTGGGTCGCGTCAGTCCCGGAACCTAACTGTTGTGCACAGAGTTGCTGCAACACCAGGTAGGGCACGAGGAGCAGTGGCTGTGGCCTTCCCACCTTGCGGTGGCTGCTTTGGGCCAGGCCTCTTTCCTCCTCCGACCTGCCCCACTCGCTACCGCCAGAGGAGGTGGTGGGGAGCGGGGAATAGGGTGGGGAGCAGGGATTTCCCCTGGAAGTGAGCGTGGGCCCTGTGCTGTAGCCCCTGTTGGCCAGTAGGGTACGGGGCGGGGCGGGGCGGGGCGGGGCCGGCGGCTTCCTGAGCTCCTCCCCAGGCTCCTCCGGGAGTCGCCACAGAGCCTCAGCCTGGGTCACCTGGGCGGAGCAGTGTCTGCGGGAGGCCGTGGCAGCTGCCCTGTGAGCAGATTAGTCCGTTTCCCTCACTTTTCTGGACCCCTGAAATTCGACTGAGATAAGTCCTGCCTGATGGAGAAGCCGGCGTTCCTTAAATCCATGTTACAGACCCGAAAACTGAGGTTGCAAGAGGATGACAGTGGCGGAGACCGGGCTTGCCTCTGCACCCTCTTGTTGTCCCAGCGTTGGAGCCTGAGGCCGCCTCCGCACACCCCCCTGGGGAACAACTCTGTTTTTTCTTTCCATAAGCGGTCATCGCCACACGAGATTTTGATGTTATGATTTTGAACAAAATGGCATGTTTTCGATCAGTGAATAAGAAAAACCTTACGGCACGTATTCCTTTCCTTACACTTCCGTTCTCTATGCAGACCCACGTTTCCGACCTGCGTCGTCTTTTTCGCACAGCTGGGCAGGTGTGCTGGCCGCCCAGTCTACTTTCTTAGGACTGCTCCTTCCACACCACAGGACAATCTCATGGTTGCAGAGCTCTGAAGGCCTGGGGTTCTTTAGCTCAGCATTTAACACCTTTCCTCCACTCTCTTCTCCGTGCACGATTTGCTGAGAATTGCAAGGTAATTTGTATCTTAGTTTCTCTGGGTTTTCTCTTGTCTTTTACTTTATGAAGTTCGAATACAATATGCCTGGTTGTCAATGTCTTGGCTTTTGTCCCCCTGATATTTTATGAGGTTCCTGGATCTGTGTTTTGGTTTAAATAAAGGAAATGGATCAGTCATGATCCCCTCAGAATGTCCTTGGTCCCTTTCCTTTCCTCTAGGTATTGCCTTTCCAAAGCTACACCTCTTGTAAATCTTGGATATACTTTTTGTTTCCTTCAGTTCGTTTTTCTTTTTTTTTAAAAAAATTATTTTTATTTTATGTGTATGAGTGTATTGCCTGCATGTATGTAAGTGCACCTGTGTCGAGCAACGCCCATGAACATCAGAAGAAGGCACTGGAAGCTCCTGAAACTGGAGTTTCAAACAGTTGTTAGCCACCATGTGGGTGCTGGGACTCAAACCTAGGTCCTCTGCAAGAACTGCTGAGCCATCTCTCCAGCCCCCTTTAAAAAATTATTTCTTTAATAACCATATAATTAGAAGAAGCATTTCATGATAACAGCATTACATATTCAATAACAATTTCCAGAGCTAAGATGCATCTGTTTCAAGATTGGCTGTAAATTTTTAGGTTTACAGTTGAATTAATACACTTATATTGTACTCAGTATAAACCCTTTAAGACATAAAATTAAGTGAGATTTTAACCTTTTAAAAAGATCTCCATTTCATTATTAAAATACACAGTTTCATAGAGAAAAATTCATTTCTAATGCAATTGACACTAAGATGTTTGCACATGTGTTTCTAATCGCTATATATCTTATTATTACTAGTCACAGTCGGTTACTTTCTGAGCTCCTTGGTATGTGAGCATGGATATAAAGTCATCAGATAGATTTCAATGGTAATGTTTTTCAC
>NW_008329642.1:1214925-1215459 GCF_000622305.1 Nannospalax galili
ATACTGTTTCTTATAGAAAGACTCATTGTTTTTGCTACGCACACTGAGATGTTGGTGCATGCATCTCTAATCTGAATGTATCTGATTATTACTAGTCATAATCGGTTACACTCAGATCCTTGGCACCAGTGTATGTCTATAAAGTCATCAGGTAGATTTCAATGGTAATGTTTATTAACTCTACTAATTAACATGACGTAAATTTTCATGCTTCCTCCTCAAATATAATACATTATTTTAAATTTGTTGATTTTTTTGGTGTGTGTATATCACACAGAATATCCCAAACCATCTTATTCAACTATACATCCACTTCCAAGATGGCACCCTCCCATAGCCTCCCTCCCCCAACTAGAGCCCTTATACTCTGATATCCCTGCTACTGTCTGCTGTTATCCCTGCTACTGTCCGCTGTGTTGTTGGCACCCCCAGCCGGTCCCCACCATTTGTCCATCTGGTGAATCTAGTCAGCCTATCTAGAGGGCTTTGTTTTAGGAAGGTCATCTGTTTCTCATCTAGCAGAAATCAGTTGTT
>NW_008329642.1:1215564-1217862 GCF_000622305.1 Nannospalax galili
TTATCAGGGTTTGGTTCTAGGATCCACATATGAGGGAGAACATATGTCGATTTTTTTTCTGAGTCTGTGTTATTTCACTTAGTATCAGTTTCTAGTTCCATCCATTTATCTTCAAATTTCATGATTTCACCTTTCTTTACTGCTGAGTAAAATTGTATAAGTGAACCACATTTTCATTATCCACTAGTCAACTGAGGGACACTTAGGTTGCTTCCACAATTTATTTTTACTCTTAAGGTCATTTGAGGGCCTGTTCCTCAGGGGTCAATGGGCTTGGGAGGAGCCCTTGGCTCCTTTATTTAACCAGTTCTGCTTATGTGAAGATAAGTGAAAGGTCCTGCATGACCATGGCAGGCTTTGCTAGGAAGCGTGGAGGAAATGTTTCTTCTGTGTTGACCCTCCTCTTTGTAGATTAGACACTGGTTCATGTCCATCTCGTGGGGTCTCCTCGGCCTTCTTGATCAAGAGGACAGGTGACCCACCACAATTACAGGACATTTGAGAGATGCTCATAGTCGCCTGGAACTAGTCGACCTAGGAGGGCAAGGAGCAAAAACTGTCCTTTATATCTCTCTGACCAAATTAGTAAAGGCCTCAAAGTATGTCTGTTAAACATCCGAGAAGGTTATTTCCACCAGTCTGGTACTTTTAATTACCCAGAAGGTGAGAACAAAGACTCACTGGACATCAACTCTTCTCTTCTGGGCTGTCCTTATCCTCTTTTGCCATGGACTGGAAAATACAGAACTTATACTGTCACCAGTGCTGGTTGGTTTTAAATGTCAACTTAAATGACACACCCCAGAATCAACTAGGAAGAGAGTCTATTTAAAATTTATTTATTTTAGAAGAAGCATTTCATTACAGCTTTAACATACTCAATAACAGTTTATGGAGCAAAGATACATCTCTTTCAAAAGTGGCTATAAAATTTTTAGCTGAGGCTAAAGAGAGATCTTGTCTCAAAAAAAATTTATACACACACAATAAGAAAACAACAAATTTTAAAATGGGCCAAATACCTTAATAGACACATCACTGAAAAAGATACACAGATGGCATATGAGAACATGGAATGATGCTCTGCTCCAAGTATCATCAGGGGAATGCAAGTCACACAGATAGGAACCACTGTACCCTGAGCAGAATGGCAAAATCCACAGGAATGTCCACCCAGAATGCTCGTGTGGGGTACCAGCAGGTTTCACTCACTGCCTGTGGGAATGCAAACAGTGCAACCACTTTGGAAGACAGTGGGAAATTTCTTACAAACTAAACATACTTTCACTATGCAATCCACCAATCAAGTTCCTTGGTACTTTTAGTTACTTTACATGTAGCTGCAGCAAAATAACTGACAAAAGCAACTTAAGAACAGTTAATTTTGTCGCACAGTTCCAGAGTACAGTCCATCAAGGTAGGAAGGCATGGTGGCAGGAGCTTGAGGCAGAGAGAAATCCATATTCCTGCTGTTTGCTTTTTTATGCAGTACGGGACCCCAGCCTATGAAACAGTAGCACCCACAGGTAAGGGAGGTATTCTCACCTCAATTAACTTAGCTTAGATAATCCCTCACAGACACTTCCAGAAACTAACCGAATCTAGATAACCCCTTCTAGGCAGGCCTAGAGGCTTATCTCCTAGATAATTCTAGATCTTATTAAGTTGACAATATTAGCCATCATATTTGGTATTTACCCAGAGGAGGTAAAAACAAGTCCACACTAAAACCTGCACCCAAATAGTCACAAATTTATTCTTTCAACAGTGAATGTATAAATAAACTGAGTTCATCCACATCATGGAATATTATTCACCAAGGAGAATACAATTTTTTTAAGAATATAAAGGAAAAAAAGTGGTTATCAAGCCATGAAAAGACAAGGTGGAAACTTACACTCTTATCCTAACCCAATCTGAAAAGGCTTATTCCATTTGATTGCAACTATAGAACTTTCTGGAAAAGGCACAACTACAGAGACATTGAAAAGATCAGTGATGGCTAGGAGTAGGAAGAAGAGATAGCAGAGAAACCTGTCCTGACCATCATAAACACACTGATGAGAGCCATATGCAGTGAAACTCTTGAATCCAGTGAAGAAAAAGACTTAGCACCCATAGGGAAAATGAGTCAAGTAACAGCGAGCCTCTCACTAGAAACCACAGGGTGGGAAATGAAGCAACAGAAAGCGGGAAGAAGGGAATGAGCTATGTGCCCCAAACTACACCTACCCAAATGACCACTCCAGAATAGGAATTTCAGCAGGACCTGTGTGAACACTGAAAAATGAACCTGTT
>NW_008329643.1:0-2326 GCF_000622305.1 Nannospalax galili
TTTTTTTTTAATTTTTAAACCTTTTTTATTATGTGACTTACCATTAAGACAATCTATAACAGAAAAAATAGTGAATATTAGCACACACAGTAAAATCAGACTAGTCAGTATCCAGGAAACAATCAATGGTCCTCTGGCTACCTACACATTTTCACAAATTCACTCATCAATCCAGAGACAATGGTGCCTAATGTTCAACTATTAACTAGGACAAATTATGTCATTTGTGACTTCACACGGGCATTAAATTGCACAAAGATAAAGCTTTAAATGTGGTAATTTTAAAATTTAGACTTATCTTGAAAAGCCTAAGGTTAAAAATTTCAAAAGAGAGTAAGCAGCAAGCCAATATTTTGAGTAGAGCTCGTTTGGAGAGCAGTATAAGTCTATGTATACAAGAACATGATTTGTACACAGAAGCTGCAATTTTATGGCCATCTACATGACCCATTTAAGTACATTTTTGGCATTTAAACAAATATAAAATCAAGCTTTAAGCTAGCAACATAATTTTTATTTTTAAATATAAAAAAGATAGCCAAACACAATACAGAAAACCCTCATTTAATATAGATGATAGGAATGCAAAGAGGGTTTCGATCCCACACTAAGATGTAAATAAAACTTCTTTCCCAGATTTATACTGCAAAGTTAGTAACAACCTAAAGCTTTTGAATCAATGAAAAAAAACCCTACCATGACCAACTTAAATCTGTGGTGGGATCCCCTGCTTTCTACACCCCATTTCTTCCCTTTTCTGCATTACATCTTTGTTTTTTGTGGAGTGTATCTTCTAGCAGTTTTCAGAGAAAGGGGTGCATACAAGGTAAATGTTAGAGACCATGTTTACCAAAATATGTCTTTCTTAGTCTTTGTTTTTTGAGAAAGGGTCTCCTGTATCCCAGGTTGGCCTTGAACTTGCTATGCTGTCAAAGATGACCTTATACTGCTGCCTCTTCTACCTCTTCTGAGTGCTGGGATTATAGGCGCAAAACAGCACATCCTGATGTTGTGGTGCTGGATGTGAAACCCAGGACCTAATGCATGCTAGGCAAGCACTCTACCAAGTAACATCTCCAGTCCGTTCTGGATGTTTTTATGCTAGTAGATTTCCAGCTGTTCCTTTGCTCTTGCTTTCTGGACCTCTCAGAGGAGTCCACATATACCTATAATTATAGCTACACATATCTGTCTTCATCCACGTATTCATATATTTTTCCGTCTCTCTCACCTTTGCTTTCCTTTCTATGAGATCGGTCTTCCTTTCCTTATGTGAAATACATATTTTATGTTTGCAGACATATTTTTAATTTTGAAGAGATTAAGAGCATTGTTTCATGTTTTCAGAATCTTTTTTCTTTTTTAAAAAAGCATCTTGTCCTTATTACAGTTATAAAATGTTATATGATATCTTTGAAAATATCTAGTATAAATGTTTAAAACTTTTCTCCCACATAATGCCTGTTTCCAGGTTTTCCTTTTGTCTGCTTGGCCTTGTCTTTATCTGCCACATCACTGTTTTTCCTCAGGTGCCTCATGCCCCCTGTTGTCCATTTTATATTGGGTGGTAGATGGTAGAAACTCTGAGACTGGGGAGATTTGGCAGCTGTGGTGACCCTTGGAGACCTGGCCAGGCTCCTTCTTTGTAAGTAGCTACAGTATGAATAGTTCCATCCTCTTGTGTTACTCAGAATTCAGGAGATGACTTTCAGATACCTGCCATGTTTGGGGGACCTGAGGTGGGTGAAAGGCAGAATGGCCCAGCTTCTCAGTTTTCCTCCAACCATCTGGGCCTGCTGCTCTCCAGTTTCTTGTTCTGGTGGCTTCCTGGAGAACCTGGCTATAGTCACCAGGCAAAGCGGTCATTGGCTGTATGATGTAGAAAGGGTGTGTGTGCTCGGCTTCCTCCCAGACTTCCAGTTGTCTTACGTTGCATCCATTTCTATTCACCCCGCTTCCAGAAGTCCCCAGAGCCATTGTATTCTGAGCTTCTGGGGATCTTGTGGTATAAACCAGAATCCCCTTCTGCTTTCCCCTCTACCAACTCAAGTCAACTGTTTGGTTTCATAAGACCTTTGCAGCAATCTCATCTGTTTTCTCTCCAGTTTTTACGTTTTGGTATCTTAGTTTTCTTTCCTACTTTCTTTTTTAAAAAAATATTTTATTTATTATTTTTATTTTATGTGTATGAGTATATTGCCTGCATGTAGGTACGTGCACCCTTGCTGTGCAATGCCTGCAGAAGTCAGAAGAGGGCGTCGGATCCCCTGGAACTGGAGCTACAGATGGTTATTAGCTGCCATGTGTGTGTTGGGAACCCAGTCCT
>NW_008329643.1:4143-6913 GCF_000622305.1 Nannospalax galili
CCCTATCTCAAAAATGCCAAAAACAATTCTTAAATATCAAAAGCACACGAGGGACAAATGACTCTTGCTATTGAGATGATGGGAAAACTTCATGGAAAGCAACCATGAGAAGTGTTATCTATTTATTTATTTAACTATCTATCTTGAGACAGGATCTCATTTAGCTCAGGCTGATTACAAACTCACTAATTAGCTAAGTCTACATGCTTCAAGCTCCCGGTTCTCCTACCTCTGACTTTCAAGTGCTGGGATTAAACATGTCCTACCACGCTCTGCCTACAGGTTATTTCTTAAAACACAAAAACTTGGACCTGTGAGATGGCTCAGTGGGTAAAAGTAGTTGTCATACAAATCTGACAAGCTGCGTTTGAACCCCAGAACCACAGTGGAATGAGAAAATCAAAGTAAGTTGGAGAAGGGATAAAGGGTCAAGAGCAGTCAACAAGGGATTAAATATAAGAATAAATTATATATACATATGAAGTTGTAAAAAATTAGTAAAAAAAAAAGCTGGAAAATGATGGAGGAATGAACTCATTGTTGACCTTTGGCCTCCATGACACACACGGACACATAGACATGAACATACAGACACACACACATGAATAAAAATTCTACATGGCTGGGTATGGTAGTGTATGCCTATAATCCCAGCACTCAAGAGGATGAGGCAAGAGGATTTATATGAGTTCAAGGCCACCTTGGACTACAATGTGAGATGTTTTCCTGAGCAAACAAACAGCAAAAACAAGTGTAAGTGCATAATGCATGTAGCTTTTTTTTTTAGCTTGTAAGCTAAAATATATTTATTGAAGTATACATTACACTTCTAAATTAAAAGCCTTTCATTTCTTTCAAATGTGATTTCCCAGAACAAACATCAACAAGCTGAATTTCAAGTGAGTTAAAAAGAGAGCCGTGTACATCGTGAAGGTGTAGGATGGAAGAAAACAGAGGAAAAGAAAACCCAGTTTCAAGTAACGGCCAGTAATGAATTTAGCAATGAGCGCTCCGTGTCACAGATTCTCACATCTCTCCTCTTTGAAAAGTTACTTTAATGCATAAAAACCTTACCATTTTCTCTTGTTTATCCACTCTCTTGGTGGAAATCTGATGAGGCTATGTTTCCCTTTCCTCCCCTTCTTTCACCAAGGAACAGCCTGCAGACACTAAGAGCACTCCCAGCCTCAAGGCCAGGGTTAGCCCAGAAGCCTCATACTGTTTCTATCTCATTTTTCTTAAAAAACACCTCCTTTCACAAGGCACCTAGAAGGATTGAGATTTGGGTCTTAGCACTAGGGTACTGCAGAAATATTTCCTTTTCTTTTGATTTCAGGGTCTGTCAGGCCCCAGCTGTGTGTAGTCTTTATTTTAAAAAGGAGGAGGCAGAAAAAGAAAGGAGAAACCCCAAGACAGGAACTTAAACCTCAAGGGTGGTCCATTTGAATTTTGAAGCCTTTCTTTATTATTGCAGGGATATTTATGTCAACGTCTTAATAACGGAAGCAAAGCAGTTTACATGCCAGAGAGCATGTGTGTTCAAACTAGAAAATCAGTGTGAAGGGGAGAAGGGCAGCCCTACCTTGGACCAATGGTAGCCACGTGGTCGGGTGCCTCTTCTCCAGGATCAGCGGGCATGGTTTTCAGAGCCCAGGTTGGATACAGCAGCTGCGGAGAGTGGAGGGAAAACAGCTTTGAAGAAACATTTGTTTTCCGGCTTACCGCTACCCAGAACCTTGAATTCATTGTATACATGTGTTGGAAATAATTCTACCGAAACTCAAATCCTATATTTGTAATGTTGGAATGACCTTGCAGTGTAAATTGAAAATGCATTTCTGAAACCCAGAGTGGTCCTGCTGCTGAGAGGATGCTGCTGTATTTCAGTTTTGACAATCATTAATTATTTCTCTAAATAAATGAACAAATTGACAACTTGGTCCTATTTGGATTTTGATAAACATAAAAAGCAAAGGAAGAACTGAGAGCTGTTAATCTGTATTTTTAAATATTCTATAGGTAATAGAATATTGTACAACTATGAAAAAGCAGAAGATGGGCTGAGGAGATGGCTCAGCTGTTAAAGTGCTTGCTGCACAAGCATGAGGGCCCTGAGCTCCATCCCCAGGTAAACAGCTGGCTGGGTGGTGTGGGCTTCTGATCCCAGCTCTGAGGAGGTAGACACAGGTGGATCCCTGGGGCTCACTAGCCAGCCAGTCTAGCCTAGTTGGAGAGTCCACTGTCAGTGAGAAATTCTGCTTCAGAGCACAAGGGGAATGGCACCTGAGGAATGACACCTGAGACTGACGTTCACACACATGTACACATGTGCCCCACACTCACAAAAGGACAACAGAAGTCTTACAATTATGAACATCAAATTCCTTTCATGTTTCCATATGTCAGCAATTATTCTTTTCCTTGAGAAACATTCTTTTTCCTTCTGTGCTTAAGTTATATTGAGTCATTATTTAAATGCTTTTTTGTGTGTGCTTTTCTAAGATTAAAAACTATTATGTTTTAAAATATTTTATTTATTATTTTTATTTTATGTGTACAAGTGTATTATTGCCTGCATGTATGTGAATGCACCCACGATGTGCAATGCCGCAGAGGTCAGAACAGGGCTTTGTATTTCCCCGGAACTGGAGCTAAGGACAGTTCGTAGCTGCCATGTGGGTACTGGGAATCGAACCTGAGTCCTCTACGAGAGCAATCAGTGCTCTTAATCGCTGAGCCATCTCTCCAGTTCCTAAAAACATTGTTTTAA
>NW_008329643.1:6982-11923 GCF_000622305.1 Nannospalax galili
ACTTACTGGCTTGCTTCTCTGACCCCTACTTAACCTGCTTCCTTACATAGCTCAGGACAACCTGGTCAGGGGTGGCACCACCCACAGTGGGCTGGGCCCTCTCACATGATTCAACATTCAGGGAAATTCCTCACAGACATGTGCACAGGCTAGTCCCACAGAGGAAATTCCCCAATAGAGGTTCCCTCTTCTTAGGTGTGTCAGGTTGACACCTGAAGCTGTCCAAGGTAGTGTCTTAAATAAAACATCTTTAGGAGATCGAAAGGATAAGTCAAAGACAAAGACAAAAATATTTGCAGATTGAGAATCACTTTGGAAAGCTTGAGACCAAAAGAACATCAGATTTTGGAGTTTTTTAGATTTTTGGAATATTTTCATAGCTTTTACCATTTGAACATCCTTAGTCTGAACTTGAAATGTTATGAAAACCTTTCCATGTTCAGGGTTTCAGAGTTTTGGATTGGGACTGCTCCGCCTGTGTTTGCATAACACATGCGTGAAAAACAGTTTGTATTCCTAATATATGAAAAGCTCTTAAATTTCAACAATAAGGGGGGCTGGAAACTGGCTCAGTAACCACTGAAGAGCACTAGCTACTTTTGTAGAGGATCCAATTTTGGTTCCCAACAACCACATGGTTGCTTACAACCCTCCTTAACTCTCTTTCTTCTGGTCTTAATGGATGTTGTACACACATAGTACACTTACATACGTGCAGGCAGAATACTTGTACATATAAAATAAAAATAAACAAAAACAAAAAAGCTCAACAAGAATTAAGAAAAAGAAATAGGCATACAATGCAAACAGACTCCTCCCTAAAGAAGATGTTCAGATGGTTATTAAGCATGCAAAAAGATGGATGATTTATATGTCATCAGGGGAACACAGATTAAAACAACAGTTTGGTGCCTCAATATGTAATATCAATCTTATTTTAGCAATTCAGGTACTTTCAGAATGTGTGTTTTATCTTTTGCTGTATGCTTTGTACTCCCCAGCTCAGTTCAGATTCACAACACATCCTGAGGTGGCATAGTTCATTTTCTTTATTGGTTGGTATACATGCATACCCACATACATGCACACTTATTTCCCTTTTCCTTCATTTTTATCTTTACTAAATATTTTATTAATTATTTTTATTTTATGTGTATGAGTGTATTGCCCGCATGTATGTGAGTGCACCCACATCGTGCAATGCCACAGAGGTCAGAAGAGGGCTTCGGTTTCCCCTGGAATTGGAGTTAAGGATGGTTTATAGCCACCATGTGGATGCTGGGACTCAAACCCGGGTCCTCTTCAAGAGCAGCCAGTGCTCTTAAACACTGAGCAATCTCTCCAGCCCTCACCTCATTTTCTTCCTACTTAATTCTCCCTTTCTAAAGTACCCCCATTTCTTCTTAATGTTACCCATCTCCTTTTATCCCCCTCTCTTGAACTCCTTCATCCCCTTTACCCCCAGGGTTCCTTATATAACCCTCCCTCCTCCCTTCCCACTTAAATACCTCCATTTCCCCCATTTCACCCTTGGTAACACTTGTCTTCTACAATCCCCCTCTGTCAGGCTCCTTTTCCCCCTTAGCCTCCATGGTTTCTATACGTTTTCCTGGCTCCCATGGTTAATCAGAATATATACTCACATATAAGGATTTGGTACTAAGATCCACAAATAAGCTGACAGCTGCAGAAGCAGTGCTAAAGGGATGAAATCTGTGTCACATGCCCTTGTTAGGACGAGTCCACAGGCTGTCCCCCTTTTCCACAGGGGAGTCTGTTTCATTTTTTTCTTTGCTAAAGAAGAGAAAAGCAATATATTCTTTTCGGACACAGTTGTCTTTGACACTTAATCAGCTGTGATAATGACCAAGTTACGCTGATTTGCTATTTAGAGAGAATCATGATTACTTTGTCCTACTCAGGACAACAGGGAATGAAAGGTTAATAGCTTGAACAGGGAGCATGAAAGGATCCCCACAGACTGAGAATGGTAGCAGTGACAATTAGTGTACATGGCATGCATCATTTGTCTGCAATGACTGTATCCCCAGCCAGGGAAATGACCCAGGGTACATGTGTGGCTGAACCACTTTAAACTGATTTATCTTCACTTTTTAAAATGAGGACATGACTCAAATTTGCATTAAGGCCCCTGCCAGCCCTCAACTTTGAGGGTCTAGAAGCCTGTTAGCAATGTTTGCGAGCTCATTGCATTCATTGTTTTCTGAAGGGTATGAAAGATTGGGACATACACCTCCTCTCTCCCCAGGTCCATTGTGCATAAATCAGTCCAAGTCAAAGACAATGGCATGCCCACAACATTAAATCAAGTTCCCTTCTTCCCTTTCTACCAAGTGCCTTAGCCTGTTGAGACAGGTTGCTAGATCCACCTGACTTTTGACATCTCCTAGGTTAATGAGGTGGATAGATCCAGAAGGAAAGGAAATATATTAGGAAAGTCATTAGGCTGAATTTAAAGATTCTTTCCCCTTCAATCTTATCTCAAGATATTAGACTTTTTCAAAGTCTAATAATCACAATACTTTTGTGATTTTTTCCTTTTCTTTTTTTTGACATGAGGTCTCACTAAGTACTTTTGGGTGGCCTTGAACTCTTTATCCACCTGCCTCAACTTTCCAAGGTTAGGATTACAGTACATGCCATTGTGCCCAACTTACTTTTGAGGACTTTTAAATCTAGGTTCTACTTTTCAGTGACCATGGGAAAGTTCTATAGATGGACTTGGATAGCTTAAGATTGACAGTATTGGAGACTTTTGTGGACTTTCATTGCTGTGGGCCAGATGTCTTTGTCACAGTTACTAAGCTTGACCAGATGGGAGTAAACACAAGCGATAGTTTTCCCACCCTTAATGACTGTACTGGTCTGCTCTTATTTTCACACATAGTCTGTCCCTTTCTATGCAATAGTTTTTCTCTTCAAGAAAGTACCAGATTGTTTCTGTTTTCTGCTTCAGCTGGGAAGGGAGTGAAGATGGCTTGGTTTTGAATTTTTCGTAGAATTTGTTCTTCTAGCTTTAGATGGGTCCTTTATTATCTTTCTGCATGACCCATCCTGAAAATTGCTCCCTCACTAACTGCTCATATCTAATCTACTTGTACGGGGAAAAGGTGGAAAGGTGACTGGGGGAGAAATATAATTTTAATTGCATGTCCTTCTGTCTCTATGACTTAAAACTATAAGAAAGACCATATCACTTTATTTTTTACTTATCTGATTCTCCATTTATCATTTAATCTCCATCCATCCATTATTGTTAAAAGATGATTTCAAGTACTTAGAAATATCATTCTTCTAAACGATTACAGTAACTCAGTGGTAGGTATCTTAATTCTGGACTTTTGAGCAAAACGTTCAGCAAAGCCTCCTTTGTGGAATGATTTAAATCTAGTGCAATGCCAGGGGTAAGGAGGGGGTATCATTCAAAGTAACTGACAGGCACTGTATTTTTCTCTTGTCCTTTGTTTTTAAATCCTCAACAAATAGTTTAGCAGTCTGAAGACAAACACTGATGGTTTTTAGAAAAATAGGAAGCAGAACGCCATGACACAATGAATAGTACACTGGACTTCAAGTCAGGCGACGTTGTTATGAGCTAACAAAGATAAATTTCAACTTTTCTGTGTACCAGTGCTTGCTGGAGACTTCTTAACTGCCCACGTCTCCATATCAATATTTTTACCTTCAAAACGAGAAAAATAATGTATTTCTGCCTGTTTTATAGAGTAGCTATAAAGGTCAAATAAGTAATATCTAAGAATGTATTTATTTGTTTGTCACTTGTCTTTGAGATAAGGTTTCATATAGCCCACCCTAGCCTTGAACTTGATCTGTAGTAGAGGATCACCTCCTGACACCACCTTCCAAGTGCTAGGACTATAGGTAGGTACTAACAGGCCAGTTTTACAGTAATAGGGATTTAACGCAGGGCTTCATGGATGCTAGGCAATTGCTCTACCAACTGAGCTACCATGCCAGGCCATATCTTAGTAAGTTCTGTAGGAATATATGATACTATTGAATATAACATAGCAATAGGCAGCGCATTGTGGAAGGGTTAGAGTGGAAGGACTGGGAGGCTATGCTGCATGTCAGCAGAGCCTGCGTGTGAATCCCAGCTTTGCTATGAAGCTGATATATCTCTTGATACCTGAATTTCCTAATTTATAAAGGGAGAAGCAGACAGTTCTACCTTGGAAGCATTTCAAACAGTAAAGGAAAATACATATTCAGTGCTAGGCACACAACCCAACACACAATAAGAGTGTGTAAATAAACAGTTCTACCTTGGAAGCATTTCAAACAGTAAAGGAAAATACATATCCAGTGCTAGGCACACAACCCAACACGCAATAAGTGTGTAATAAAATAAATATGACCTGTTACTAGATGTGGTTACTGTGGTGGACCCTACTGAGTTTATTAATCTAGGAAATGATAAACCCATGAACTTCATAGAGGAACTTCAAACCCCCAGAACTGTGTTTCTGTGTAGTATATCAATTTATTTGAAATTACAGTGGTCTGAAGTCTTCATATTTCCTAAGTGTTAATATATAGGAAATAGATTTATTTACTTTCTTCACTTGAGAAAATTGATGACATAATTTATCATTGTGGTATTGGAATAAAGTCCATCTGCCTGTCTATCATCTACCTTGTCTATCTATGATCTGTCATCTATCATCTATCTATCATCTATCAATCTATCTATCTATCTATATCTATCTATCTATCTTCATCATCATCATCATCATCATCATCATCTATCATCTATCATCTATCTACCTGTCTATCATCTATCTATTAATCATCATCTATCATCTATCCATCCATCTATCATCTATCTATATCTATCTATCTATCTATCTATCTATCTATCTATCTATCTATCTTATCCATCCATCATCTATCACCTAC
>NW_008329643.1:12167-12762 GCF_000622305.1 Nannospalax galili
TTAATCTATCTATCTATCATCTATCTATCTATCTATCTATCTATCTATCTATCTATCATCTATCTATCTATCATTTATCATCTATCTAGCTATCTATCATCTATCTATCGTCTATCATCTCTATAATCTATCTTATTATCTATCTATCTATCATCTATCTATCTATATTTCTATCTATCATCTATCTATCTATCTATAATCTATGTATCTATCTCCTATCATATATCTTCTATCATCTATCTTTCTGTCATCTATCATCAATCTATCGATCATCTATGTATCATCTATCTATCTATCATCTATCTATCTATCATCTATTTATCTATCTCTTATCATCTATCTCCTATCATCTATCTCCTATGTATCTATATTCTATCTATCATCTATCTATCTATCTATCTATCTATCTATCTATCTATCTATCTATCTATCTATCTATCTATCTATCTATCTATCTATCTATCTATCTATCTATCTATCTATCTATCTATCTATCTATCTATCTATCTATCTATCTATCTATCTATCTATCTATCTATCTATCTATCTATCTATCTATCTATCTATCTATCTATCTATCTATCTATCTATCTAT
>NW_008329643.1:13029-13290 GCF_000622305.1 Nannospalax galili
TACTTTCCTCTTGCTGTTTTTTCTCCTCTGGTCTCATATTCCTTTTCTCCAAGATTAGTGTAAGGCAAAGAATTCAGACATCAATGTGAGAATCTCTGTAAAAATGGCTGATCAAAATTCAGTGAGAAATGAACATATTTTCATGTTATGATTCGGGTTGTTTGAATCATGGACATGATTATATGAAAGCTTTGCGCATTGTAGCTAAACAAAAAAAAGATATTTTAGAATTTGTGGTCATCAATCCAGAGGTATTTAAAC
>NW_008329644.1:0-750 GCF_000622305.1 Nannospalax galili
TTATCCAGGGAAGACTAGTGAAGGAACCTTTTGTATAATGGGCTGAATGCCCGTTGAACACACATAAGAGTCTCTCAAGGTTATTAAGATTTTAATACCTGAAGAAACACTGGCATATGGACTGAAAGGAGAGAGAATAAAAATAAAGAAGATAATTGACTCCTCCAATCCTCACCAGCAGGAAACTATGCCATGACACATGAGTGCTCTTTCATGAGGGAAGAAGCATGTTTCAGAGCATGATCCTACAAGGGCAGATTTGAAAAACACAGGGGATTATTTCCAGGTCTTGAAACCTAATGGAGTTTGTCTAACTTAATTTTGAAATTATTTGGGACAGGTAAATTCTCTGCTTCTTCCATTTAATATCTGAATGGTACTGTCTATGTCTGTTGTCCTCTGTCCACCCCATCATTGTATTTTGAGAGCAGAGACTTGTTCCAGCTCCATATGTCCACAAATGGAGACTAGACTATGCTTGATGAGCCTCATCCAATACCTAACATGGGCCATTTCAATGGTGAGATTTGATGCTCTTGTGCTGAAGATATTTATGAGAGAGTTTGGGTTTTAGTGGGCTGGGACTTTTGGGAACCTTGGAGTGAGGTGACTATATTTATCAAAAGGATCAGACTTCATGAATAGTTGGAGACCAGAAAGAGGACTGCACTAGGCTGAACAATGGCCCTCCAAACATGATCACATCCCTAGTCTCTAGAACTTGTGAATCTGCAGCCTTCAATGGCAAAG
>NW_008329644.1:2292-3198 GCF_000622305.1 Nannospalax galili
TCACTATAGAAGAATGGTCAGAGAGATGTAACTTCACTGGCTTTGAAGGAGGAAGGGCATCATGAACCAAGGAATTTAGAAAGCTTCTAGAAAGTAGAAAGGATGGGAAATAGATTTACTCTTAGAGGCTTCAGAAGAAAAACACAAGCACAGACAATGAAACAACACAGAAGTGAAGAGCTCACTTGAGAAGCAGATGGGCTGGTGATGTGGCTTGCCACAAATGCACAAAGCCCTGGCTTTATCTCCAGCACCACCTAAAATCAGGTGAGGTAATCCTAGCACTTGGAAGGAAGCAGGAGGACCAGAAGTTGAAGGTCATCCTCAGCTATGTAATGAGCTCAAGGCCAAAAGAGAGAGAGAGAGAGAGAGAGAGAGAGAGAGAGAGAGAGAGAGAGAGAGAGAGAGAGAGATACAAGCAAAAGAGGATAATGTAATGGGGATAGAGAGAAGTGAATGGGTTAGAAAACTGTATATATGAGTCATCAGAATGTGGGGAAGGAGAGATGGAAATGTGGAGGTCGGCACCCATATTTTTGCCTTAAGCAATATGGCAGAGAGGGTGGAGTCATTGGTTGTTACAGGTCAGGAAGAGGAACAGGTCTGTAGGCAAGAAAATAATTTCATTCTGGACATATGTAGTTGGTGGTGCCTGTGGCACAGTCAAGAGGCAGTTACACAAGCAGATCTGAAGTTCTGGGAAAAACAAAGCAATGGATAATTAAAGCCAATGGGATGGATAAGATTACCTGGGAAGAGGGGCTAGGGATTAGCTCAATAGAGTACTCCCACGAAGCTCTTGGTTCCATTCCCAGCATCAGGAGGTGTGCTGTGGAGAGATGCCACATTATGATGTACCCAAACAAAGACAGACTGGCCCCTTGGCATCAGTTAGAATCTGTTCCA
>NW_008329645.1:0-4862 GCF_000622305.1 Nannospalax galili
CCTCCACAGGCATTGCACAACATGGATGCACTTACACACATGCAGGCAATATAGACATACACATAAAATATAAAGTAATTAACAAAATATTTTAAATAATAAAATCAACTTTGAATATCTCATAATAAGTAGAGTTTAGAGAAGCAGTCAGGGGTGGTGAGTTGTTTCATAATTTACGTCTTTAGTGCTCTTGAAGGATCACTTTGTCATTAGGAACAAGAAAGAGGATGGTAGACTAGTAAAACAGGCTCTGTGGCTGCCCAGGTGTGGGATGATGGTGGCCTAGGCTAGAGTTTCAATGTAGGGACAGAAAGGGCGAGTGCATTGTCAGTGTGTCCTGGACCCCACTCTATGGGGCTTAAGGGTATATTGACTCTGGAGCCAGCGTCAGCAAGAAGGAGGTGGAGATGTACCAGTGGAGGGCACTCCCTGAAGCACTAAGGCTGTGATAAAAGAGAGAAAAATGGGACAAGGAAAGGAGGAGGCAGCAAGGGCAGTAAAAGACTTGTTTTCATCACCATCTGGGTCATCTTCAAGGCACCAAGCAGCCAGTGGAAAAGAAGGGCCTGAAGAGATGTAGAGGAAATGTGTCCATGCAGGGGAGTGGCAAAGGAAAAAGAGATCGCCATCAGCAGCCCTAGCCAGGCCTGTGACCTCAGCAATTTAAAGGTTAACATTTACTAAGGAAAAAACAAAGAGAAAAACACCTTATCATAAACCCACAAAAACCACTGATCAAAACCCATAAAAATGACTTTTCATTTTTTAAACTTATTCTTAATGTTGTTTTAAAGAGACACAAATTAAGGGCTGGAGAGATGGCTTAGAGGTTAAGAACACCTTACTGTTCTTCCAGAGGACATAGGTTTGATTCCCAGCACCCACATGGTGGATAACAATGGTCCATAATTCTAGTTCCAAGGTATCTGACACCATCTTCTGGCCTCTGTGGGGCATTGACCGCAAGTGGTGCATTTACATACATGCAGTCATGTACATAAAATACAAATAATGAATAAAATATTTTTAATAGACACAAACAAAATTCCATGTTATTATTCTATTTACATTTCCACAAAATTTACAAGGATTTTGTCAAAATGGTGTTAATCTATCAGAAAACCAAAAATTTGGAAAAATGGCCACATTGCATCTAAACTATTTTACAACCAACTATAATGATCACAGATGCCAACCCAGATTAGTATACCCTGCCAAAATGTCTATTCTAGTGAAAGTGGAAAGAAGAATCTTCCATGACATAAGTAGGGTGAAGGAATTCATATCCACAAAACCAGCCCTTCAGAGAGTTCTGGAAGCAATACAAAGAGCTGAAGAAAGGAATGACTATATGTGGGAGACAGGCTTGTGCCTAGGGTGAAAGTCTTATTGACAGCAACGGCCTGACCCCTGGAGCCACAAAGAACACCTTGTGACATTTGATCCCATTGGCAGATCATGAGACTAATGGTTAGAGCTAGCCACTCCCTAATCACCACCCTTGGAATCCAAAATTGCAACACGTAGATGATGCAACAGTCAGGGTCACATGGTTTCCAGGAATCCAGGCTCTGTAATCTGAAACCCAGTATGCTAATGAGGCATCCTACCCTCTATTCTGTGATCAGACGTTAAGTCTGTTATGTTAATAAGATGCTAAGTCTGCTATGCTAATAAGGTATCCTACTTGTTGTGCTGTCATTGGACCACTTCCTTATATAAACATTTGCCTTTCTGCAATAAACCAGATCTGTGTCACTGAACCTCATCTCCTGTGTCTGAATGCAGCTCTGGTGACACAGTCTCCTCACCAGTCCTGGGGTCCGGAACTGGGCAGAAGCAGCAACAATTGGAGGCAGTGCCAGGCAAGCAGAAGACCTGCCTCAGCACCAGGCGATCAGAAGAGTTGCCTCAGCCCAGGGTGAGCAGGAGCAGCCTTGATGCCCATGAGAATGGAGGAGCGGATGCCAATGGCAGTGACCAGAGCTGGCGCCTAACATGGGGCTTGAAAAGGGTGGCGCCAGGAGGCTATAACACTGAGCTATAAGACTCAGGGATCCCAATGCCCCCTTTCAATAATTCTTCTGTGGTTACTTGCCACGTTCCTTCTTCTGGCTCGTAGTCTTTGGTTTGGCATGTTGTTCCTGTCTTCACTGATTGTCTTCCTGAATGGCTCCTGAGTCCTTCTGGGTACGTCTTGCAGGGTGAGTGACCTCCAGTATGGGGAATAGTCATCCAGCTGCTGCCAGCACCTGCGCTGCTGCACTGGTTTCTCTCCTCAGGAGTAGGCAAATTAGGGTAACAGAAAAGGATATAACTAAGGATTTAGATGAAGTACTAGCTCTTGCCCCCTAGGTTACAAATTCCTGTTGTTGGGATCTGGAACAATGGGCTCATGTGCTATTCATGGCCAGAAAGAGAGGAGTCAGGGAAGGGTGTCCATTATCTTGTCCGTTCTACCCCATTATGACTGCCATTCTGGCCTTGCTTCGGGGAGTTCCCCCCTGAGGCCCCTGAGCAGAATAATTTCACACTTGAAAACATAGATAAACAAATAAAGCAACAGGGTAGTGGGGACAGCTTGTCCCAGGCATATCCATTCAAAGCCAAACTAACTGATTTCTCTTCTGATGTGGAAATGATAACTGCTGATAATGAGGTAAAAAATGAGGAATTAGGGTCCAAGGGTCCCCCTGATGAAAATCAGGAAGTCAAGATTGTGCCTGCCCTGCCATTACGGGACAGTGGCTACTCTCTGCCATCTTGTATTGTGTTTGATGAAAAATGGGAAATTAAGGCAGCCTCCGCTATGCCATGACAGGGCGATGGCTACTCTCTACCATCTTGCACTAGCTCTAAGGAAGTTTCATCCCAGTCCATCTACCCCTCCCTTCCAGAGGAGGACTGGAAGCCCCTTCTGCCTAGGCCCCTTTCCTATGATACAATGGGTGATTTTACACAGTTCTTCCCGATTACTGTCAATCAGGGACTACAAAACCCTAATGTCTGGAATCCATATTCCCATGATAATTTTTAAAAGCTGGCAGGAAGCTATTGAGGATGGCATTCATTACCCTTGGTTTGGTCAGCTATTAGATACAATCAGACATGTGGCCAACACCCCCTATGACTGGCAGAATATTGCCCGAGGCTGTCTACAGGGAGGTGATTTTCTCTTATGGAAGGTTGCTTATCAGGATGAATGCATACAACAGGCAGAGGGCAAAAGAAAAGCCAATGTCCAAAACATTGGGTTTGACGCCTTGGTAGGGCATGGCACTTTTGAAACCCCACAAGCCCAGGTACAGGGACCTCTTTGCTACTTTAAACAAGTGTGGCTTTGTGCACTCTGTGCTTTCCAAAGTATGCCGACTCATGAGGATACCAAATTAACCAGATTAATACAAAAACCAGGTGAGCCTTTCTCTGACTTCGTTGAAAGGTGCCAATAAAGTGTTAATAGGAAAATCAGCCATTGGGGAGCCACAGATGCTTTGCTCAAAGATCTTGTATATGAAGTCTGCTCTACTGAGGGTTGCCTTGCCATAGGACCCATTAGACACATGGATGTCTCTGAATGGATTCTAGCCTGTCGACATTGGGGACTGCTCGAATTCATGCCACAGCTCTCGCTGAGGCACTGGCTGCTCACCAGCCACAGGTCCAGACAGACAAGGGCAGATGTTGGGCTTGTGGAGGACAGGGCCATTGGTCTCACACCTGCTCTAACAAGATCTGGCAAATGAATGTTACTCATTCACCTTCCTTTGGCAAGATTAAATACATCCATCATATTATAGACACCTGTTGTTAACGCAAGGGCGAGGCTATGCTTGTGTCTTTCCAGATAATGTTCCAGCCCCCACTTGGATCCCAGCCCAGAACATCAGAATTGCCTGCAATGGAAAACCTCCCTCCACAACCACTGACCCCGGAAATGGCAGCCCTGGAAAAAATGACCACCAAGAGACCGACCCAACATCACAGACAACAAAAGCCAACAACCTGGGGAGACCTCGAACATTTCACTCCACAAACAGAGACTTGAGGCATCCTACCCTCTATTCTGTGATAGGACATTAAGTCTGTTATACTAATAGGATGCTAAGTCTGTTATGCTAATAACATATTCTACTTGCAGTACTATGATAGGATGCTAAACCTGTTCTGCTAATAAGGTATCACACCTTATTAGGTATTAGGCTGTGCTGTCTTTGGAACACTACCCCTATGTAAGCTTGTGCCTTCCTGCAGTAAACCAGATCTGTGACACTGAACCTGGTCTCCTGTGTCTAAATGCGGCTCCGCTGACACAGTCTCCACACCAGCCCTCGGGTCTGGGACTGGGCAGAAGCAGTGATGATTGGAGGCAGCGCCAGGTGAGCAGAAGAGCTTCCTCAGCACCGGGCAAGCAGAACAATGACCTCAGCCCAGGGCATGTGGAAGAGCGGCCTCAGCCCAGGGCGAGTGGAGGAGCATCCTCGACGCCCATGAAAAATATGGAGTGGCACGCACGAGAACAGAGGAGTGGCCGCCGCTGGCGGTGACCACAACTATAACCAAAGGATTGCGGAAAGAAATTCAATGAAGGTATAACCGTGGAAAAGTACAGCTATATCAAGAATGTAAACAGATAAAAATGACAGGATTCAATACCCATCTTCCATTAATAACTTTAAATATTAACCGACTGAACTCCCCATGTCAAAGGACAGAGACTAGGTGAATGGATTAAGAAACAAAACCTATCTTTTTGTTGTCTGCAAGAAATTCATCTCACTTTCAAGGACAGACACTATCTCGAAGTGAAAGGATGCAAAAAAATATACCAAGCAAATGGCACTAAGAAAAAAGCAGGTGTA
>NW_008329645.1:4953-5392 GCF_000622305.1 Nannospalax galili
TATATTCACCAAACTCTGGTGCACCCAACTTCATAAAAACAATACTACAGGACTTTAAGACCCAGATTAACCCCAACTCATTAATAGTAGGCGACTTCAATTCCCCACTGTCTCCATAGATAGGTCCACAGAGAAGAGAGTTAACAGAGAAATATTAAAATTAAACAATACCATATATCAAACAGACTTAAAAGACATCTACCAAGTATTCCACCCAAGCACCAAAGAATTAATTTCTACTCAGCACCCCATGGAACCTCATCCAAAATTGACCATATACTGGGTCAAAAAACAAACCTCAATACAGAAAGATCGATATAATTCCATGCATTCCATCAGACCACAATGTAGTAAAACTTACAATCAACACCCGAAGAAGCCCTAAGTGTAAACAATACACTCCTGAATGATGAATGGGTCAAAAGAGAAATTAAGGAAG
>NW_008329645.1:6733-8690 GCF_000622305.1 Nannospalax galili
ACCTGACCAAAGACATTAAGGACCTCTATAATGAAAATTTTAAATCTTTAAAGAAAGAGATTGAGGAAGACATCAGAAGGTGGAAGGACCTCCCTTGCTCATGAATTGGAAGAATTAATATTGTGAAATTGACCATTCTACCAAAAGTCATTTATAGATTCAATGCAATGCCAATCAAAATCCACATGACATTTTTCACAGAATTGGAAAAAACTATCCTAAGATTCATATGGAAGCACAAAAACACCTCAGGTAGCCAAAACAACCCTGAGCACTAAGAGCAATGCCAGGGAGCTTACTATACCAGATTTTAAGCTGTATTACAGAGGTATAGTCATAAAAACAACATGGTACTGGCACAAAAATAAACCCATAGATCAATGGAACAAAATTGAAGACCAAATATGAGTAAACACAATTTCAGCCACCTAATATATGACAAAGGGGCCAAGAACATTCACTGAAGGAAACACAGCATGTTCAGCAAATGGTGCTGGCAAAACTGGATCTCCAGTTGTAGAAAAATGAAACTAAACCCCTATCTTTCACCCGGCACAAAAGTCATTGCCAAATGGCTCAAAGACCTCAAAGTAAAGCCTGAAAATCTGAAAGTATTAGAATAAAACATTGGGAAAAACCTACAAGATATCGGTGTTGGGAAGGATTTTTCAAACCGGACATCAATTGCTCAGGAAACAAGGGCAAGAATTAACAAATGGGACCTCATTAAACTAAAAAGCTTCTGTACATCAAAGGAGATAACCAAGGAAGCAAATAGAAAACCCACACAATGGGAGAAAATCTTCAGTGACACATCAGACAGAGGTTTAATAAACAGAATTTATAAAGAACTCAACAAACAGAGAATCAACAAACAGAGAACCAAGACAAGAAGCAGCCCAATTAAAAGATGGGCTAAGGAATTGAACAGAGAGTTCTCAAAAGAAGAAGTAAAGATGGCTATGAAACATCTCAAAAGATATTCAACACCACTAATAATTAGGGAAATGCAAATTAAAACCACTTTAAGATTTCAACTTACCACAGTCAGACTGGTTAAGACCAAGAAATCAAATGATACCAAATGCTGCAGTGGACATGGGGAAAGGGGAACACTCATCCATTGCTGATGGGGCTGCAAACTGGTTGAACCCCTATAGAAATCAGTGTGGAGAACTCTTAAAAAACTACAAATGAAACTACCATTTGACCCAGTTATATCACTCCTTGGCATATACCCAAAGAACTCATGCTATTGCAGAGACACTTGTACATCCATGTTCGTTGCTGCTCTTTTCACAATAGCTAAGAGATGGAAGCAACCTAAGTGTCCCTCAATTGACAAGTGGATAATTAAAATGTGGTTCATTAATACGATGGAGTTTTACTCAGCAGTAAAGAAAAGTGAAATCAAGAAATTTGCAGGTAAATGGATGGAACTAGAAACTGTTATACTAAGTGAAGAAACACCGACTCAGAAAAAAAATCGACATATGTTCTCCCTCATATGTGGATCCTAGAACCAGACTCTGATAAATAAGTATGCAACCAGACATAACTACAGGAACTAGGATAATGGAAAGGAAACAGTTTGGTAAAGGAAAAGAAATAACCTGAAAGGGAACAGTAGGAAAGAGGCCTTAATAAGGGAGATATGGATAAAAATTCGGTTAGTTTAAGGGAGGAGGGAGGGAAGGGAATGCAGGGAACCTAGAGGATAAAGGGAAAGAAGGAGCTCAAGAGAGGTAGGACCATAGGAAAAGGGTATTAGTAAGGAAAAAAGGGGGGAAATGGGGGCATTTAAGTGGGAAAACCATGATGGAGGGGTAAGACAATGTGAGAGATAAACAATGCCCAGCTAGTTTTGAAAACCAGAGAGAACCATATTGCTCCTACAACCTACTGACAAATTATACATAGCAGATCAAGAAATATATGTCTAGGTAAGGTTTATCTG
>NW_008329645.1:9308-12284 GCF_000622305.1 Nannospalax galili
AAAATAAATTGGTTTATCTGGGCCAACTGTATGGCCTTAAACACCCAAAAGGAAAGTATAACCAAAGATTAAAGGGGCCAATATAATTATAATTTTTAATAGTCCATATGTATAGCTAAAGGCTATATAACAAGCAAGAAAGCCAGATAGGACATATCTTCTTTTGAGCTGTTGGCCAGGGTGGACAAAGAGACTCCCAGATAGTAACTCAGCATAGAATTGGGAAAATGAACAGCAGACCCCAATCTTCTCTAAGGGAATATTGACAACTGATTGCTGCTAGATGAGGAACAGCTGACTTTCCTAAAACAAAGCCTCTAGATAGGCTGACTAGATTCACCAGATGGACAGACAAGTAGCGGGGAATGGCTGAGGTGCTGACAACACAGCAGATAGTAGCAGGGATATCAGAGTATAAGGGCTCTATTTGGGGGAGGAAGGCTATGGGAGGGTGCTATCTGGGAAGTGGGTGTATAGTTGAATAAGATGGTTTGGTATGTTCTGTGTGATACACACACACACACACACACACATAAAAATATTAACAAATTTTAAAAAATGTATATTTGAGGAGGAAACATCGAAATTTATGTCATGTTAATTAGTAGAGGTGATAAACATTACCACTGAAATCTACCCGATGACTTTATAGACATACACAGATGACAAGGATTCAAGTGCAACTGATTATGACTAGTAATAATAAGATACACATAGATTACAGATGCATGTGCCAACATCTCTGTGTTAGTAGGAAAAACAATGAGTCTTTCTACAAGGAACAATATATTCTAAAATGAAATGGACATATTTTTTAAAGGTTAATAACTCATTCAATTTTAAGTCTTACAGGACTTATACTGAGTTCAATATTGTATAACATTAAAGTCAACTGTGAATCTAGAAACTTACAGCCATTTGTAAAAGAGATGTACTCTTGCTTTGGAGTGTGTTACTGAATATGTTAAAGGTGAAATCAAATGTTTCTTCTAATCACGTAGTTTTTAATTTTTTTTAAAAAGATAAAAAATTCCAGTTACACTATGAACTGAAAGGAATCGGGACAAATTTAATCATTTATCCCTGTGAAAAGACAGGAAACGGTATCTGAAACAGAAAAGTGGGGCGTTGTGTCTTAAATATCTAGCGGAAGCCTGTGATCAAAGGAGCACAGGAGAAAATAAACCTTACCAGAGGAACAGATAATTAAAAAATAGTAAAGACGTGAACATTATTAACTCAGTGAGCCAGCAAACTTCTAAGACGAGAAAGAAAAGAACACATAGCGAGTGAAACCAAATCCAAAAACCAAAAGAGGAAACTCCAGCAAATTAGAGGATTCAATTTAGTTAAATACCTTTTGATACTAACCCTAAATATAAATGGTATCAATTCTGCAGTAAAAGATGTGACTGGCAGCCTGAATTAAAAATCAGATAATAATCATAATAAAACAATAATAACAAACAATTGTTCATTGTAGTGAGAAACTTAACTACCTGGCAGAGACACAAAAAGACACAAAGTAAAAGGGTGGAAAACCATACTTCTAGCAAATACTCCAGGGTAAGCAAGAATAGCCATACGCGTATGTGACAGGGCAGATGCCAAGCCAAAGCTAGAAAGAATAAACACCACTACATATTAATAACTGGAGCAATCCACTGTAAAGATAAAGTGACTTTAAATATGTATGCGATGAACCCTATCTACCCAAATCTCATAAAGAAACACTATTGCACATAAGGGGACAGTCACAATAAATGAAGAAATACATACTGCATTCGTCTATGTGTCTTAAAGCCTTTTCATGCAACAGAATGTAAAGGAATGGGATTTTACATTTCTACATTTCAAAGAAAGTAAACTCAGGAGGAACTGTAGATATACACATATTCGCTGATAATTTTACAAGCTAGTTATTTCTCTCTTTAATTTTTTCTGTATTGTTCAAACTTTTGCAGCATTATTTAAGTATTCAAACACTGTGGTTCACTCTTAAGTTAATTAAAGTAACTAGTCAATGAAAAATTAGAAAAGACAGCTGAGTCTCTTTAACAAACTACTCAGAATTGGGAGCAAAGCTCACATCATGGGATGAAGTAGAAGAGTGCTGGGATTAGAGGCAAGTGCTACCACACCAGATCCACGTTTCATCCACCTGTATCAACTGCACTTACCTTCACACTGGGACAAGACTGTACCAACCTGCCCCAACACCAGACCCTCCACCTGCTGCATCACACCATTTTCTGAACAGTACCTGAACTGTCAGTTTGCACTGCACACTCACCTTCAAATGGAGCTGTGAGGTCCAGAGAGGACCCTTCTAACCAACGCCAGGATGCCCTCTGCCCGCCCTCTTGCACCTGGTGCTAGGGCACTCTCACCTGCTGCAGGTGAGGACCACTACAGGGGAGGGATGGCCGCGTTCATGAGGCGCAGGCTGGGAGTCTCTGGGCCCTTCCAAGACACCCGGGCTCTGTGGTGACTTCCCTGGGCAGTGCAGACCCTGCAGGCTCTCCTTAACCCAGCACTTCTTGCGTCCTCTCTGGGCTCCTCCCTGAAGCCTCTTGCTGAACTCGGTGGCTGAGGCAGGAGGCCGTGGGATGGTCAAGGCTTGCTGGGACCTGGGTGACCAGGAAGCACCTGCGACGGGACCTTTGGACTGGGCAGTTGGGGAGGACACAGGTGCTCATTCGGCTTCCCGCAGAGCAGGCAGAGGGTGAGGCTCCCCAGGCCAAGCCCAACCCTGTGCAGGGCTCTGCAGAATCAGACTCCAGCAAATAGCACAAAACGCAAGCAATGGGTTTGTGTGTTTTTAAGAGATGGGGAAAATAAACCAAAGGGGAATACATGCTGCACACAGGTGGGGACAAGCACCCGTGTTTATTGGGGGCGGGAGGCCAGAGGCTATGGCTTGTAGACTCAGTGGTTAATGTGATACGATTCATAGTCAGTTCTTATAGTATTGTT
>NW_008329645.1:12676-17595 GCF_000622305.1 Nannospalax galili
ATGACCTGCCATTCTGGCCCAATCAGTGGTTCAGTGAGAGGTGAGGTCAAAAAATGAGGCAAAGAGTTAATGAAGGTGACACTAGTGTCAGCCTCCAGGTGTGCACATGTCCCCAGATATGCAAATACCCAAAAAGAAAGTATAGAAAATTAACAAACCATTGATGTGAATTCACACTTCTATTTGTGGAAAGTCAGGTTACTTGTTTTTTACAAAAAAACTAGACTACTTCAGAACTGGGTAGGTGGGGGAGAGTCTGGGGTACACACCGGTAATCTCAGAACTCACCTGAAGCAAGAGGTTTGCAAGTTTGAGGCTGGCCTGTAAACCAGGGATTTCTTGACCAGCCTGGGCTACAAAGTGAGACCATGTGTTCTCCCGCCCACCACTGTCCAAATAAAGACAAGTTAGGGGGAGGAGTGGAGAAGGACAGAGGTGCAGGGAGAGAAGGGGAAGGAGGGGCCAAAAAAGATAAAAGAAATCCCAGAAGCTTCCCTCAAGCTCCAGTCATCCTCCTTCCCAAGGTCACCACTGTACTGACATTTATATGCTAGCTTTATCTACATTCATTTATTTATTTATTATTTTTAATGTAGTGGTGCTGATGATTTAACCCAGGGCTTCAGGCATGCCTATAGTGACATCCCCAAACTATGAGGATTTTAAAAACTGTTATGAACTCTCTGGTTGACTCTCTTTTGAATCTCTTAGAGAGTGCTCAACAAGATCACCTGGCCTTACCCACAATGTGAGTGGGATAGAAATGCGCTTCTTATCCTTAGATGGCATCCTCCTGCCTCTTTAACATCTCAAATTTGTCTTCTTTCACACTTTGTTCTTGTCCCTGTTTATACACCCAGTTTTCATTCCTGAAATATTTTTTCCATTCACGTGTTAGTAAGTTATAATACTCGTGCAGGTCCTATGCATGAACTCACAGCCTCTTTGAGCGTAATGGTCCTAAGGTGTCTAGCAAATACTGTTTCACTGCAGATGGCCACTACCTCTGGCTCCTACACTCTTTCTGTCCCTCTTCTGCAATGATCCCTCAGCATTAGAGGAAGCTGATGTGATATACATGTCCCATTCAGAGCTGAGCACATATTCTATGCGTACTGCCCAGCTGAGGATCTCTGTATTAATCACCATCTACTGCAAAGAGAAGCCTCTCTGATGAGGGCTGAGAGATGCATTACTCTATGGGTATAAAGGTAAGAACTTTGGGAGAAGTTTAAGACTAAGTCTATCAGAATAATAGTACCAGGGGCCAATGGACTAACCAGTCACAGGGTTTTGGCCCAGTTAATGACATAGGATATGAGTTCCATCTTGTGGAACAGGCCTTCCATCCAATCAGAAAGTGGTTCATTGCTTCCATAGCATTCAAGACACTATAGCACCAGTCAAATCTTGCCAGACCAATCATTATCGTAGTTCACAGTTGTGTAAAACTATTGATCACTTGTCTCCTCTGGTAGCATGTATAGCACCTTATAGCACTGTGACAGCTAGCCGGTAGGGATGAAGCTTCCATGTCCCAAGTTCCAAGATTGATTTCTCCATGTTCTATGATTAAAGTATGTAGTGTTTTCACCAATAGGGCTTACCTTTAAGTTCTGGAAGGTATTCTAAAGGGTTTAACTGATGTAATAGCAATAACTTGTGCTGTTGGTGTTGAATCTATGTGCCCCCCGCCCCATTGACCAACATCTTGAGAAGACACAACCCATACCTGACATTATTATTTTTATTTGATAGCCTATGGTGTCTGGGGAGGTATTGTGCTCCCCCACCCGTTATGGGGTAATTCCATTTAAATTCTATTTATATGCATATGTATGCAATTTTAGGAAGCTTCTACAATTTTCCATACGGCATTTTCAATGGTCTTTAATGTTAGATATCCCTCCCCATACTCCCTCCTGTACCCTGTCCTCCTATCCCCAACCACATTTAACCCTTCCTGTTCCTTATCTCCCTTCATACCACCTGTGTTCTCTCTTCCTTTGTATTGCCCATAGCCTCTTCTATTCCTGACTTTATTCCAATTTAAACATACATATCTAAAGACAGAAACTGAGACCTTTTCAGTAAAGCGCTGATCTGATATTGGAAACTCTTAAGCAAGCAGGTAGAGTCAGGGAGACAGGTAGAAAAATAAACACTAGATGATGAATAGCTGAAGAAAAGTAGTACCAGTGGAGAGGAAGAAAAGAGACTCAGGAGAGGCTAAGCAGATAGAGGCAGCAGAGGGGAGCAGCCAAACAGCTTTTAGGGGAAGGGGTGAAGAAGCAAATGGAGATGGCGCCCAGGTTTCAGTTTGAGAAGGAACAAAATGAGAGTATATTTAGTCAGTGGTATTTTATGTCCACTATGGAGCCTGCAAGTTAAATGTTAAGGAATAAAAATGCGATGCTTCAAAGGAAAGTCTGAGGGGCTGGAGAGACGGCTCAGCAGTTAAAAGCACTGGCTGCTGTTGCAGAAGACCCAGGTTCAAATCCCAACACCCATATGGCAGCTAACAATTGTCTGTAACTACAGTTCCAAGGGATCCAAAGCCCTATGTCCCTTGAGTGGGCATTGCATGACATAGGTACACTTGCATACATGCACACAATTCATTCAGGCACATAAAATAAAAACAAGAAATAAAATATTTAAGAACTTCTTAGGGAAAAAGAAATCACAACTAAAACACTTTAGAAAGCACATTAGGACCATGCAGTGTTGCGCATCATCGTACAGGAGTAAGCATGCCCTGTCCTTTCCGTCGTCAGTCCCCTACGCATCTATGTGACACAGACACACAAGAAAATTTTCCTTCCAAAGGATATTCCAGGAAAAACCTTTCTGAAAAACAGCATGCATTCCCCTGTACATTTGCTGCATTATGTAAATAATCATTCCTTTTTATTATGGCCACAGGATGCAACGTGAAGTCCAGAGGATGCTCAGGCCACACCTGGACGAAGTGAACATCTTCATCGCCACTAATGGCTCTAGACAGAGCTTCACTTTCCATTCACACACTTATGCTGACTCCAGTGTTCAGTGATGATAAATGCAGAAACAAATTTTCCATGTGTATTTTGGTACATATTGATACAGAAGAGCATGTTCCCTAAAGCAACTTCTGCATAATGCCCAGACCAGACTAAAAATGCCCATAAACATTTTTTACTATGAAAAGAAATCAAGTTCTTACATTTTGGTATTGAGGAAGAAAATAAAACAACATCACAGATTTTATTGGTAAATCTGTCACTTTGGAATATACTTTTCTGTTTTTTTCAAACTTTCACAGTATTATTTAGTAGGGATTATAATAAATTGATCAGTTAATGAAAATGTAATTATTCAGAGAGCAATCCCAAAAGGAAGCTCAAGAACTTAAGCAAAGCACTGAATGATATGGAGAAATTTCAGGTCTTGGGAATAGAAAGAATTGACCAGCCTGGTCAGATCCCATAAAATACTAAAGTTAGCAGGCACTGTGGCACATCCCTTCAATCCCGGCATGTGGAGACAGAGACAGGTGGATCTCCCTGGGATTGAAGCTGGCTTGGTTTACAGAGTGAGTTCCAGACCAGCTGGGGCTAGAGACAGACTCTGTCTCAAAAAATCAAAATAAACAAAATAAAATACTAGTGTTAGCAAATTTTCTCCTCCCATGCTCAGTAAGGTTTATCCAATATCAACTATATTCATTTTCTCACATTTGACTTAAACTGTTTCATTTCACCACACTTTCCAGAACACACTGCCAGACGTGCAGTTTAAACGTCAGGAAAATCATTCTGAACTGTTCATACTTCATACTCAGTTACAAATGAAACTGAAAGGAGCCCCGCAGCCATCACCCTTGAGCACTTAGTACTTTCTAACAAATACACCTGACAATGCCCTCTGCCCGCTGGCGCCCCATGCTCACCCACACTCTCACAACTCCCACATTCCCCAGGCATAGAGTGGTCAGTTGAGAGAGGGTCCTGGTTGCTTCTTCTTTGTGCACAGCACTCCCGCAGGTGCCTCTTCAGACCTTCCTAAAGCTCCAGAGAGGCTCTTGTTCACCAATGATTTCCTGTCCCGCATTCCTGGAAACACCCTCTCCCCGCCCCCGCACCCCCTCACCACAGCCGCTCCTGAACTCAGTCCAGAGATGCCTCTTCTCCAGAACCTTTAGACACCATCAGTGACCTGGCACTGGGGAGGAGGCAGCACCAGAGGAAGTAGGGAAGGCATTGACTCCAGGACCAGAGGACCAGGCTTTAGGATTCTCTTCTGGGCTGCGCCACCAGAGGGCAAGTGGTAACCTCTCAAATCAGCTTCTGCTTTTAGTAACTAATCCCTGGCAGAAGGCCTGTGGCCTGCCAAGAATAAGCTTCAGGATTCCTGAGAGCAAAGTGACAGGGAAGACTGGGTGGGAACATTCGTACAAACCTAAAAACAGCACTCCAGAAGGCTGTGGCAGTAAGTTAGCTAGTTCTAGGCTCGTCTGAGTATCTGCATGCCATGATTCAAAGTAATAGGTTTCTTCTTCTGGAAGGGGAGTCTCAGCAGGGATTCATCACTACAAAAGCCCCAGAAAATGAGATATTAGGAGATATCTCTAACCTAATTGCCAGAAATTCAAATTTTAGCAATTTGGGAAAAACTTTCTGGTCTGCAGATCTGTGTAGAGATAAAACAGCTTGAGGGAAATGTGGGTCCTAGTCTATTTATTTGATTGGCTTATTAGTTTTCTTTTTATATACCAGACCCTCAGTTATCTAGTTTCATTTTCAATTGCAATGCTGTAAAATTCTAAAGTCAAAATTTTATCTGGGAAAAGAATTATAACAATTTTATTTTGCCTAACCATCTCTTCCAGCACACACCATCTGTAATCTGCTGGTGTTTATGATTCTGGGAAGTTGAGA
>NW_008329645.1:19288-20803 GCF_000622305.1 Nannospalax galili
TCTGTTGCTGTGTCCTTATGATGCTGTGTTCCTATGATGCTGTGTTTTTCCTATTACACACTTCAGCTCTTTATATAGCGTTTCCAACAGCCCTCCCCCCAGCCGGTACCAATCAGGGCTCACACACGTGCAGTGGCCAGGCAGAGTGTAGCTCATAGGCACGTAGCAAGATCATCAGGCTGGCAGCACCTGTATTTGGGCTCACCATACTTCAGAGTTGGGGTAAACAAGCGGGATTCACGAGCCTTGGCAATCAGCCAAGAGTTGAAGTAAACAGCACGAGGTTAGGCAGCCAGCCAGAGCTCCATCTTTGGCTGGCTCGGCTGTGCTCACTTCCCACAAATTTTTGACAGAAAAGTTCAATATGTTGGTAAGAATAAGGATGTCTTCAGAATTGTGGTATATGTTTTACACAGATGTAATTATGCCAAAACAGGAAAAAAAAATAATTGACCTTGATATTCATGAAATAATGAGGAACAACAATATGTTATGGTATCATGCTGTAATTCAAAGTCATAAGAAAACTGTTCCTTAGAGTTAAAGATAAACATATATAGCTATATCTTCCAACTAATGTCGCATTAATAGGGCAAAAATTCTATTCAAAATCTAGTCACAGGAGTCCACATTCAGGGATCACCTAGACCACTTTATTTCTGAAACTATTTTCTTTTTATAAGGGAAGCTATATGTGATGTATTTCCTAAATTGGATACTAAACGATAAGAATACTAGAAGAAAATGGAAGAATTTGAACAGTGCTCAGGCTAATGAGCAGTAATGTCCAAATGTTAACATTGGCTTTGACCAGTGCATGTTGGTAAGAAAAGTGTTCACGTTAACAATATCTGGTCAGTGGACACATGGGAACTTGCTATATCACTCCCTAACTTTTTTTGTTGTTATAAAATTATTTGAAAGTCAAGAAGAAAAAAAGAAAAGAAAATTAAGCCAAATGTGGCAGTGCCCTCCAGCAATACAAGTCAGGAGGCAGAGGCAGAGGCAGGAGAATCAGGGTTTGAAGCGAGCTAGGGTTGTGGGAGTACGACTCTGTCTCAATAAGTTAAAAAAAGAAAAATTTGCTGAAAGAGGGTTGAAAATGCACATATCTGTGCATGAAAGACAAAATGAAGCTGGAGCAATGTTCCCATGATAGCAACACAGAGGAATACACCAGGCGTTTCAGAATCAACTGGAGACAGGGGGAATCCTGACTGGGAGAGGGCCAGGTGACCTTCCATGTGCTGGCGAAATCCATTTCCTGACCTGAAGTGCTTTGCAATGTCTCTTCATTCTACAGTAATTCACTGAACTATGCCTTTTGATATATCGCCCACCAATATTTTCAAATGTTTAAAAACATTCAGATTGCTTCCCTATTACAGAAAAGGTAGGAGAGACTTCATTACAGTAACGAGGTAAACAAGTTGGGGAGAATCCTGTACAGATACAGATGTAACTGTTATTAAGTCATGGTCTGTAGTTCCAGGGCCAGAACAGACCTTGGAAACC
>NW_008329645.1:20944-22930 GCF_000622305.1 Nannospalax galili
ATGCATGCCTTTAATCCCATCACTTGGGAGGCAGACGCAGGTGGATCTCTGTGAGCTCCAGGCCAGCCTGGTCTTCATAGTGAGTTCAAGGCCAGCTGAAGCTACAGGGAGACCCTGTCTTAGAGCCAGTTTCCCAGAACTGTCCCAAGAGCCATATCACAAGAGTCCTGGCTTTCTACAACTGTAGCCAGTGCCCCAAGCCAAGACTCCAGAGCCATAACATCCCTAGAGAGAAGCACATGCCCTTCTAATGTTAGTCAGTTTACCTAAGACACACTTTCCTATTGTCCTTGATTTTATGTTTGGATTTTGTGACGGGGTCTCCTGTACCCCAGGTAGTCTCAAACACACTACGTATATGAAGATGACCCTGTACGCCTGATCCCCTTGCCTCCAACTCCTGAGTGCTGGGATTGCAGGCACGTGCTTCCACACCAAACTCATTGATTTTATTTTTAGTCACAGAATTAACCCAGATTTTTTCCAATGCATTTTGGATTTCATAATTATAAAACAGCATCAGTAGATTTGTTATTTACCAAATAACAGCAGATCATAGATTCATTGGTTATTTAATTTGGAAAAATAATAATTTATAAATTCTGTATAAAAATGAGGAAACTGATACCAGTGGCAGGAGAACCTAAAGACTTTCTAGAACGTAATTATTTTCAGGTCAATAAATCTGATTGCTTGCTTCAAATGGTTACATCCAATAAGGTGAATAAACCTGCAGGACTTAACATTAGTTTGGGTCTTGGATTCTGCTCCCTAAAATTTACTTTGCTGGTATTTTGTGATTGGTTTTTTTTCGGTATTTTATTAAATCTTTGTGATTTCCATACAATATAATTTGATGACATTTATAACCACTCCCCCATCCACACCTCTCTAAATCCCCCCTTCCCCATTCAATTCAATGTACTCTCTTTGGATAATAAAGCCTATAGCATCTAATTTGAATCCCCAAATGTTCTCCAGTGTGGGTTCATCCACTGGAGCTTGCATGGGACATGTGTATGCTGTCATCATTGCTGTGAGTTCACATGAGTAACCAACCAGCTGTCTGGAGAACTTCGCTCCCCTCCCCCTCCATAGCCATCCATCACCTCTGGCTCTTACAATCTTCCCACCTCTTCCTCTGCTGTGATCCCCGAGCCTTGTGCTCCAGAAGCCTGACAGGGGCGTTCCACTCAGAGATAAGCTCTCTGCAGCCCCCTCTTCCGCGCACATTAGAATGCCATTAAGTTTCTGTGCCAATCATCGATCTGCTGCATAAGGAAATTGCTCTGGTGAGAGCTGAAAGATGCATTAATCTTCAACAGTGAGTGAGCACCTGATCCAGCAGTCTCTTCCAATCATCCCTCTTGGGACTGGGAGTCAATATTATTATGGGGGTCCGGCTCACACAGAGGGAACAACAGTTCCAACTCACAGGAAGGAACCACAGTTCTAGCTCACAGGAGAGGACCACAGCTTCAGTTCAGAGGAGGGGGACCACGGCTCCAGCTCATAGGAAGAACCAGAGCTCCAACTCACAGAAGAGGATCATAATTCCAATTCACAGTAGAGGACCACAGCTCGAGCTCATATGAGGGGTCCACAGCTCCAGCTCACAGGAGCGGACCACAGCTCCAGCTGATATGAGGGATCCACAGCTCCAGCTCACAGGAGGGGACCACAGTTCTAGCTCAGAGGAGATGACTATGACTTTAGTTCATGGGAGGGGGCCACAGCTCCAGCACACAAGAGGGGAAGCACAGCTCCAGCACATAGGAGAGGACCACAGCTCCAGCTCACAGGAGGGGATTCACAGCTGCAACTTACGAAAGAGGACCACAGCTCCAGCTCATGGGAAGAACTAAAGCTGCAGCTCTCAGGCCTGGGTTCCAGTACTCTCCACAGTATCATTTCTCAGCTGTTGAGAAGCACCATGTGTGCCAGCGTGCTGGGGGCTGAGGGGAGGCTGCCATGACCACGCTGGAG
>NW_008329646.1:0-1874 GCF_000622305.1 Nannospalax galili
TGCACTATAGACTTACCCCAAGAGGCCTGAGGATAGTAGTGCCTATTTATTCATTTTTAAATTTATGGTATGTGTCTGTGCACTACAGTGTGCAGTGCCTGAGGTGGCCAGAAAAAGGTGTCAGATCCATTGGAACTGGAGTTACAGGAGATTGTGAGCCACCTGATATGGGTTCTGGGAACTGGGTCCTCAGCAAGAGCAGCAAGTGCTTTTAACCACTGACCCATCTCTCTCCAGCTCCATCTCTTTTGACTTTTTAAAAGATTTAATTTTAATTCATTAATTTATTTTTATATTTTGAGACAGAGTCTTTCTGTGGCTCCAGCTGGTCTAGAGCTCACTGTGTAGACCAGTCTAATCTTGGTCTCATAGAGATCCACTTGCTTTTGCTTCCCAAGTGCTGGGATTAAAGGTGTGAGCCATTATGGCTGGATAATTTTTATTTTTAATTACAATTCTATGTGTGTGTGTGTGTGTGTGTGTGTGTGTGTGGGTTTATGCATGTGAGTGCACTGCCCCCAGAATTCAGTAGAGGGCATCAGATCTCTTGGATCTGGAATTACAGGCAGTTGTGAGCCACTGGATGTGGGTGCTGAGGACTGAACTTGGGTCCTCTGCTAAGAGCATCAAGTGCGCTTAACCACTGCGCCATCTTTCTAGCCCACCAACATCATTCTTGAATCATAGGACTTAATGTTGCTAATACAAAGGTCTGGACCCAATTTTCAAAGAATTTGGTTATTTGAACTTTTGTGAGAATGTAAAAAATTACAGTCACTCCTTGCAAGTGTAAGAAAATGCTGGATTCGTTTTATATGAAACAAAATATTGAAAATGCTGGAGATCATAGAGAAATGAAAGCTACTGTTTGTTGTTGCATACTTAGAAATGCTAATAATAAAATGACACATTTCCTTCTAGTATATTTTTACTCCATGTATCTTTGCATAGTTGAACACTTAGTGTGTATTTGGTTTTACATCTCTAGCTTCAGAGCTTACCCTGTTAATATTTCAAGCATTTTGGCTATGGAAATGGCTCAGCAGGCAAAGGCACTTGCTGTACAAGCCTGATGACCTGAGTTTGATCCCCAGAACCCAGAGTTGGATCCCCAGAACCCACATAAAGGTAGAAGGAGAGCACCAGCTCCACAAAGTTGTTGTCTGACCTCTATATGTACACTGTGGCACACCCACCTACATTCATAGATGCATTAATAAAAAAAGTATTTGGGGGTTAGAGAGATGACTGTTCTTGCAGGGGCCAGGGTTCAATTCCTAGCACCCACATGTGGCTAACCGTCATCCTAACTCCAGTTCCAGGAATCTGACACCCTCTTTTGACCTCCTTGGGCATTGCACCACAGGGGTGCACTTACACACGGGCAGCCAATACACCCATACACATAAAATAAAAACAGTAAATAAAATATTTAAAAAAGAAAACCCCTAAGAAGCAATGATTTTGAAGGCTAGGTACAGCTGTCCCCACTTTACAGATAACCAAGGCTCTAGAAAGTTCTGAAGGTACTCTAGGTTCATCAGGGCAGTATGGGATCCTGGATAGCTTGGGAAACAGGGCTGTTCATATGCTGGACATTTGTGGCTTTTAAGATTAGGCCTGATGACTTGAAGTCATTCTTTTTCTTCTTCTTCTTCTCCTTTTTTTTTAACTTTAAAAACACTTTACTGAGACTTTCATACATGCGTATAAGGTGTTTTGATGAAATCCATGCCCCTCTAACACCTCCCATATCTCCCTATCACTTTCTTCTGACAACTTCATGCACTTTCTTTCTTTCTTTCTTTTTCTTTCTTTCTTTCCTTCTTTCTTTTTTTATGGAGCTTTTTGCTATTCTAACATTCCCCCCTCAG
>NW_008329647.1:0-266 GCF_000622305.1 Nannospalax galili
GGCTGCCATCTCCGGGGTCAGTGGTTGTGGAGGGAGGTTTTCTGTTGCAGGTGATTCTGATGTTCCAGGCTGGGATCCAGATGGGGCTGGAAGATTATCTGGAAAGACACAAGCATAGCCTCGCCCTTGTATTAATAATAGGTGTGGACCTTTCCATTCACTTGTGAGAGGGTCCTTCCATCTCACCATGGGAGCAGGAGTGGACTGAGTGAATGGCCCCCAATGCTTTATTGCTGGTGGGAGGCCATTGGAGTCAAATTTTAGAA
>NW_008329648.1:0-588 GCF_000622305.1 Nannospalax galili
AGCACCAACCCTAACCCTAACCTCTAACACTAACCATAAACCTAACCCTAAAATGAACCCTAAACCTAACTCGAACCCTAACATGAACCCAATCACGAACCCCAACCTGAACCCAAACCACAGCCTGAAACTGAACCCAAAACCGAACCTAAACCCGAACTCAAACCCGAACCCAATCCCGAACCTTATTACTAAACCTAACATCTAAACCTAAACCTAACCCTAACCCAAAATGAACCCGAACCTGAAACCGAACCTAGTCCTAGTCTTAACCCTAACCCAAACCTGATCCTACACCTGAAACAGAATACTAAACCTTACCCAAACCCGATCATTAATCATACCCGAACCAGAACCCTAACCCTATTCATTATCCTAACACTAACCTGCAACCCTAAACTTAACCCTCAGCCTCACCCGAACCTGAACCCTAACCGTAACCAGAACATGAACCAGAACCCTATCCTGAAACCGAACATCAACCCAAAACCCAAACCCAACCCCAACAACTGTACCAACCCCAGCCCCAGGCCCAGGCCCAGCTCCAGCCTGAACTCAAAACCGAAACCAAACCCAAAACCTAAACCT
>NW_008329649.1:0-803 GCF_000622305.1 Nannospalax galili
CTAACACTAAAGGCCTTTAGGAAAAGCCAGATGAAAACCTACCACTGTAGATAGCTTCTTAAAGTGTGTACAAATACATTATAAAAAGAGACTAAAAGGAGTTATCTTATAGCAGGGGGACAGTGCCCTTTCTAGATACCATAGGCTAATGAAAAAAAAAGAAAACCTCATTGCCAGGAATGGACTCCCTCTCTACAAGCTGTTGACCAGGGGTCCCATGGACCCTTAAACAATACTGGCCATTGCCCCTGTTCTTGGTTACCCACCAGAACTGGATGGTAAGACCCTATTGCTGAAAACGTTACATACATTAACTGTAGAACAAACAAGGAGAAATCAAGATGGTGCTGACTTCAGAGCCTCATGTATACCAACTGCGCTTACAGTGTTGGAAGATGCTATGCATGCTATTAGAAGGAAAAAATAATCATCCTTATCCAGCTGTGAATTCTGCGAAGTGGCTGGACAAGCTATGCCCACTGGTGCAACAGTGGCACAAATATTATGAGAGTAACCAACCAATCTCTAATTGGATTTAAAGTTGGCTTCATAGGATGGAGCCCATACATGACAGTGATTGATATCAGGCTTAGGAATTGGGACTAGACAGGTCACAGAATATAGGGGAGAACCTAATACTAATCTGCACTAAACAGTTACCATATTAAACTGATTCCTAATGACTTATTCTTATATCCATAGATTAATGCATCTCTCAACTCTCATCAGAATTCCATCTTTGGGGATGGAATTTCAAGCATAATTTTTTCTCTTTATTGTTTCTACAACTTCATTTATTTATT
>NW_008329649.1:1204-2184 GCF_000622305.1 Nannospalax galili
AGGCTGAAGAGACTGAAACTGAAGATCTAAGAAAGCTCCATTCCCTGTGCTCTGACTAGATATTGATGAGAGAGAAACAAAGTGAAATACAAGTCTGGGACAGCTGATAAACCTAAAAAATGCACTACAGACAGGGGGCTGGATAGATGCTCAGTGGTTAAGAGCACTTGCAGAGGGCCTGGGTTTGGTTCCCAGCACCCACATGGCAGCTAACTGTCCATTACCAGGGGATCCAATATCCTCTTCTGGTCCCTGTGGGCAATGCATGACGTGGGCATACTTACTTGTAGGGCAAACACTCATTCGTATAAAATATAAAATTTTAAAAATCAATAATTACAGATATGAAACATGAAAATGTTGAAATATCTTGTTTTGGGTAATTGTACTGGGAGTCAAACAGATGGCTTAGAGCTTAAGAGCACTGGCTCTTGCAGAGGACTGGGTTTCAGATCCCAGCACCCACACGATAGCTAACAACTGCCTGTAACTCCAGTTTCAGGGGATCTTTTGACCTGTGCAGGCATTGCACACATAAGTGTACTTAAATACATGCAGGCAAAACACTCATACACAATACAGTCACAAGTACATACAATTTTAACAGCAGTTTAAAAAAGATAAATCATGGGCAGTTGATAATTTCTTTTTCAACACATTATACAGTGTTGGAAAGGTAGCTTAACAGTTCTGAACCTTAATTTACCTACTAGTAGCTATGAAGAGGAGTTAGATCAGATCAGCATATTCCAAATTTCCATTCGTGTATCACCTTCAAGTCTGTATCACATCTGGTTGGAATGTGTGCTCTCCACCATTCATGTAAAAGCTTGGTCCCCAGATGACAGTGCTATTGGGAAGTTAAGTTTAGGAGGTGTGGCCTAGCTGGAGGAAGGAGGTCTGGGCACAGGCCTTTGAAGGATACAGTTTGTCCCTAACTCCTGACACTCACTCTTTCTCAGCTTCTGGGCTGGTGTGAG
>NW_008329649.1:3967-6342 GCF_000622305.1 Nannospalax galili
GAGTTTTAAGTTTCAGTTCCTTTTTTGCCACATTGCAGTTTTCCACATTTCATATGTTCCATAACAACCGGAAGTTAGTAATTACTATGCCAGGCAGCACAAACAGGGAACGTCTCTATCAGTGCAATAACTTCTGCTGGACTCCTCTTCCAAACTGTTTCATTAAACATGTGACTATTTCATGAGCCACCTTAGGAAATACTGTACAAACCAGTATTAACAGAAACATATTATGAGCCACATGAGGAATTTAAAATTTTCTAGCAATCACACCTTAAGAGAAATGGGTAGAACTAATTGATCTTACCCTAACCATAAATCCAAGATAATTATCATTCCACCAATGTAACCAAATCAGCAATGAGATTTTACACTGTGTTTTTTACTGTCTCTAAGATGTGACCTGTAAGCCAGGCATGGTGTCGTACACCCAGCTTAAAGCCTGTCTTTACTCTCTGCCTTCCCACAGCCTCTTCTAAAATGAAAAATTCAAATCGTGTGGGCACTCCTTCCTCTGCTGCCTGCTCCATCGCTAACTCTTGCACTTACCCTCCACCCCCTTTTCTCAATAATTCCAACTCAAAATGATTTCAGAACTCTTCATGGACGCCTGACTTACACTTGTGATTATCCCTTTAATAACTCCTTTGACTCTTATATCCATAGGTAGCCCCTCTTTGGTCTCCACGTTGATCCAGTCATCCAGAACACTGCTCAGTGTGACACTCGGAGTAACATCCTCCTGATGCTCAAATGCAGATGCCAACCTCTGCCCCAGACACCAGCCCTGACAACTCACTCTAGATGAGGAGGTCCCTCCCAAATCCCATGATGTCCAATTCCAGCTCAGAAGTTGGATGGGTCACTATCTATTACCCTTGGGTTTCCTCCTCTAACACCCTGTCCTGTAAAATCATTCCGCTCCTTTTATTTTTATATATAAACAAAAAGCTGGAGTGTGGACTGTAAGCAACAGTCTTGCTGTTCAGGCCACAGCCCCTGCAGCAGCCCTTCCACTCTCACAGATATCCACAAGCACCTACTGAGATACTGTCTGAATCTCTAGCTTCACCTGGACTTCAAGGTGTCAAGATCTCTAACCTGGGGGAGTGAGTTTACATCCAAGGGGGTAATTGGTGGCCACACATCCTACTCCGCACTTCCTTCCCTGCCTTCTGCCTGGGAATCAGAGAGCCTGACTGCAGGCTCTTGCTGTGAACCTCCCCTCTCCTCCAAAGGCATAAAAGAAGCTCCCACCTCTGCAGTTACATGGTTTTGATTTGGAATTCAATGACAGGTAGTGATGTTGAACATCTATTCATGTGCTTACTGGCATTTGTATAGTTTTGGAGAGATACTGACAGTTGTGTTGTATTTTTATCTAATTAGTATTTGATGTATTCCGGTAAGAGTCTTGCCAGATTTTCAAAAATTTTTCACCCATTCTGAATTCTTTCCATTTTCTTTTTTAAAATTTTTGTTACTATAGCGTATGTGCTTGTATATATGGAATGTGATCACACACAGGCCACAACGTGCAAGGGAAGGTCACAGAACAACTTTCAGGAGTCAGTTCTTTCTTTCCATTGTGGGTTCTTGGAATCAAACCCAGGTCACCAGGCTTGCATGGCAAGCACCTTTTCCCACTGAGCCATCTCACCAGCCCACATTTTCTTGATGCTATCCTTTGAATCACAAGCAATATTAATTTTAGTAGAGTCCTATTTACCTATTTTTCTTTTATTGCTTATTTGATGTCATACCTAAGAAATTATTGCTAATCCAAGTTCAAAAAAAATATGCTTGTTTTCTTCTCTTAAATTTAGGTCTTTGATTTTGAAATTTGAATTGACTGTGGTGTGAGGTTTCAGGAGCCAACAAGCTTCATTCTTTTATGAGTAAATATCCAATTGGTCCAGCAACATTTATTGGAAAGACCTGTTTCCCTCTGCTCTGTGTGATTTCTCATCTGGCCTGTAGCAGCTGCTTCGTGTGTGCCTGGTCACTGTCATACTATTCCCCTTTGCAGCTCTTACATACATGTTCACTGGTGCCTCTCTGGCTTTCTGCATGCTCACTTGTACTATGAAATACTGTCTCTGTTGTGAATCTTGAGGAGTCCTGTGATGTACAGCTGTTTTAGCTGACACTTTCTGCAGTAACCCTCCCTTTTGTATCTCCGGGCAGCAGCATGATATTCCCCCTCAGTTGCACTTTTAAATTTTTACTAAGGTGTTTGTTTGTTTGTTTGGTCTTTTTGAGACATGGTCTCCCTGTAACCCCGGCTGGCCTAGAATGCACTATGTAGACCAGGCTGGTCTTTGCCTCCACCTTCTGAATGCTGGGATTGCAGGCATACACTACCCCACCTGGCT
>NW_008329649.1:6556-8220 GCF_000622305.1 Nannospalax galili
CGGGCCAAAAAGAAAGGAAAAAAAAAAAATTGGGTGGGGGGTGACTTTTTTGAGACAGGGTGTCCTGCAGCCCTACCTGGCCTGGAACTCACTATGCAACCGCTAGGACTGGAGTTTGGATCCCAGCACACAAAGAACAGGCCAGATGGGTGTCCCGCAAATGCTTGCAAATCCAGATGGGAGGGATCCCATTCCCTCTCCTGGCCTCCACATGTACAAAGGATCACATATACAAACACATGCATATATACCCCCACACACACAACAAATAGAATAATCTTAAAAAAAAATCCACACTTCAGAATAGGGTAAAAATGGGTGTTTCTGAAAATATACTCATAAAGAAATGAACACAGCTAGGTGTGGAGGTGCACACCTTTAATCCCAACACTCAGCAGGCAGATCTTTGTGAGTTTGAGGCCAGCCTGGTCTACATAGTGAGTTCCAGGCCAGTTAGGCTACAGGGAGACCCTGTCTCAAAAAGACAAAAAACAAACAAACAAAAACAAACAAACAAAAAACCCATAGATAGGGCAAAACATTATACATGTCACAGACCTATTCATATACATATTTAGAGACTGACAATGTAAGCGGTAGAGTATGGGCCTACCATGTGGGAGGCCCTCGTTCAATCTCCAATACCAAAAGAATAAACAAGGGAGTTCGTGGGGCTTGATGGCACAGGCCTATAATCCTGCCACTCAAAAGACATAGGCAAGAGGATCACCAAAAGTCAGAAGCCAGCCAGGCCTTCACAGGGAGTTCTAGGCCAGCCAGTTAGTTACATGGCGAGATCTTGTTTCCAAAATGTAAAAAAATGGATACAAACTAGATCACACTTTTCATCTGCTACATTTATTTGAGACAGAAATAGGTACATGGGAGACTGTCCTAATTCATTCTGTCTTCACTTCCTCACATCCCATTTAACTATTATTTTCTACTCCCCACTTCTGTAACTGTGGGTAGTAATACTAGTAACTGTAACCTGCACATCTCCAAGTTCAGAGGACAACCTTCCTAACCTCTTCAGAAGCACTGATTAAGTAAAAAATTATACTTTATTTTGTGTGTCTGTCTGTGTATGTGTGTGGAAGTCAGAGGACAAATTGTGGGAACTGGTTCTCTCCTTACACTGAGTGGGTCCTGGGGACTGAACTCAGTTTGTCAAGCTTAGTGGCAAGCTCCTTTACCTGTTGAGCCATCTCAGCCTCAAAGAACCAATTCTAGAAATTTGGGTCTCTTGGTTTCCAGAGAAAAAGTACAATCTTTTCCTGTCCTCTGCTCAAACTTTTTCCTGGTTTTCCTCCAAGTATTTGAGTATCTGAGCTGTTCTGGTTCTCTTTACAAGTTTTCTCTATAACTTCACATAGTCCCATGCCTCTGAATATCATCTATACACTGACAATTCCCAAATTTTCATTTGTCACATGTAACTGCTTTCTTAACATACTGACCTTATAAACTATCTACCTCAAATTTAATTCATAAAAAATAGAGCTCATAGTCCAGCGTGGTGGCGCCCGCCTTTAATCCCAGCACTCCAGAGGCACAGGCAGGTGGATCTCTGTGAGTTCAAGGCCAGCCTGGTCTATATAGTGAGTTCCAGGACAGCTGGGGCTACAGGGAGACCCTGTCTCAACCTGTCTCAAAAAAGACCA
>NW_008329649.1:10951-12402 GCF_000622305.1 Nannospalax galili
CACTTAACCCCCCCCACCCTAACCTCTTATCTCCTCTGTCCTGGCATCCCAAACCCTACCATAAACTTTTCTTCTCCAAGCACTCCCCCTCTTTACTTTCTTTTTTTAAAAAACATTTATTATTTTTTAAGTCTTTTGCTTTACTTGTATTTCTACTGATACGTGTGTAGCAGCCACGAAGGCCACAGAGCCACCACCATGTGGGTGCTAGGAATTGAACCTGGGTCATCTGGAAGAACAGCAAGTGCTCTTAACCTCTGAGCGGCCTCTCCAGCCCCGCCCACCTGGCTTCCACCGAGGAGCCCATTTTAGTTTCCTGGCTTCTACAGGTGTTCCAAATTAAACACAGATCTGAATATTCAAAGCTAGGATTCACATATGAGAGCCTGTGGCATTTGTCTCTTTGGCCTTGAGTTACCTCAGTGTAATTTTTTCTAGTTCCATCCACTTACCCTCAAATTTTATAATTTTTTCTTTACAGTTGAATAAAATTTCATTGTGTATATGCACCACATTTTCATTGTCCATCTGTTGTTGAAGGTCTGGGTTGAGTCCATTTCCTAGCTATTGTGAATGGTTGACCATGTATCTCTATATTAAGATATAACGTCCTTTAAGTATATGCTCAGGAGTAGTATGGCTGGATCAGACAGTAGTTATAGCTTTTTGAGGAAACTACACTGATTTCTTTAGTGGCTGCACCAGTATATACTCCCACCAACAGTGAATAAGGGTTCCCCTTTCCTACAACCTCACCACTATCTTCTGTTATCCTATTTTTTTGTAATAGCTATTCGGATTGGGGTGAGATGGAATCTCAAAATAGTTTTTAAAATTTATTTTAGTTTTAGCTGGGTATCGTGACACTTAATCCCAGCACTTGGGAGGCAGAGGCTGGCAGACCTCTGTGAGATCAAAGCCAACCCACCTAGCAAGTTCCAGGTCAGCTGAGACTACAGTGAGACCCTGTCTCAAAATTTTTCATTTTTTAAATTAGTATGTGTGTGTGTGGGTGTGCGTGTACATGTACACAAAATATGGCACGTATGTGGATGTCAGAGGACAACTTTTGGGAATCAGTTTTTGATTAATTAGGCTTTTCAGCAAAGCATCTTACCCCCAAACCATCTCACAGGTCCTCAAAGTAGTTTTTTAAAATTTATTTTTACTTTATGTGTATTTTTAGTATTATGCCTGCATATATGTAACTGCACCAGTTTCATGCAGTGCCCTTTGAGACAGAAGAGGGCATTGGATCCCCTGCAACTGAAATTAACAGATGGTTGTTAGCTGTTTCTGGGTTAACCACTGAGCCATCTCTCCAATCCTGCTCAAAGTACTTTTAATCGGCATTTCCATGATACCAAACATTTTAAAAAGTGTTTATTATCCATTAACATTTCTTGTTTTCAGAGCTCTCTGTTCATCTCCAAAGCCTTTTTTTTTTTGGT
>NW_008329649.1:12616-12993 GCF_000622305.1 Nannospalax galili
CCAGGCTGGCCTTGAACTCAGAGATCCACCTGCCTCTGCCTCCCGAGTGCTGGTATTAAAGGCATGTGCCACCACACCAGCCCCAAAGCCTATTTTTTAAAATTTATTTTTATTTTATGTGTATGAGCGTTTTTCCTGTCTGTATGTAAATGTACTCATGTAATGCAGTGCCCACAGAGGTCAGAAGCATCAGATTTCCTGGAGAGGGAATTACAGACAGTTGTGAGCTGCCATGTGGGTTCTGGGAAATGAACTCGGGTCCTCTGGAAGAGCGTAACTAAAATTCCTTCTGGGATGTGTAAATAATGTCCAGCTCCTCCTCCCGCGGTCCTTATGATGACAAACTGGGGTACGATTTTACCAAAGTATAGTCTGGG
>NW_008329650.1:0-426 GCF_000622305.1 Nannospalax galili
CGTTCATCCTATTGGTGATGCTTTCTCCTGTTGTTTCTAATTGGCTTATGGCATGTTTCACTTCATTCTTTATTTCAGCCTGAGTATCCTTCAATATTTCTAGCTCTTTTCTGAATTCATTCAGAAGTTTATCCCTATCTTCCTTCAGCTCTATGATTACCTTGTTTGTGTGTTCTTTAAATTCACTGAAATCTTTTATCATGTATATAATTGTTCTTTTGAGTTCCATGTCCTGCATTATCTCTTTGGGGTTCTCATTGTACTCCTCTAGAAGACTATTGGTATTTGGTGGGGATATGTTAATTTGGTTTTTCATGTTATTATTTTTTCTCTGTGATTTTGAGAGGTGAATTTCTTTTGTAGTTTCTGATTCTTGTGTGAGATTCAAGCCTTCAAGTTTAGGTCTGCTTCTTTTAGTGAACTTTG
>NW_008329650.1:542-720 GCF_000622305.1 Nannospalax galili
CGGTGGCCCAATTCCAATGTGGATCAGAAGTTTTCAGACTTTCTCCTTAGGTCTGGAATCTTCTAAGAATGCCTTTGGCCTCAGGAACTTGGGTGTTGGACTGACCTGAGACCCTGGCCGTGGCCGAGCCATGCAGGGATGCAAAGGCAGATGGGGTGGGAATAAGCCCCAAGATTTC
>NW_008329651.1:0-1287 GCF_000622305.1 Nannospalax galili
ACATCTTCCAAATATTCCATCCAAGTACCAAAGAATACACTTTCTATTCAGTACCCATGGAACTTTCTCAAAAATTGACCATATACTGGGGCACAAAACAAACCCCAACAAATACAAAAAAATTAAAATAATTCTTCCATGCATTCTATCAGATCACAATGTAATAAAGCTTAAAATCAGCACTGGAAGAAACCCTAGTGACTACATGAACACATGGAGATTGAACAACACACTCCTGAATGATGAATGGGTCAAAGGAGAAATTAAGAAAGAAATAAAAGTATTCCTGGAACTAAACAAAAAGGACAGTACAACACAAAAAAATCTCTGGGAAACTGTAAAAGCAGTCCCAAGAGGGAAGTTTATAGCTCTAAGTGCCTACATTAAAAAATTGGAAAGCACCCAAATAAATGACCGAACACTGCAGCTTGAGGCACTGGAAAGGCAAGAACAAATGAAACCCAAACCCAGCGAGGAGAAGAAATATAAAAAATCAGAGCAGAAATTATGAAATAGAAACAAAGACAGCAATACAAAGAATCAATGAATCCAAGAGCTGGTTCTTTGAAAAGCTAACCAAGATAGACAGAGCCTTATCCCAGTTAACCAAAAGAAAGAAAGAGCAAATCCAAATCCACAAAATCAGAGATGAAAGGGGAAACATCACAAGAGACACCAAAAAGGTCTAGAAAATTATAAGGGAATACTTTAAAAATACTATATTTTATTAAATTTGAAAACCTAAAGAAATGGATGAATATCTAAAATATTCATGGGACTCACCAAAGCTAAACCAAGAAGAGATCAACAGTTTAAACAGACCCACAACATATAAAGAAATTGAAACAATAATACAAAAACCTCCCGACTCCAAAAATCCCAGGGCCAGACGGGATTTACAGGAAAAGTCTACCAGACAATTAATGAAGATCTATAACCAACACTACTTAAATTATTCAAAAAGATAGAAACAGGGGCTGGAGAGATGACTCAGTGGTTAAGAACACTGATTGTTCTTGCAGAAGACCCAGGTTCGAATCCCAGCACCCACATGGCAGCTAACAACTGTCCATAACTCCAGTCCCAGGGGATTCGACAGCCTCTTTTGACCTCCGTGGGCATTGCACAACATGGGTGCACTGACCTACATGCAGGCAACACACGCATACACATAAAATTAAAAAAAAAAGAAAGAAACAGAGGGAAAAATCTCCAAATTCTTTCTATGAAAACCAGGTAAAGAAACAACAAAAAAGAAAACTATAGCCCCATATCCTTAATGAACAT
>NW_008329652.1:0-4046 GCF_000622305.1 Nannospalax galili
ATGTAATATCCTATTAATTTTTCAGCCATTACAAATATATCAGTCACTTATGTACCTCTTTTTTAATATTTTATTTACTTTTTTTCTGGTCTTTTTGAGACAGGGTCTCCTTGTAGCCCCAGCTATCCTCGAACTCACTATGTAGACCAGGCTGTCCTCAAACTCACAAGGATCCACCTGCCTCTGCCTCCCAGGTGCGCCACCACGCCCGGCATTTTATGTGTGTGAGTGTAATACCTGCATGTAAGTAAGTATGTCGCCACCATGCCTGGCATTTTATGTGTGTGAGTGTAATACCTGCATGTAAGTAAGTATGTCCACGGAGGTCCGAAGAGAGCATTGGATCCCCTGGAACTGGAGTTACAGATGGTTTTTAGCTACCATGTTGGTGCCGGGAATCAAATCTGGGTCCTCTGCAAGAGTAGCCAATGCTCTTAACCACTGAGCCAACTCTCCAGCCACCACTTATAAAATATCTCCAATTAACTACTCAAACAGGTTGACAGGGCGGGGGAGAAGATTATGCAATTAAACCATTTTCTTCACAACCAGAATGAGGACAGGATTTCAGATCCCTGGAACTCGTAGTAAACACCATTCAGCATTGGAGACCCAAATGTAATTACAATCCTCAGAGGCTGGAGACTGGGGATCCTCTCGAACATCCTGTCTTGCTTCCCTATGCACATAAGCAAGCTGTGTGTTCAACTGAGACTCCTTGCCTCAGTTAATAAGACACAGAGTGATTGACAAAGACTTCCAACACCAACCCTCAGCCTCTATACTTTTGTGTGCAAACCATGTATTATACCCATGAAAAACAAAGGAAAATACCCCACAAATGCAGAAAGAAAATGATGAAATGTTATTATTCTCAGTATATACTATTGTATAATATTCACATTTTTCTGTTCCCTAGGAATGCTTGTATTCTGTCCACAGACACTATGAATTCTTAGGAAAATGTTTAGATTTTAATTTTATTTTTAATTATGCATGTGTGTGTGTGTGTGTGTGTGTGTGTGTGTGTGCACATGACTGCAGTGTTGCAGTGTCCTTGAAGGCCAGAAGAGGACTTTGAGAGCCACCCAACTTGGGTGCTGGGAACTAAACATTCTCTGTAATTATATGTTGTAATTTGCTTTTCAATTTTGGTGATAAACAATCAAACATGGGGAGGGAAGGGTTTAGTTCAGCTTACATGTCACAGTCCATCATTTAAGGAAAGCCAGGTCAGGAGGTGAAGGCAGGCTGCCAGAAACTGTGACAGAGACCACCATGGAGGAATGTCACTTACTGGTTTGCTTGCCCTGGCTTGCCCAGCTACCTTTCTTCTACAGACCAGGTGCAAACACCCAGGCATGACACTGCCAACCGTGGTTTGAACAGTCCTATGTTGATTAGCAACTAATCAAATTTCCCACAGATATGGCCACAGTCCAGTCTGATCTGGAAACTACTTTGGTTGAGGTTTCCTCTTGGCAGGTGACTGCAGGCTTGTGTCAAGTTGACAACACTAAACAGCATAGAGCCTATCTACCCAGGTCTTGGTTATTATAAGCATACATAATCCAATCTCAACTGAATTGGTCACTGTCAACCATCACCAAAACATGTCACTCAAAACTGCCACTTTTTTTCAGGTGGACTACTGGGGACCTTTACAAGTGGGAAAGGAAGCTGCTGGCCTCTCTGTCCCCACATGGAAGATTTGAGAATTGCCTGTCATGGATGGCAGCTCTGGACCATTTGTGCCTCATTCATCATGCTGCTCTGAAGCATTGTTCCACCAGTCAGAACTCAAAGAACCCTTGTGAACATCCCTCTGAGGGTGAATTTTCTGGGTGGACACAATTGAGTTGAGAGATTATACACACATCTAATGTTTCACCCATTACCTTGGGTATGTCTGAGAAGTTGTTTCTGGGGAAGATTAACTTACTTGACTCAGGAGACATTCCCACGCAGAGTTAAAAATAGTACAAATAAATCTTTCAAAGGGTGAATGAACCATTTTCCTAATGATGGTTACCCCGATTCTGAAATGGCAGTTGTTAGCATCACTTAATAAACAGAGATAAATGGGACAACATCTCTACACTCAATTTTTCCAGTCGGCAGTCTTTGCCATGAAAGGGGGGAGGGGTGGCGGGGGTTCATCTTCCTGGGAAATGGCATTGTAAAAGAAATTGTGTGTTTACCAGTGAGTACTAATATTCCTTCCAAAACTCATTATAATGGAAGGGGAAAATGCATGTTCGCCTTTGGAAAATGATGGCTGTTTTATTTGGGGAAATTTTTTTCTTTCTTTTTTGTTCTTTCTTTTTTTTTGAGAGAATTCGAATTTGTTTCTGGGACTCTGTTTTGGTTGAAATTCTGACACCATGAAATGCCTAGTCAGTTTCCCAGTTCTGTGACACACTAACACAGGAATGTTGTGTGCAGCCAAACAGGCCCTTGTGACTGGACTTCCTTTGGCACAGAGGTACATGAAACGCCCAAGGAAGCTCTCCCCAGTGGCGTTTTCCAGGCTGTGGGAAAGCCAGAAAGAATGAACTCATTGAAGTGCCTCTCTTTGCTACTGGCAGGGCCTTCAAAGGATTCCAGGGGGGCCGAATTCTTTTGCCCCGGAAGAGCAAGAAGGTAAAACCCTCAAGTCCCGCTTCTTGGGGAAGATTGGCAAGCTCCCCTCTCTCCTCCCGCAGTAAAAGGAAACTACTGGAAACGCTTCCAACATCCAGACAGTTCAACAAATCGCTTTGCACGGTACCTGATCTTTGAAGTCGTGCAATTCTGTTCCTGCAAACCTGGGTCCCTCTCTGCCCATCCATCAAAGACTCTTTGCAATTAGAGTGTTTGCGAGAGGGCTCCCGGTCAGTAAGGAAGGAGTAAGCTTTGACTGTCTTGCTCTGTGTGGACAAGGGAAGACCTAGGGATCAAGAGGTGGGGGTATTTGCATATCTCCATCAGTGCAGAGTGTGGATAGCTTTTTGAGAACCTTAAACTTGCAACTGTTTTATCTGAGAGAAATAAGGAGCAGAGAATTTCTCAACCTTTACCTTGGACTGATAATTTTTTTTTAAAAGACCTTGAAGTCTCCTGCCAACCCTGGAGGCTCCGTAGATGTATGTAGGAAGCTGTAAAGCAGAGTGCCCTTCTCCCTCGTTTGACGCTATTAATTTCCATGTCTTTAGGTAGCCTTTTAACCACTTAATAGACATTTGTAGCCTCCAGAACACAACACTAGCACCCCAAAGGATCCTAATGACTTCAAGGATATTTGCAGTGCCCAGGAGCTTGTAGTGATGGCTGAGCCCTTTCATTCTCCAGGGTAAACCATGACCCTCTCAGGACTTCTAGAGGTACATAAATCCTATTAGGCAGCTTATGGTTCCACTTAGGTGAACACACACCCTGATTTCTATGTGCAAATCGGCTGGTTTGGTCCTACACACACAAAGCAAAAAACCCACGTACTCTTCCAAGACATCTGGAAAACTTCAAAAACATAGCAAAGACCCTTTCTATGAGGTCACTAGGGTCTCCAAGGGCCTCGGTAGCCATAGTTTCAGGTAATCACTAGAAGCCAGTGGATATTGTGAGACCATTGTTGCCTTAAGCAAAACTACAGACTCCAAACTCAGGACTATAGCATTTGAAAGCAATAAACTGCCTCTGCAAAAGACTGCTGCTTCCAACTCCCCAAGCATCTCCTTGTGTCCTGTGAGACTGATAACTGTGTTCTGTGGACATTTCACAAAGGTAAGGAATATTACTCCTTTCAGACCATCCACAGGGGGTTCTATGAAGTTCATTGTCCTAGTTTGTTTCTTCATTACTATGACAAAACACTCTGACCAGTACCAAATTGGGGAGGAAAGGGTTTATTTGTCTTACATCTCCAGGTCACAGTTCATCAGGAGCCCAAGATAGGAACTCAGGGGAGAAACCTGGAGGCAGGAGCTGGAACACAGACCATGGAGAAACTCTGCTTATTGGATTGCTTTCCTGGCCCCTGCTCAGCCTGCTTTCTTATGTAACACAGG
>NW_008329652.1:4058-9321 GCF_000622305.1 Nannospalax galili
GCACCACTCACAGTGGGCTGGGCCCTCCCACATCACTCAACAATCAAGAAGGTGCCCCATGGACATGGCCATAGGCCAGTCCAATGAAGGAAATTCCCCAATTGAGGCTCCCTCAACCCAAGTGTGTCAAGTTGACACTAAAGCTATCCAGCACATTAATGAGAGATTGTAAAGCCACTTGTCTTAAGAGATCCTGGTTTACTGTAGAGGGAGACTTCCATTTAAAACAGCTCTACTTCCCAAGCTTAGATCTAAGGAACAAGAAACGTGTCATTCCTGAAATCTCTTTGCATCTGCTTTTCTACACAGCTGTATCCTTAGTTTATGAGATAAAGTTTGTTTTTCAAAGGCTCTGCTTTTTAAATGAAAAGAGTTAGACAGGCAAAAAATGCATCTACACCTCCTGGTTCAATTACTGAGATCTAGTGAACAATCAGTCTCTCAATGACATCTTATATTTACTGTAAAGTGATTGGTTCATTGTCCTACTGTAAAACCAAATGATACTCTCCTTTGGAATGACTTGGCATGGCTGAGCATGCAAAAAATTTGTGTGTGAGGGGGGCTCACCAGATCACCCCAAGTTTCCTTCCTCAGCAGCCCATCCTCTTTTGAAATCTCTAGCAAGCAAGGAGACTTGCATCTATCTCCTTAAGAATTCCCAAAGCTGTTGACCAGAGAAAGCACCAACAAAATGATTAGATAAGAAAAGTTCACCATGGGAAGAAAGGAGCCGAGGTGGGGCTGGGGATGGGCTGCTGAAGCTTTTACTGATTGCCCATTCCCCATCCTAACGCTGTGTGAGCCTTCAAACAAGACTTGAATGAAGAGGTGAGTAAAGTCACATTGAGGGACAGGAAAAAGAATACTCCTTTTGTGAGGGGTGAGAACTGTTTCCAGACCAGTCAGTAAGGTGCGGGGGCGGGGGTCTCAAAGGACAGCTTCAAACCAAAAAACAACACACGTGCACAAGGAAATAACATATTTTACCCATTATTTTTTATGAGATGACATTAAATACATCCACTCTTCACATCTATTTTCGTGACAAGGCTCATTTGCTTGTTAAAAATCAGAATGTTAGGTACTGCAGAAATATGCCTAGCAGTTAAGTGGACTTGAGTTCAATTCCTACCACCCACATTGAAATACCAAGAGAGCAGTGGTATGTGCCTGAAATACCAGTGATTTCCAGGCAAAGATGTGAGGGTCACTAAGGCTTGTGGGCCAGATATTGTGGAGATGGTGGAAAGCTTTCACAATGTGATGGTAATTAAGAATTTTGGAACAGGAAAACTCTGGAAGAGACAGGTTATGGGGGAGGTGAACAGGAGTCTCCAATCCTGCCCCCTGTGGTTGCTCAGGATGGAAGTCTTTGTTTTTCAAAGTTTTCCCAATCCTGTAACCTTTGTGGTCATATGTTCCATTGCCTAATTATCACATGTATTTTTTACTTAATTGTCACCTATGTGCTGTTTTGCCTTTTGTTTGTGTTTCCCCACACATGAGTATAAAAGTCCTCCAAAACTTGAACAAGGGGTCTGATTCCTGTATTCATGGTGTCAATCCTGCTAGTGTCAAACTCCTGCTCCTCACCTGACTTGGCTGTTGGTCTCTGATTTTTCCATAACATTTCTGGAGGTCCCAGTGAGATCAAGTTACCATACCCTCATTGGTAATAGAGGCCACTGCTCCTGGACCCTGCAGGCCCCTCAGCCCCTGGAACAGAGAAGTGCACACCCCCAAAGAATTTCCTCTTGGGGTCTCCTTCCAGGAGGCCAGAGAGAGCTGCATAGCCCCAGACCAGAGCTTCTCATCAAGTGAAGTGAGATGGAGACCAAGAATGGACATCCAGACAAGGTAATGGGCCCAAGGTTAGACAGGTGGAAGCTGGCACAGGCTGATCCCCCTGCATATAAAGTCTTGATGTGATTCCAAGATGACACTGGCCTCCAGTCAGGAATGAAGTGGACCACAACTAAACCTCGGTGTGATTCCGAGATGCTGGCCCCATTTAAGGTGAAACAGGAATCAGGAATCAGGCAGCACACCAGCCCCGTTTTAGGCAGAACAAGAATTTAATTCTCATACCTAGGGAACAAGTGTCTTAGACTCTGAATGACTGTGCGTGAATGTGAGAGTGAAAGTAAAGGTTCCACAGCTCTGCGAGGCCACGGAATCTGACTGGGCCTCACCCTGCGGGTCCACTTCGGTGACCGAGCACAGGGATTATACATGTGGCCCTAAGATAAGACCTCTTAAGACACTAAGAGGTGGCCAGCCAGGAAGGCATCTGAATGAGGGAGACTAACACTCTCCAGTCCACTTATGCACACAGTACACACATTCCGGGCACATATAAAACTTCAGATGGGTCCCTCCCAGTCCAAGTGTCAGACCCAGACTGTCCTCCAGGTGATGCTGGGCATCTTTAAACTAGGCTATGCAGGAAATTATGGCATTAAGATCAAACCCTCCACCTTAAAACTTAATGTGAAGTTGAGTGACTTGATATCAGGTAATACTGGATAAAAATCCCCGAGTCCAGCTGGAGGCTACCTGAGCCCTAAACCCCAGCCTCATACTTACCAGAAGAGGAGGGTAATCTCCTCTCCATAGCTGCGAGGAGATTATAGAGGAAATGTTTTACTCCGATCCAGATCTTAAAAGATGAACGCCTACACGCAAAGGACCTTCCTAATCAAACTCCTTCATTTTTATGGTTTGGGTGCACCTGGTTTTAGTGGAATTTTGTCATGTATGTCTGTGATAATCGTTTTCCACATGTTGTTTGTTATTTCATGTAATTATGTCATGTTATGTATCACGTGCTGAGATCTCAAGTTAAATTCTGCCATGTGTGTCTATGATTATTGTCTTCATATGTTTCTGTCAAAACAAACTGGCCACTTCAGTTGTTCTTTTCATTCGTTTATTGTGCACAAAATTATTGGTTTTATTTTTGCTTTATTTTGGCATGCTTCATTAAAATACATGTGCAGATTTATAAATAATGATATTTTGATAGTCCATTCAAAGGTTTTATAAATTTGGGTACCCTAAACATCTTTAAATCTATTGGATATTGTCTCCAGTTTTATTACAAGTTTCACAAAACTTTTAAGTGCTAGTTATTTATACAAAACAGTATCTGAAGTCAGGTGTGGTGGCACATGCCTTTAATCGCTGGATTCCCAAGGCAGAGGAAGACATATGTCTGTGAGTTCAAGGCCAGCCTGACCTGCATAGTAAGTTCCAGGCCAGCTAGGGCTACAGAGAAATCTTGTCTCAAAAAAAAAACAAAACAAAACAAAAAACCAGTATCTGATCTGGTTGTGGTTGGGTTTGCTTTCATAGTGTTTGTTTTAAAGTATCTCTTTGGTTTGCTGGCTTTGGAAGTATTTTGGTTTTGACATTCTCGGTCTGGTTTGTGTTGCTGTCAGACCTCTAAAGGCCTGAAAATGATTTGAAAGCAAAATTAAATTCCAGTTAGTTATAGGTTTGATTTAATATGTTAACTCCTCTTCAGAGCTGGAGATGAATTCTGGGACTGGCCTTCCCATCTCATCCTTTTGGCCTTGTCCTTCTCCCTGTTTGCTGCCGTGTGGCTCTGTATGCAGGCAGATATGGCCTGTTTGGGGGAGGGGTGCATTTCATCCTCAGGAAACTCTGCTGGCTCAGATATGGCTCTGTGGTTTTCTCTCTTGGAGCAACTCTTCCTTTAACTCTCATGTTTATGTCTGCATTGAACTACCTTTATACTAGCTGTTGATAAAACTCCCATCAGCAGTTGAAATGAGGAATCTTAGTTTGGCTTGAATGGAGGTCTCTGATACCTGGAAGAGCTCCCCCAGGTTCCTGGAGATGGCCACATGGAGTGGTGCTTTTGTTTCTCAGGCTAGAGGACACCTGAGTTAGACACAGTAGCACATGGCTTCTTCTGGGGTACCTTGTAAGAACTGATCCTCAAGAGGGCCTGAGCCAGTCTCCTGCCTCCAGAACAGCCTGAGACAAAATGGGGCTACAATGTGTTCAGAATAACTATTTAATAGACATTATTATATTTATCTTGTAATTTTATTCATACACTCAACAACCTCTAGACATCTCTGAGAATTAGCTCATAACTGTTCGCTATAGTGTGTCTTCTTAGATGCTGGCAGGGAGATGATTCTGGGTTTGTCTCCTTCACGGTCTTTCTCCCTTCTTTCTCATAGGAAGCAAAGGACTGCCCTGAGCTGTGCTGTTGCAGACCACCAGCCCCGCAGACTTGGCATGCTGGCTCCTGACCCTGTGTGCTGAGCTCTTGTGCTTTTATCTCGAATTCTTTCTCAGTTCCTGCATGCTGCTGTGGGAAAGAGTTAACTGTAGACAGCTGTCATTGAATCATACTCATGAAAATTATTTTCTTATACTCTATTTTATGCTTTTGATATTGTCAATACCATCCCATTCTTTACCCTTTCATTTCATGGAACTGCCTTTAATGAAAACTGCCCTCTTCCACAGAATTGTCTTCAATGGAAACTGTTTAAGCATTAGCTTGTTTTAACCGTACTGTAACTTCTGGCTATGGCTAGCTTTGGGTGCAAAGGAAATATATAATAATTCTGTTTTCCATGACTTACTGATTTGAAAAGCAGTCAGAAATTTTACTGTCTTTAAATGTAAATGATATTTCTGAAAATGCTTTCTTCAAGTGAAAGCCCTTATGTCTAGCATCAATCAGTGTGTATGGCTTTGTTCAGCATGGCTATTTATGAGATGAGATTTTCATACATATATATATGTATATGTATGTATATCTGTGTATATGTATGTATGTATATGGATGTATATGTAAAGTACTGCTGGCTTTTAAGTGTTTCTTTTATATACATCTGATCAGAATTTTGTTAAGGTAATCAGTCTTGGTTTTGAAACTGATTTGTCATGCCATTGTGTCTAACCACAGTATTTATTGTATGAGACTGTTGTGAATACGTGGACTTATACTTAATACTAAGGGAACAACTATTAAATAATTCTCTTGTAAACTGAAATTGTTAAGTTACAGCATACTTCCTGGTAAGAATATAAATTGGGGTTGGAGAGATGGCTCAGCCGTTAAGAGCACTGACTCCTCTTGCAGAGGACCCGGGTTCAATTCCCAGCACCCACATGAACAGCTACAAACCATCCTTAATTCCAGTTCCAGGGGAATCCCGCACCCTCTTCTGGCCTCTGTGGCATTGCATGACACGGGTGCACTCACATACATGCA
>NW_008329652.1:10412-12150 GCF_000622305.1 Nannospalax galili
TTATTAAATGGATGCAGATAAGAATTGGGTTACCTATGGCTACTGAACAATGTCTTTTATGTTTCTCTGTATTATGCAAATGTTACTTTGGGCCCTTTCTTTTGCCCATAACAAGAATGATTTGGCTCAAGAAAAACTAGGTCTACATCTTTGAACCAGATGTATGCAATCTAGAAAAAACAGTTTCGGCGACGCTAGGTCTGAATTCTGATCAGTTTACTTCCTGTCTATAGGTAAGCGATATGATGCCTCCCTTCCCTCTGAAAACTGTAAATCAGGGTATGGGAAACTGGAAACGAAAGGAGACTGCTTCTGTTTGTAATAGAACAGCCTTCATTTGAGACAGACTTAAGTGATTCTTGTTTCAAAGTCCCTTTTCTGGGCTGTGCTTAGTTAACCTGTAATGGTAAATCTCTTCCAGTCAATGTTTGAGAACATTTGGGTTTTCTCCAAGCTTTATCTATATAAGCTTTATCTATATATTACACCATAATTAAAGGTGCCAGACTGGTGCAAGTGACCTTCTTGGATGATCAATAACCATACTTAAAAGCCCATACTAATCTGGACAAAGGAGTTTAAGGGGTAGTTTTGTTCCTTTCCTTGGAAGGTTGTCAGTGTCCAAGGGGATTATGGGACTCTCTTGATATATCCTGTAGCTGTGATGAGTCACCTGTCCTCTTGTTCAGGGAGGTCATGGAGACCCCACCAGAGGAATTCAAACCAGTGTCCAGTCTGCAAAGAGGTGAGTGAACACAGAGGAAACATTTCTTCCATGCTTCCAAGTGAAGCCCTTGTGAAGCAGGACTTCTTGACTTATCTTCAGGTAGATGGAACTGGTAAAAGAAAAGGCCTAAGGAGCCAGAGGCTCCTCCCAAGCCCATGTGACCCCTGAGAACCAGATCTTTAACCAACTTTAAAGTAAAAGTAGATTAGTTAATTTGGGCCAACTATATGGTCTTAAATACCCAAAAGGAAAGTATAACCGCAGATTAAAGTAAACAGTATATTTCCTTAAAGCCTGAGGAATTTTGCTTACCAGACATTAGACTTAAAAGTTCATATGAGATACTGTTTAGCAAAAGTCTCACTATAATTTCATGCCACCTGCAGCCAAAAGGGCCAAGTCCACTACTGTTCTTATCAAAATTAAATGATGGATTTCTTCTCTTCCCTGTCTAGAAGAAAATTCACAGTATGATGCTAGCCACTCCAACAGCTATCATAATGCCTGAGAAGCAGATCGTGAGTCCAGCTGTCATAGCCAAATGAAAAATAAGGAAAACCCAATAAATGGATGCTTTTGGAAGCCCTCATCAAGAAATTCTAATGGACTTTGGACATCTAAAATTCACCCTATTTTTTCTGTTTTGACATCTGGTTCCCTGCCTGTAATGTATGCCTAACTACTCTTGCCTTTACTTCTCCTTCACAGGCACCAGTCAAGGTCTTTATTTTCTCTATGTACATTTTTGGGTCTTCCAGGTAGACCCACTGAAAGGGTACTCCATTTGCCACACCACACCCCGCGTCCTTGTTCAGGAAGCCCGATCCGTCTGCGTCCCAATTCCCAATGTAAATTGGATTAACTCTTCAGAAAAAAAAATAATAATAAAGATAAAAAAGCACAAATTAGACAGTTTTAAATTAAAGACCCCAAAAGAAAAATGACCAGTTTCTTTCTCAACTGAAAGCTGGAAAATTCCTTGGGTCTGCCTGTGTGCTTATTCTCTAGGAC
>NW_008329652.1:13803-16082 GCF_000622305.1 Nannospalax galili
GTGCCGGGGGTGTGTATGCTGATATGCTTGAAGATGGAGAACAAACCAGGAACTGGTCATGCTGAAACTAAAATTGTGAACACATTTATAAAGCTCTGTTTATGCTTATATTTTCTTGAAAAGAATTTATAATATGAAGTGTAAAAAATGAAACAAGGGACAATGGCTCAGAGGGGAAGTCTCTTCTCCCCTTTGCACAGATTCTGGGGCTGGGTAGATGGCTCAGTTGGTAAAATGCTAGTGTGCAAGAGTGACGTCAAGAATTGGACCTCCAGCACGCACCTAAAAATCCAGGCATGTTGGCGCATGCTTGTGATGCCAGCACTGGGAAGCTGGAGGAGGAGGCTCTTTGGGACTCACTGGCCAGCCACCCTAGCCAAATCAGTGTGTTCAGTGAGAGATCCTGTCTCAAAAACTAATGTGGAGAGTGATTAGGAAGATACCCAGTGTCAACTTCCAGCCTCTGCATTACATGCATGCGTGGTTGCATAACCCATGGGCGCCTGTGTTGTGTGTGCGTGTGTTTGCATACACACTCACACACACACACACACATACACACACACAAACAGATGCACACACATTTACATGCACTAAAGAAAGTTATTAAGCCAATAGCTTAAGAACTATGCGAACAGTATTAGCACAACAGCTTAAAATTGTCTTTGTCTCCTTTATATGACTAATCCCTATGTAACTAAAACATTTTACTAGTAATTATTGAAACAGTTCTGAACCAAGCAAAACACAAGTGCATGTTTTTTAAGTTACAAGGAACATTTTATGTTCACTGGAAATGAGCATATTCACATGCTTGGAAATGCTTCTTAAAATCATGTAACAACCAGGAAGATGATCAAACTTGTTTTGCAGTTGTATTTAGCATGCTTGAAATACAAACTCCTTCCTAAAGAATCATAAAAAAGTTCTTGGAGGTTCATTGTGGATTTATATCTGTTTATTCATCAACTTAAGACAGGACTCTATGAATATGTTTGCCAAAGGTACAAAAAATTCATTGGTTTAGACTTTTCACATTAAGGATCAAAGAAGAAAGTTGAAGATATTCTCCAGGGATGTAGGCAACACTTTAAAATGTACCCATTATGGCACTGGACAGATGGCTCAGTGAAGTTCTTGGCACTCTAGCATGAGGACCTGAGTTCTAATCCCCAGTACACACATACAAAGGCTGGGCTTAGTGGTATATAATATGAAATGCCATATACAATCCCAGCACTGGGGAGGCAGAAACAGGTGGATCTGTGCAACATGCTAGTTAGTCATTCTAGAAAAATCGATGAGCTCCAGGTTTAGTGAAATGCTCTGTCTCAAAAAGCAAAGTAGCTGGGCATGTGGCACAAGCCTTTAATTCCAGCACTCAGGAGGCAGAGACAGGCATATGTCTGTGACACTGAAGACAGTCTGGTCTACATAGTGAGTTCTTAGGTGTCTGGGGCTGCAGGGAAGTCTCAGAAAAGATCACAGAAAGAAAGATATAGAGATCAACTGAGGAAGACCTCTGGCCTCCACAGGAACATACATGTACACACACATAGGAGCACATGCATTCACATTAGCGCACACACAATAAAAGCCATTAGTTATTCTTCAGCTATTAAAAATATCCCACATAGATATATAGGCAGGCGGTCAAAATGAGCTCATGATGAACGTGTCTAACTTGTCTTGTGATAGTGATTTGTTCATGATAATGCTATTCATGGCAATAATAATCCTTGAAGTAAATGATTCACACAGCACTGTTCATACAGTAAAGCTTACAGAGTCAATTCCTATACTTTACCTTGCTTGATTTCAGTGCAGTCTTTTGGCACAACAATGTAAGTGCTGAGAAAGTTCAATGGTGTTAGCACGCTGCAAACACTTCTACAGGAACAACCTCGTTCGGAACAGAGCTCACAGTGCCTTTTATTCCTGTCATGTGTTTTGTGTTTCTTTGAACATCAGCACTTGAACTGCTCCATGAAAAGTAATCTTGTCTGGTTGACATGATGGATCCTGCATGCATGAAGATATATTTAGTCCCCAGAACCCATGTAAAATACAGCATAGTATGCTAGCACATGCTTGTAGTTCCAGTTCCTGGGGCTCACTGAGTAACCAGGCTTTGTAAGGTCCAGATGAATGGAAGGCTGTGTCTTAAAAAATAATAAAACACAAAATAGATGGATGACACTTGAGAAGCAACAGCCTAGGTTGTCATCCAGCCTACACACACACACACACACACACACACACACACACACGCACACGCG
>NW_008329652.1:16739-17661 GCF_000622305.1 Nannospalax galili
CTTGACCCTAAAAATGTCATGCTGTAAGTGCCTTAGAGAAGCAGAAACACACATATTTGTCCTTCTCAGGCTAACTTACTTATCTTAGCATTGCATCCTTAAAGATAGTAATGGGAGTTTCTTTACAAAAGTCATTAAGCAATCCATAAAATGTACAAGAGAATAACCACAATCAAAAAACGTGTACTACAAGCCAGGGTAGAATTATCTTTCTGAAATACAAATTGGGTTCTAGTTGGGTAAAGATGAACATTGTACTTGAAATTTGTGCATTTCCCCTTCAAATAATATCCAGTTTACACACACACACACACACACACACACACACACACACACACACACACACACCATGGATATGGTAGGAGAATTTCCAGTTTATCCTGGGGATTTAATTAGGGATATAGCATTCAGAAGAAATGTTGACCAATTAAAAAACTGGGGCACAGGGTGATAACTAATAAAAATGATTTAACTCTACTTTGGTACCATGCCCCGCAGTCCCCATGAAACATGGTAACGGAGATTTCTCAGGCTATGAAGGACTGTTTCCAAGAATAGTCAGATGTATATTGTCCAGAACAGCAGTAAAACAGCAGAGATTTGCCACTGATGACCATCTTAAAGGGTCATTCTTTTCATCTTATAAGGCACATTTGGAGAACTGCATGCAGTATTGTGGAGAATGACTGGGGAAGACACCTCGCTTTGAACCTACGGAGCACAGGAAACAATATTTCTTTAATTCCCCATCGAGTACTTTTGCCTGTTCATTTTTTCAGCCTTTCTTGTCTGACCATTGCTTTTAAAGAGTACCAGCAAGTACTATCTATGAGTTTTCATAAGAATTTTAGTTACAATGCATCATGCAATCTTGTTTATTTCATCTTGAGGAAAAGTGTTAATTAGCTAATGTATGTATTTA
>NW_008329653.1:0-1425 GCF_000622305.1 Nannospalax galili
ATGGAAGTAGAGGGAGGTGAGGGCGGGGCCAGGACCAGAAGCGGTGCTCCTTTGGCCCAAGAAAGGCACTGATTTGGTCTGGGTGAGAAGGGTCAGGAAGCAGTATGGGTTCCCAGGTGTCTGGGGCCCCAAGACTAGGAATGGCACAGGGCCCAAACTAGGAGTATAGAATGGCGGGGGTGGGGGGGACGGAATGGAAAGGTGAATGTGGCTTAGGGAGTCCCGGTGCGGAGAGCTGCGCTATAGATTTACCCCAAGAGGCCTGAGGATCTAAAAACACATTTTTTAAAAATAGGTATTACAAGCCAGGCATGGTGGTGCATGCCTTTAATCCCAGCACCTGGGAGTCAGGGGCAGGCAGATCTCTGTGAGTTCAAGGTCAGCCTGGTCTACACAGTGAGTTCCAAGACAGCTGGGGCTACAAGAGACCCTGTCTCAAAAACACCAAAAAAAAAAAAAAAGGTATTACGGGACTGGAGAGATGGGTCAGCAGTTAAGAGCATTAACTGCTCTTACATAGAACCTGGGTTCAGTTCTCAGCACCCACATGGTGGCTAACAACTGTCCATAACTCCAGTTCCAGGGGATCTGATGCCCTCTTCTGACCTCCACAGGCATTGCATGACATGGTGCACTTACATACATGGAGGCAATATACTCATACATATAAAATGATAAAAAATAAATAAAACATTTAAAATAGGTATAATATTCATACAAGGAAATTGTTTCAGATTTACGGCAAAGTAAGAGAAAAGGAATAATGTTTAAAATAACTGCAAATGGACAAAAACAAAAGGGTTTTTATGGTAACAAATGAACACTGAAATCCTAACGAGAACAAAGTCATCTCTTCAAGAAACTTACCAAGTAAAGCCAGCTAAATGATTCATAATTTAAGTCAAGACTGTGGGTTATGTACTACTTAACCAGTTCTTAGACCGAAAGTTAAAATTAAAATTCAGGACATTTGAAATATGATTACACAGGGTTTCAAACTGGGGTTACTCACAGAAGAGTCTCATAGGCCAGAGATTCTGGAGCTCAACATCTACTATACTTGGCAACTCAAAATGAAACACGCAAAGCCAAACTTACAGTCATCACCTCAAAGCCTTTTCCACTACATTCTAATTTTTTCTAAGTGAAAGAAACAACTCAATAGAAACGGCAAAAATGAGAGCAAATGATAACGATACAGTGTTAATACCTGGTAATTTATGAAATGCTTTGTCATTTATTCAATGTCTTAAAAATAGTAAGAGATACAATAACAATTATGTCACAAGCGGTTATTATAAAAACACACTTGTTAATCTTTAAAGTTATGTTAATAGTTTTTTAATATACAGAATCAGGATATTTAAACAATCGTTCTATTTGCCAGAGATTGGTTTTACCTCGTTATACCGCTTAGCAGCTTCA
>NW_008329653.1:3238-4141 GCF_000622305.1 Nannospalax galili
GAACACTTTTCTTACATCTATCTATCTATCTATCTGTCTGTCTGTCTGTCTGTCTATCTATCTATCTATCTTATGATCCTACCTATCTATCATCTATCTACCTATCTATCATCTATCTATCTACCTACCTACCTATCTATCATCTATCTATCATCTATCTATCTATCTATCTATCTATCTATCTATCTATCTATCTATCTATCATCTATCAATCATTTCTGTGGTGCTGATGATAGAAAGCAAGGCCTCAACTTAGCTATATCCTTAGCCCTGTTTTTGTTTTTTTTGAGACTGGGTCTCATGTAGCCTAGACTGGCTTTAAATTTACAGAGATGTCTCTACCTCAGCCTCTCAAGTGCTGGGATTACAGGTATACAGCATCATGCCCAACTCCACAGAGTGCGTTTCTTCCCTGAAAACACTGACAGAAGGTGCCATCTGGTGTTTGTTTGCTCATCCACTTAAAGCTGTGATCATACTGGCCATGAGGCATGCTCTCCTAGCTCTATATCTTTCCCCTCTCAGAACGTACCTCATCCTCCTACTTGACTCTCTGCTTACATTTCCTATGTGACCCTTCCTTTTTTGTAGTACTAGGGATGGAACCTCAGGCCTCACACATGCCAGCCAAGTGCTATGCTACTGAGATACAACCCTAAGACCCTGAATTTTGTGAGTCTGTAATCAAAGTCTAGGCCATGGCAGGGTGCCTCACAAGTGTGCAGTTAAGACAGGGACTGACTATATTGGCAAAAGGCAAGGAGGCTGTGTTTACTTCTGGTATCTTTAAAAAGAAAGATCGTGCCGGGCGTGGTGGCGTACACCTTTAATGCCAGCACTTGGGAGGCAGGAGGATCTCTGTAAGTTTGAGGCCAGCCTGGTCTCCATAGTGAATCCAGGCCA
>NW_008329654.1:0-2723 GCF_000622305.1 Nannospalax galili
TCAGCAGTTAAGAGCACTGGCTACTCTTGCAGAGGACCCAGGTTCAATTCCAAACGCCCACATGGCGGCTAACAACCGTGTTTAACTCCAGGTCCAGGTAATCTGACACCTTCTTCTGACCTCTATGGGCATCGCATGCACACGGGGCACTTACATACAAGCAGGTAAATCTTCATACACATAAAGTAAGAAAAAGAAAATCGTTTCTGAGAAAGAAGACAAGGAACAGCCGACGAGGGGGTGTACGAGCCGGAGCGCAAGGGGCTCCACCGGACCCAAGAGACGCACTGGGAGGGGAAATGAAACTAGACAAAGTCAAAGCAAATTCTCAAGCAAAGCTAAAAGAAATCTAAGAGCCCTCATAGGAGAGACACTAATAAGCACAGGGACCCGCTGGCTTGCATCAATGTATGACGGTAACTTAGTTCTTAAGGGAAAAATTATGCCCCGACGGCTGCATCAAAGCTGATCTATTATTTACAGCTGTGAAGACGAGGTATTTCTCAGGCATAAAAAAAATTGATGGATGGGAAGTGCTGGAACCGGGAGCTTATGTTCACGAAGAGACCCTCCAGGAGTGAAGAGCCACACGGTGGGGAGGCGGTCACAGCCGGTAACCGAAGATCACGGGGTTTGCATCTGAAGTGCTGGAGGACAGAGCTCACTCAAGTCCACAAAGAGGCGGAAGACACATGCGGAATAGATACTCAGAAAGTGGCTGGAGGGCTGGGCCGATGGCTCCGTGGTTAAACTGTCTGCCATGCGAGCGTGAGGGGCATAATTTGGATCCCCAGAACCCACAAAAATACCTGGTTGGTGTGGAGCGCACGCTGGATTAGCCGGATCGGCGAGCTTGGGTTTGATTGAGAGCTCCTTCGTCAACGAATAATGTGATAAAACAATGAGAAAGACACGAGACCTCACCCTTGGGCCTCCACACACATGTACATGTGCACACATACATACCCACTCACACACGTGGGAACACACGCATACCACACAAACAGAAAAAGAAGGAAAAAGGATTGCCACGCCAGGCGTGCGAGCACACACCTGTAACACTCAGGAGATGGAAGGGAGAGGGTCAGAAACTCATGGTCGTCCTTGGCTACCGAGAGAATTCAAGGCCAGTTTGGGATGCCTGAGGGAGGAAGGGAGAGGGGGAGAGAACTGGTCGCCACACTCACAGACCTTGCAGGGGAGGCTTGAGACACTCCAGCCCACACTGGCTGTCCAGACTAAAAGGTAAACAGAGGATAAACGTACTCAGAGCAGGTCATCCTGTACCAAACCCCACACAAGATCAACGCAGTGCAGGGGAGAATCTCAGAGCTCACCATGGGGATGTACTGCAACCCAGCAAGGACAGAGAGACTACAGTGTAACTCTAGAAAGACAGACCACAGAGACTGTTGATTTCAAAGGAAGGAGAAAGAATAAAGTTTAGGTAAAAGACCAGAGCCAGACCTTCAGCAGCCTGAACAGAGAATTTGTTCAGCCAAGTGGCAACAGCTTCTCCTCAGACAAGCAAGCTGTGCACGGTGTGAGGGAGGGGGCTGAACTGTATGTGGCTAGAAAATAAAGCAGGCACGCACACAGCTGTGAAGTCTGGGTTGGACTGTGCGTGGGCCCTTTTCCTGGGGTTGCAGAACAGAGAGGCTGGTTAGCTCCGCTGTGGCTAGTTTGATAACAGTGGCACAAGGACAGCAGAGGAAGTGGCCGGTCTGGCAGCTGTGGCATCTACTGGAGACCATCACACTGCGGGATCAGCCATGATTTCCTTCACAGGAACCAGTGCTGGCAAACCTGCACTGACTAGCCCACGGGAAAGCCCCGAAGGAAAGCTCTGGAAACCAGGGGTTTGTAGTGACTCATTGACCAACAGAAAATGGCTTTGTGCCCTCTACTCCATGTATAATATAACTCAGAAACTGGGGCAGAAGGGGAGAAGAGGGAAATTGGGAGGGGGTAGAAAGGGAGGGAGAGAGGAAAGAGGAAAGCCAAAGGGTGATGTGGCAGCCACATGGACTCCCAACACTCAGGAGGCAGAGACAAGGGGCCTGGGGCAACCTAGGTAGACAAATTGGCAAGCTCAGGGTTCAATGAGAGCCTCAATAAATAAAGTGCAACGTGGTGGATGAAGACACCAAGGTCAGCTCTGAGGTCCCACACACACCACACGCCTGCACACAGGTGTACCCACACACACGCACACACACACAAAAAAAACTAGAATAAATACGATTCACCCCTTTCAGAACTGTATCGGTACTGTCAAAAGAATGCTCTTACAAATACCCAACACTTTTTTGTTTTTGGTCTTTTTGAGACAGGGTCTCCCTGTAGCCCCAGCTGGCCTGGAACTCACTATGTAGACCAGGCTGGCCTTGAACTCACAGAGATCCACCTGCCTCTGCCTCCCGAGTGCTGGGATAAAAGGTGTATGCCACCACGCCCGGCCTAAGAAATCTTTTTTTATTTGTAAATTCTTATTGAATTTTTGTGTACTTCATACAGAACATCTTAACATCTTTATACCCCCTTCCCACTGGTACCATCCCATACCACAGCCCCCCACCCCCCTGAATTTCATGAATTCTGTCATTTGTGTTAAGGCCTATTGAGTCAAATTAGTCCCTCAGTGCAAGTTCATCTACTGAGGTCTAGTCCATCTATGTAGAGTCCCTCCCTTTAAGATCAGCTCTTCCTCACCCAGCAGTAAT
>NW_008329655.1:0-213 GCF_000622305.1 Nannospalax galili
AAAAAAAATCAAAGCTTACTTCAAAGGTAATAAAAGGTAATGAGTATGATTCATTCATATTGAGTCAAATATAAGTGATAAAGGCCAGGAAAATTGGATTTGGATTTCATGATTATATGAACTTTTATAGTCACAGGCTAAAATTTTAAAAAAGGTTGCAGTGTAATGCATTATCAAAAGCACAGGAGCATTTCAAGAAGGCTGTTACAGCAG
>NW_008329655.1:355-588 GCF_000622305.1 Nannospalax galili
TTCATTACTTTAATATTAGTGTGATAAAAAGTAAACTGGTGTTTTTCTAAATTACAATTACACTGATTTTAATTTTCCATTTTTTATTTAAATATATTTAAAATATATTTAAAGTACTATTTCATGTTTTTCAAAAGTATTAATTTGGCATTACTGAGGCCACATTGGCTGTTTATTTTCTATGTGTTTAGTATTTGATCTTTTCGCTACAGAAAAGTAGATGTACTTCAACT
>NW_008329656.1:0-563 GCF_000622305.1 Nannospalax galili
TATAATGGTGGAAGGAACATAAAATTGGATCAGGCCTAGTTTATTGAGATGAGCCACCTGACTGGAGATTCTAGGTTTAATATGGAAGCTCGTGCACTGAAAAAGGTGTTAAAAGTTTATTTGATTGGTTGGCTAAGGTATTTATCAAAAGATGGCCTACTGATAGAGAGCTGGATATACCTGATATCCCTTGGCTTAGTGTTGATGACAGGATTGTAAGACTCAGACAAACTAGTATGCTCGAGTGGATTCGCAGTGTAGCACCAAATCCTCCACAATGGGAGGGCCCAAAGACATGCCTTTTACTGATTTTATAAGATGGAAAGTACTGAGACACCAGAACATTTGAAGAGCTTTGTTTTTGCTCTTTTCCTTATGCCAAAACTTACAGTTGGAGATGCTGCTGCTCAGTTGCATAAACGAAATGTAAATATAATAGGTATAACAAGACCTTGGAGTAGGGGGTCAGATGGCAGTATTGAATTGCCAAAGACAAGGTGAACATACTTATTGTAATGGGCGGCAAAGGCAAAACAATACCTACAATGGCATGACTCAAATGA
>NW_008329656.1:11120-13228 GCF_000622305.1 Nannospalax galili
CAACAAAGGCAAAACAATACCTACAATGGCATGACTCGAATGGACCTGTGGTACTGGCTAAACAATCGTGGTGTTTCCAGTGACCACATATATAAAAAGCCTACCAAGTTTTTATTTGATCTGTATAAGCAGAAAAGCTCTAGGACGAATGACAGGAAGTCAGTGTTGGATCATAGTAATAGAGAATTTTGCTCATTCAACCAATTTCCAAATGAGATGGTTTAAAGACCCAGAAACCCTTGATGAAGGGAAGGTTGGGTGCCCTTGAAGAAGGACCTTGTTACAGTACCAAAGAGTTATGCTGTTCGCCTCTCACCCATCCTTCCCCAGAGAGACCTATGGCCTTTTACTAGAGTAACTGTACGTTGGGAGAAAGGAAATAATCAGACTTTCCATGGCCTATTGGATACTGGTTCGTAGTTGACACTGATTCTGAGAGATCCTAAAAAGCATTGTGTCCCTCCAGTTAAAGTAGGGGCTTATGGAAGTCACGTAATAAATGGAGTTTTGGCTGAAGTCCGACTGACAGTGTGTCCAGTGGGTCCCCGAACTCATCCTGTGGTTATTTCCCCAGTATCAGAATGTATAATTGGGATAGATATACTTAGGAATTGGCAGAATCCCCACATTGGTTCCCTGACCTGTGGAGTGAGGGCTATTATGCTTGGAAAGGCTAAATGGAAACCACTGGAATTGCCTCTGCCAGGAAAAATAGTGAACCAGAAACAGTATCACATCCCTGGAGGGATTGCAGAAATTAGTGCTACCATCAAGGATTTGAAAGATGCAGGGGTGGTGATTGCCACCACATCTCCCTTTAACTCTCCTATTTGGCCTGTGCAGAAGACAGATGGATCGTGGAGAATGACAGTTGACTATCAAAAACTTAATCAAGTAGTGACTCCATTTGCAGCTGCTGTACCAGATGTGGTTTCCTTACTTGAGCAGATTAATATGTCTCCTGGTACCTGGTATGCAGCTACTGATTTGGCAAATTCTTTCTTCTCAATACCAGTTCATAAGGGCCACCAGAATCAATTTGCTTTCAGCTGGCAAGGTCAACAGTATACGTTTACTGTCCTGCCTTCTTGCTGTGCAGCTTGGGGGTTGGCTAGCCATTTGGGTATCTCGGGATTACCCATCCAGGGCAGGGGGAAAGTAGGCACAAAGCCAACGACACAGACTCTGGGAGACTCACTGTGCAGTAAGCAAGCAAGCTGGTTTATTGCATACAAAGGGCTTTTCTTTATACTCCTTGAACCTACCCTATTGGCCCTGAAGGCTGAGCTGTTTATGGTCCATTGATGTAATCATCATGTCATCTGTCTCTAGCCAGGGTGCCAGATATCAGGTTAGCAGTTTGAGGAAGTTGACTACGAAAGAATGGCGAGCCTTCACTAGGGTCTCCAGGTCCAGTGCCTGGCAGATACCCACGGACCCCCTCCTACATTTCCACCCTTTTGTCTTTTAAACGCAGTCCAGCGGGAGTCAGGGTGCTGCCTGACATAATAGTACCCACCTCAAGATGACCTCAATATTACAGGTTGTGTCTAACTTAGGTTGTTCTTGCTCGGGGCATAAGACTTACCCATCATGGGAGCATGCATCTAGCCCATGCAAGTCCTGTCTTAGGTTGACTTGTCCCAGTAGAATCTTACCTGTCATTGTCTACCAACCCTGAGGGAGGTATAGTCTTGGGGGATCTGCCAGGGAGGAGGGCTAGTTTAGGAGGAGGCCTTTTGTATCTGAGCTAGCCAGGCCCGCATGACCTCTTGAGGAGGGCCCTGGTCTGGACATTGTAGGGCTAAGAGGACCTGAAGGGTTGTTTACTTGATGGTCACTGGTGACAGATATATGACAGTAGGAACCTGAGGAATAAACAACACAAGGAAGAGCATACCTCCTGCTGTTAATAGGTTAGCAACTATGATGGATAAAAAAGTCTTTTAAGATTTTCCCAGATTTTTGTTATTAGGCATGTCTGTTAAGGCCATACCGCAGATTGAAATGTGCCTGATTCTCAGCCTGGTCATTGTAGGCCGACTGCCAGCTCAAAAACACAGAAGGTTCGAGGACAACTTTTAATAAATTGTACCACTCATAATGGG
>NW_008329656.1:13316-15924 GCF_000622305.1 Nannospalax galili
CATAATGGGATTGACGCTGCATAGGCCATTGGTGAAGGACCTGTTCAAAATAAGGGGAGTCTGGGCCTGATTAGTTGGTAGCCTTGCGGATAAGTGAAAAGTCAGTAAGGGGGATAGGTATCCAGGGTTGATTAGCCGCATTAGCACCAACGTTCACAGGGAAGACAGAAGGGCGTGGAGCCAGACCAGGGGGCAGAATGGAGGGGGAATGGGAGGGATATGAAGGGTAAAGTGGGAAGGAGGGCGAGGAGGGGGAGCAGTGAGCTCACTCCAGGGGTAGATAGGTGGAGGGATAGCATTATGAGGCAGTTCACATTGCGGAGGACAATGTGGGGGCTTAGGCAGGGGAGAAATGCTGTCCTGATTGGGATTCTCGTCCTGTGTGACCCCTGGGGGTGACTCAATGGAGAGGTTAGTCATTTTTTTGTCTGTGACAATGTTCACTGAAGGAAGCTAAGACTTCCTCAGTGGAACCCAACTTAAAGCTCCCCCAAATGCCGAGAAGGATGGGAACAAAGGGAGCAGGTGGGACCCTGCCATCTTGAACCCCACGTTTATGGGTCAGGAAAAGGACCCACATCCACATGTCTGGATCCCACATATTTTTTTGGAGAAATCCAAGGAGCAATTACAGAAGCCTCATCCCAGAGCTGTTCTAATTGACTGCAGTTGACTTTAAGACTGCATGTAACTAAGAGGGATTTAAGGGCCATAATCTGAGGTTCCTTAGAGTGGGAAGGGAATGTGCCCATGATGGGAAATGAGAAAGGAAGTTGTCCTAAGCCTACTGAGGGGGTCTCGCAGTGAAATTTGCTGAGAAATTGAGATCGAAAGGAGGCTCTCTGCAAAAGAAGAAGGCTAAGAAGACAACAAATAATGCAAGGAAAAGGCACAGACGAACAGTTAGCCACTCAGAGTAGAAGTGGTTAGACATAATGCAGTGTTTAGGAGCAAAATGTCTTGTGCTTAGTGGAGGAATTCTGTGGTTCGTTAGGCCATGGCCATATGCCCACATGGTGTCTCCGGTAGAAGGAAACCTTTCAGGAGATCTCCTGTTGGTCCTGTTTCCTGGGTGATCAGTCTTTATGTGGAAACGGTGGGTGGACTGAAAATGAAACTATGTACCTCCCTATCAAGGACAAACAGATGAACAAAGAAACAGAAACCTGGAAGGGGCCTACTCACCAAAAAACAGCCGAATGGGACCAGAACTGGTCAACGAGGAGATGTACTGATCTGGACGCTGGCTAGAACTCATGGACGATAGGGGCACATCCCAGCATGGGTCCAGAAGGCCAAGTTGGGCACCAGATATGGCTGTGCAGCTCAGGGGTTGGCTAGCCCTTTGGGTGTCTTGGGATTACCTGTCAGGGGCAGGGGGAAAGTAGGTGCAAAGTCAACAACACAGACTCTGGGAGACTCACTGTGCAGTAAGCAAGCAAGCTCATTTATTGTGCACAAAGGGCTTTTCTTTATACCCCCTGAATCTCCCCTATTGGCCCTGAAAGCTGAGCTGTTTATTGTCCATTGGTGTAACCATCACATCATCTGTTTCTAGCCAGGGTGGCAGATATCAGGTTAGCAGTTTGAGGAAGTTGGCAGCAGAAGAATGGCAAGCCTGTGCAAAGGTCTCCAGGACTGGTGCCTGGCAGATACCCACGGACCCCCTCCTACAACCAAGGGCCTTTTGAAAGTCATATGGAAACCTACTGCAGAGGATTATATATAGACAGAGAGAGATGCACAATATAAAAGGAGTTTAAATGTCATTATCACATGACAGGGATTCAGTGGACCTAATAGATACCAAAGGCCAGAAAATGAAAAACTTTTTGGTTTGTGCGTGAGAGGATGGGAAATAAATTCAACCAAAATTCAAGGGCCTTCTACTTCAGTGAAATTTCTAGGAGTTCAGTGGTGTGGAGCATGCAGAGACATTCCTTTTAAGGTAAAGAATAAAGAATAATACTTGGCCCCTCCCTCCACCAAGAAAGAAGCACAATGCTTGGTGGGCCTGTTTGGATTTCTTAGAACTCTCCCCACTGTGATTATATTAATATTCTTTAGTGATTTCCTCGATGTCAGCTTCTATTTTGAATGTGTAAACACCATGAGAGCCAAGCCTTGCCCATGGTATTTCGTGGACTCTGTTTGTTGCATAAGAAAAGTTTTAACATACACTTATGAAATGAGTGAGTAAACTTAAAAATGCATACAACAGCCTGGAAAAAAGTCCATGGGGTATCACCAAAGCGGAAAGAGAACTTTGGACAGCTCCTGAGGACAGGATAAAAGTCATTTTAGCTATAGAACAAAGAGGGGAGACAGGGCTCTGGGGCGGAGGCAGGGGACGTTGCCAAGGGTTTAAGGGCATCCTGGGCTGTATAGTAAGTTCCAGCACAGCCTGAGCTACAATATGAGACCTGTCTCAAAAACAATGGGGTTGGGATGGGGCTAGAGAGACAACTCAGCAGTTAAGAGCGCTGGTAGCTCTTACAGAGGACCTGGGTTTAATTCCCAGCACCTACATGGCAGCTAAGAACTGTCTGTAACTCCAGTTCCAGAGAATCCAATGCCCTCTTCTGGATGACACATTTCATGACACAGG
>NW_008329656.1:16997-17324 GCF_000622305.1 Nannospalax galili
TTTTAATTGAATTGTTTGCTTTATTAATGTCCAGGTTTTCAGTTGTTTGTGTATTCTATCTAGATCCTAATCATCTGTCAAAAGTGAGATGTTTTCCCATTCTCTAGATGGCCTCTCGAATAATAGTAAGATTTGTTGTACAGAAGCTTTTTTAGTTTCATGAGTTTCCATTTGTCAATTTTTGATGAAATACTTGCCCTTGAGGAGTAGTGTGAGGAAAATACCTTCCTGTGCCCATACGTTCCCTACTTTCTCCTCACTCTGGTTAGAGAATTAGATCATACGTTGAGGTCCTTGATCCATTTGGAGTTGAGTTTTGTGCATGAT
>NW_008329657.1:0-659 GCF_000622305.1 Nannospalax galili
AAAAATAGGCTTGAGCATAGGTGTAAAATCTTACGGAACAACCATGCAAGAGACCTGAGACAATGGCCCAACTGCCCGAGCCACAGGAAATGCCTTGTGATATATACTCCCATTGGCAGACTGTGAGACCGATGCCTAGAACTTGCCACTCCCTAATCCCCATTGTTACCCCAGATGGGATGACCCCGCTCCATCGACTTTTATTGAATTCTTAGCCCCTTAAGAGGCCTTTGCACAGGCCAAAGCTTGATACACTGCCTCTCCCTCTGCTGTACCACACCAAGGGACTCACCCTTCGAGGGCTGGTTGTCAATGACAGGTAAGATCCCAAAAGATGGGACAACCTAAGACAAGCACAGTCCATAATGCTGGGTGATCCTTGAGGTGGGGACGACAATGCTGAGGCAAAGAACCTCGACTCCCACTGGTTGTCATGGAGTTGGCACAGCCTGCTCTAGAGAGAACTTGCCATCTTGAAGGATGGGGCCCACAATAGGGATCAATCCCTTGCCTATGCTGCCACATACAGCCCCTGGACTGATATCAGTATATATTCTGAACTGTGCCTCACTCATAAAAATGAAAAAATAGGGGGAGATGTTGTGGAAAATCTTGTGAGTGATTTTGCCTTTTGCCTTACATACCTATCATGCTGGAAT
>NW_008329657.1:2419-2995 GCF_000622305.1 Nannospalax galili
CCAGGAGTTTTCTGATGGAATTATTGATGTCTCTTAGCTATAATATCATATCATCTAAAAAGGGATAATTTGATCCTTCTTTTCCAATTATTACTCCTTTAATTTCCTTCTCTTGTCTTATTGCTCTAGCAAGAGTTTCAAGCACCATGTTGAAAGGAGTGGACATAGTGGACAGCCTTGTCCGGTTCCTGATTTCAATGGGAATGCTTCCAGTTTTTCTCCATTTAGAATGATGTTGGCTGTGGGGTTTTATATATGGCTTTAATTATGTGAGGTATATTCCCTCCAGTCCAAATTCCTCTGGGACACTGAACATAAATGCATGTTGAATTTTGTCAAAGGCCTTCTCTGCATCTATTGAGATGACCATGTGGTTCTTGTCTTTGAGCCCATTTATATGATTTATGACATTTATTGACTTACATATATTGAACCATCCCTGCATCTCTAGAATAAAGCCAACTTGATCTTGGTGGATGATCTTTTTGATGTGTGTTTGTATGCAGTTGGCAAGTATCTTGTTGAAAATTTTTGCATCTATGTTCATTATGGATATGGGTCTATAGTTTTCTTTTT
>NW_008329658.1:0-660 GCF_000622305.1 Nannospalax galili
TCTTTTCCAATTATTACTCCTTTAATTTCCTTCTTTTGTCTTATTGCTCTTCCAAGAATTTCAAGTACTATGTTAAAGAGAAGTGGGGATAATGAACAGCCTTGTCTGGTTCCTGATTTCAATGGGAATGCTTCCAGTTTTCCTCCACTTAGAATGATGTTGGCTGTGGGTTTTTTATATATGGCTTTAATTATGTTGAGGTATGTTCCCTCCAGTGCAATTTCCTCTAGGACTTTGAACCTAAATGCATGTTGAATTTTGTCAAAGGCTTTCTCTGCATCTATTGAAATGACCATGTGGTTCTTGTCTTTAAGCCCATTTATACAGTTTATGACGTTTATTGACTTACGTCTATTGACCCACCCCTGCATCTCTGGGGTAAAGCCGACTTGATCATGGTGGATGACCTTTTTGATGTGTGTCTGTATGCAGTTTGCAAGTATCTTGATGAGAATTTTTGCATCTATGATCATTAAAGATATGGGGTCTATAGTTTTCTTTTTTGATTGTATCTTTACCTGGCTTTGGTATTAGAGTGATGCTGCATTCATAGAAGCAATTTGGAAGTTTTCCCTCCATGTGTATCTTTTTCAATAAATTAAGGAGTACTGGATGTAGATCTTTTTTAAACATCTGATAGAATTCTGCTGTAAATCCATC
>NW_008329659.1:0-463 GCF_000622305.1 Nannospalax galili
TCGTGTTGGGAGGCTTACAACCACCTACAACTTCAGCTCAAGGCGATCCAATGTCCTCTTCCAGCCTCCATGCACACATAGACACATAAAACAAAATATTTTTTAACAATCAAATATAAAGACTAAATGGATATGCATAATTAAAAATATTGCAATGGGAAAGTTTTCTTTTTTTCAAATAAAAAAATTTATTGAGAATTTCATACATGCATATAAGGTGTTTTGATCAAATCCATGCCCACTCCCTCCCCTCCAACTCCTCCCATATTTCCCCATCACTTTTTTCAGACAATTTCATGCACTCTTTCTTTTTTTTTTTTTAAATGGGCCTTTTTGCTACTCTCACATTACCCCCACTGGAGAGGTAACCCGAAAGTCTTTGAGGGATTAGATAAAAGTCCCAAATACTTTTGACCTTTGGAACAGAGTATGTTGCTAAGAGGCCCAAAGAAATTTTGACTTT
>NW_008329660.1:0-274 GCF_000622305.1 Nannospalax galili
GCAAATTGCTTCTGGTGGTCCTTATGAACTGGTATCGAGAAGAAAGCATTTAGCAAATCAATAGCTGCATACCAGGTACCAGGAGACATATTAATCTGCTTGAGTAAGGAAACCACATCTGGTACAGCAGCTGCAATTGGAGTCACGACTTGATTAAGTTTTCAATAGTCAACTGTCATTCTCCATAATTGTTTCAAATAGTCTACACCATGGATTTTCAGTGCTCTCGATGCTATCTGAAGACTCTGAGTTGGAGAGCCTGCTCCAAATACCA
>NW_008329661.1:0-912 GCF_000622305.1 Nannospalax galili
GGAATCTAGAAAATGGCCATGAGAAAGAATAGTGAAGTGGGAAAGGTTATAGGAGGTGGGGAATGGAAAGCCAACACAAAGGAAGGTGGATGGGAGAGATAACTAACACTTAGACTTTTGGAAAAAGTAATATAGCTGGAAATGGTGATGCAAGCTTTTAATTGCAGTGCTAGGAAGTTTGAGGGGGGCAGAGACAGGTGGATCTCTGTGAGATTGTGACCATCCTGGTCTACATTGTGACTCAAGGCCACCTGGGGCTGGGAGATGCTGTAGCAAAAAACACAAAATAAAAAATGTCATATGGAAACATCACTATAGAATCATCTTAAAGTATATACATATATAATATTAAAAAAAGTTAAAAGGGGTTAGCCTATAACAGGGAGGCATCACTGCTACTAGGCACCATAGGCTAGAAAAAAAGTCCAATGCCAGGAATGGACTCCTCATATGGAAACATCACTATAGAATCATCTTAAAGTATATACATATATAATATTAAAAAAAGTTAAAAGGGGTTAGCCTATAACAGGGAGGCATCACTCCTACTAGGCACCATAGGCTAGAAAAGAAGTCCAATGCCAGGAATGGACTCCTTGTTTGCTTTTTAAAATATTTATTTTTTTTATGCATATGACTGTATTGTGTGCATGTAAGTAAGTACACCTGTGTCATACAATGCCCACAGAGGTCAGAAGAGGGCATCAGATCACATGGAACTGGAGTTACAAATAGTTGTCAGACTCCAAGTGGGTACTGGGAAATGAACCGGGATCCTCTGCAAGAGCAGACAGTGCTCGTAACTGCTGAGCCATCTCTCCAGAACCCCCCCTTTCCTTTGTTAATGTTTATTTTAATTGAATTTTTGTGGATATGATACAATACATTTTACTCATATTTAGACTCCCTCTC
>NW_008329661.1:5464-8320 GCF_000622305.1 Nannospalax galili
AAGGCCAGCCTGGTCTACATAGTGAGTTCCAGGACAGCTGAGGCTACAGGGAGACCCTGTCTCAAAAAAACCAAAAAAAGAAAAGAAAAGAAAAGAAATGATAAAATTGCTAACTGGCAGGAAATGAATAAGTGATTTTTAGAAATGGGTTTCAAAATTAAAGAACCATATAGAAGGTCAGGAGATTACAAAGAAAAGTTTAGACACTGTGCTGATACTAAAGATGACTGTGGAAGAACTTTTCTCGACCCTCTGCACTCTCCTATCCTGCTCTAGCTGTGCTTCGTCTATCAGAAGATCTTCAACATCATCTTTGTTCATCACCCTCACCTCCAACTTTCTCCCTAGTGATGGAGAAATATTACCTAGCATTTCTTGAGGGGACAGTAACAATTACCTAACAAACTTTAGTAAATCTCAAGAGAAACAAAATTCTATGCCAAAAGAAAAAGAAAATTGTTGTGGTTCCATTTAGGATAAAACCCAGAGGGAGAGGAAATCCAGGAACTTTTCATACTTCCTGGACAAAATGTGAGCTGAGATCTTTAATTATGAGGTTCCCTGAAGCATTTCAGGACCCTCTAGGATTTTTTAAAGAATTTCAGATCATGCTATTGATGTATGTACTAGGGTTTTCTGATTCATAGCAATTAATTCAATTGTTGACTTCAGGAAGGAAAGGAGAGGAATGGTTTCGCTTGGTAGATAGAGGAACTTCCTTGGGAACTTTAATAAAATAGATGCTGATGCTAAAAATGCCTGCCATGAGTGAGAAAACCCTACTGGTGTTGTGATAACAAAATTATTTCTACAAATTCCTGACTGTTCCAAAACACAGCAATGTAACATAAGAACAGGATAAACTGTATTTGACTTCTGTGTCAGATTTGCTAAAACATTTACACAGCATGTAGGAATTCCTCATGAGAACTTTGAGAATTGTAGGAGTGATGACTCATTGAATTCTGCATCTATGGAAGAGCTAAAAGAGGAACTGTCCACTTGAATCAAACAGAATAATAGAATCTGGGCCCCGCTTCCCACAGATGCCCTTTTACCTTAGCAAACCAACTTTCCAGAGCTATAAAAACACAGGAAATGGAACTCAATAATCAAACTATGAGCTTACAATTAAAGCAGTTCATCTCCCAGATAGGGAGACCTACAAATTCCTTCTGCCTTGAAAATGAGTAGGCTTTTGCAAATATTGCAAATATCCTGGCCATTTGAAAAGGTTTTGTAAGAAGGTGAAATGATTGCTCTCCCAAGAAATGCAGCATGCCTCCCACGTAGACTTTGAAAGAAAAAACAGACTGGACTAGGGATGTTCTGAGAATCCGGAGAGTTTTTCCTTTTCTTCTTACCTTAGGAGAAATGGAGACAATGATTAAGAAAGTGGACACAAAGGCCCTGGTAGATACTGGAAGTCTATATCTGTTTTAAATCCCACCATGTTCAAGAACTCTCTCCCTCAGAGTAAAAGTGAAATTCAAATGGTGAGATTTTCTAACTTGTCCATAACTTCCTTTTAGACAAACCATATAAAATTTCAATGAGAAGAAACTGTAGGGTATCATACTTTTCTACTGATGACTTGTGCCCCTATCCATTTGTTAGGATGTGACTTTCTCATAATACAAACACTCATATCTCCTTTCCCAAAAGGGAGAGACGATCCTAAACTTAGGGGATAATGAAAATCTGCAGTCTGCTATTTTCTGCGTGTCATATGAAAGAGTCAGAAAAGTCCCCACAAGAAGAAATTCATAACCTACTTTTACAGGCACCAGAGGAATTGTGGGTAAAATCCTTAACAGGTATAGGATGAACAAGGTCTGTGGCCTCAATTTAGATAGCAATATATAAAAGTGATCCCCTGCCAAATACAAAGCAACAACCTTTGAAACAAGAAGCCCTAATGAGAATCAAACCCACCATAGAATAATATAGAGAAAAATGGCTTATAATTCCTTGTACCAATATTCATTCCAATATTATCTTAAAAGAAGCCAAATGGAAGAGGATGGAGTTATGTACAAGACTTCCTGGCCATAAATTACATAGTCACCCCTCTCCATCCAGTAATGCCTAATCCTCACAGCTTATTATGTAAAATTCCTGTAAGTAGAGCTTGGTTTCAAGTCATTGTACTGGATAAAATTAATTATCAACTTGACCCACCTGGGTTGAGCAAGCCTTAGGTGGGGAATTGCCTCCATTAGACTTGCCAGTGGCCATGTCTCTGAGGCATTTTCCTGATTTCTGAGTGATGGAAAGGGACTTTCCTGCTGTGGGCAGTGCTGTCCCTGGGCCAGTGGACCTTTATTGCATAAGAAAGCTAGTTAAGCACAGGCCAGGGGAGCAAGTAAGCAGTATTCCTCTGGGGTCTGTGCTCCCAGTACTTGTCCTGTGTTCCTGTCTTGGCTTCTCTTGATGATGGACTGTGTTTGTGTGTCAAATGAACCCTTTCCTCCCCAATTTGGTTATTTGGTTTTGGTCAGGTTTTGTTTGTTTGTTTTTTTGTTTGTTTGTTTTGTTTTTTTGTTTTTTTGTTTTTTTTTGGTCTTTTTGAGACAAGATGCCGCTGTAGCTGCAACTGGCCTGGAGTTGCTAATGGAGACCAGGCTGGCCTCGAACTCACAGAGATCCATCAGCCTCTGCCTCCCAAGTGCTGGGATTAAAGGCATGCACCACCATGCCCGGCTTGGTCAGTGTTTTTAATCACAGTCATAGAAAGGCTAACCAGAACACCAGCTGAACCATCTCACTTTCCCTGCCACTCAAATCTTTTTTTTAATATTTTATTTATTTTTATGTGTATGTGTGTATTGCCTGCATGTAGGTAAGTGCACCCAT
>NW_008329661.1:9954-12121 GCF_000622305.1 Nannospalax galili
ATGCAGCTTGTTGGCCACGTAGCAAGATCATCAGGCAGGCAGCACCTGTTCGGGCTCACCATGCTTCAGGGAGTTGGAGTAAACAAGCGAGGATCACGAGCCTTGGCAATCAGCCAAGAGTTGAAGTAAACAGCACGAGGTTTGGCAGCCAGCCAGGGCGCCATCTTTGGCTGGCTTGGCCATGCTCGCTTCCCACACTGTCCACTTGAATCAAACAGAATAATAGAATCTGGGCCCTGCTTCCCACAGATGCCCTTTTACCTTAGCAAACCAACTTTCCAGAACTATAAAAACACAGGAAATGGAAATCAATAACCAAACTGTGACCTCACAATTAAAGCAGTTCATCTCCCAGATAGGGAGACCTACAAATTCTGTCTGCCTTGAAAATGAGAAGGCTTTTGCAAATATTGCAAATGTCCTGGCCATTTGAAAAGGTTTTGTAAGAAGGTGAAATGATTGCTCTCCCAAGAAATGCAGCACGCCTCCCAGGTAGACTTTGAAAGAAAAAACAGACTGGACTAGGGATGTTCTGAGAATCCAGAGAGTTTTTCCTTTTCTTCTTACCTTAGGAGAAATGGAGACAATTATTAAGAAAGTGGACACAAAGACCCTGGTAGATACTGGAAGTCTATATCTGTTTTAAATCCCACCATGTTCAAGAACTCTCTCCCTCAGAGTAAAAGTGAAATTCAAATGGTGAGATTTTCTAACCTGTCCATAACTGCCCTTTAGACAAACCCTATAAAATTTCAATGAGGAGAAACTGTAGGGTATCATACTTTTCTACTGATGAATTGTGCCCCCATCCATTTGTTAGGATGTGACTTTCTCATAATACAAACACTTATATCTCCTTTCCCAAAAGGGAGAGATGATCCTAAACTTAGGGGATAATGAAAATCTGCAGTCTGCTATTTTCTGCTTGCCATATGAAGGAGTCAGAAAAGTCCCCACAAGAAGAAATTCATAACTTCCTTTTACAGGCACCAGAGGAATTGTGGGCAAAATCCTTAACAGGTATAGGATGAACAAGGTCTGTGGCCTCAGTTTAGATAACAATATATAAAAGTGATCCCCTGCCAAATACAAAGCAACAACCTTTGAAACAAGAAGCCCTAATGAGAATCAAACCCACCATAGAATAATATAGAGAAAAGGGGCTTATAATTCCTTATACCAATATTCATTCCAATATTATCTTAAAAGAAGCCAAATGGAAGAGGGTGGAGTTATGTACAAGACTTCCTGGCCATAAATTAGATAGTCACCCCTCTCCATCCAGTAATGCCTAATCCTCACAGATTATTATGTAAAATTCCTGTAAGTAGAGCTTGGTTTCCAGTCATTGTACTGGATAAAATTAATTATCAACTTGACCCACCTGGGTTGAGCAAGCCTTAAATGGGGAACTGCATCCATTAGACTTGCCAGTGGCCATGTCTCTGAGGCATTTTCCTGATTTCTGAGTGATGGAAAGGGACTTTCTTGCTGTGAGCAGTGCTGTCCCTGGGCCAGTGGACCTTTATTGCATAAGAAAGCTAGTTAAGCACAGGCCAGGGGAGCAAGTAAGCAGTATTCCTCTGGGGTCTGTGCTCCCAGTACTTGTCCCGTGTTCCTGCCTTGGCTTCTCTTGATGATGGACTGTGTTTGTGTGTCAAATGAACACTTTCCTCCCAATTTGGTTATTTGGTTTTGATCTTTTTTTTTTTTTTTTTTTTTTTTTTTTTTTTTTAGGGTCTATGTCGCTGTAGCCACAACTGGCCTGGAGTCGCTAACGGAGACCAGGCTGGCCTCCAACTCACAGAGATCCATCAGCCTCTGCCTCTCAAGTGCTGGGATTAAAGGCATGCACCACCATGCCCGGCTTGGTCAGTGTTTTTATCACAGCAAATGAACAGTAATTGATCTTTGTAGTGCTGTTTTAAGAATCTCTGTTGTAGCAAATATACAATTTTGGTTTGCCTTTACATGAGGATAACAGCATATGTGGATGATGATTCCTGAGGGATACATTGAAAGTTCCATATTTTTCTCAAATTCTTAAATCTGCTTTGCAAGATGTGCTATTATTATGTGAATCTACTTTAATTCAATATATGGGTGTCCAGCTATTGTGTTCTCCCTCATATGATGCCTGTCTTAAAAACACCATCTTTTTTGTTGT
>NW_008329661.1:12232-13509 GCF_000622305.1 Nannospalax galili
CTCAATAACAGTTTCCAGAGCAAGAGATACATCTCTTTCAAAAGTGGCTATAAATTACTATGTTCACAGTTGAATTAATACATTTATACAATATTGAACTCAGTATAAGCCCTGTGAGACATAAAATTGAATGAGTTTTTAACCTTTAAAAAGATCTCCATTTCATTTTAGAATATATTGTTCCTTGCAGAAAGACGCATTGTTTTTGCTACTAACACTGAGATGTTGGTGTATGCATTTCTAATCTGTATGTATCTGATTGTTACTAATCATAATCAGTTGCACTTGGATCCTTTGTGCCTTTGTATGTCTATAAAGTCATCAGGTAGATTTCAATAGCAATGTTTATCACCTCTACTAATTAACATGCCATAAATTTCCATGCTTCCTCCTCAGATATAATGCATTTTTAAAAATTCGTTGATTTGTGTGTGTGTTTGTGTGTGTGTGTGTGTGTGTGTGTGTGTGTGTGTATGTGTATCACACAGAACATCCAAAATCATCTTATTTGACCCATACCCATACCCATACCCTCTCTCCTCCCACTAGAGCAAACACTGTCTTTTACATCCCTCTGACCAAATTATTATAGACCTGAAAACATGTCTGTTAAACATCCAAGAAGGTTAGTTCCACCAGTCTGGTACTTTTATTTTCATTTATTTATTTATTTTAAATGTGGAAATAACTCAAATGTTTATTAAGTGATCAAACAAAATTTGATATATGCATTACAGTGGAATATTATTTGGCAATTAAAAAGTATGAAATATAGGTGGTCAGACTTACAGAGACAGGCAGTATAATGGTAGTTCTTGAGAGTGGGAGTTCTTATTTTTTTAATTATTTATTTAATAACCACATACTTAGAAGAAGCATTTCATCACAACAGAATTGACATATTCAATAACGTTTTCCTGAGGTAGGATGCATCTCTTTCAAATTTGGCTGTAAATTTTTAGGTTTACAGTTGAATTATTACAGTTATACAATATTGTACTCAGTATAAACCCTATAAGAAATAAAATTAAATGAGGTTTTAACTTTTAACCTTGATCTCAATTTCATTGTTAAAATACACAGTTTCATACAGAAAAATTCATTTTTAATAAAATTGACATTAAGATGTTTGCAAATGCATTTCTAATCTCTATATATCTGATTATTACTAGTGACAGTTGGTTAATTTCTGAGCTCCTTGGCATCTGAGCATGGATATAAAATTGTCGGTAGATTTCAATGGTAATGTTTTTCACATCTACTAATTATTAAGGAGC
>NW_008329661.1:13531-15310 GCF_000622305.1 Nannospalax galili
TAACACACTCCAGAGCAACAGTACATCTCTTTCACAAGTGGGTGCAAGTTTCTAGGTTCACAGTTGAATTAATATAATTATATGTTATTGAACTCAGTATAAGCCCTGTAAGACATAAAATTGAATAAGTTTTTAACCTTTAAAAAAGATCTTCATTTCATTTTAGAATATATTGTTCCTTGCAGAAAGACGCATTGTTCTTGCTACTAACACTGAGATGTTGGTGTATGCATCTCTAATCTGTATGTATCTGATTGTTACTAGTCATAATAGGTTGCACTTGGATCCTTGGTGCCTGTGTATGTCTATAAAGTCATCAGGTAGATTTCAATGGTAATGTTTTTCACCTCTACTAATTAACATGACATAAATTTCCATCCTTCCTCCTCAAATATAACACATGTTTTAAAATTTGTTGATTGTGTGTGTGTGTGTGTGTATCACACAGAACATCCCAAACCATCTTATTCAACTATACACCCACTTCCCAGATGGTACCCTCCCATAGTCTCCCTCCCCCCACTAGAGCCCTTATACTCTGATATCCCTGCTACTGTCGGCTGCATTGTCGACACCCCCAGCCATTCCCCACTACTTACCTTTCTGATTAATCTAGTTGGCCTATCTAGAGGTCTTTGTTTTAGGAGGGTCAGCTATTCCTCATCTAGCAGCAAGCAGTTGTCAATATTCCTTTAGATAAGAATGGGGTCTGATGTTCATTTTCCAAGTTCAATGCTGGGTTACTAGCTAGAAATCACTTTGGGATCCTGGCCAACAACTCGAAAGAAGGTGTCTCCTATCTGGTATTGTTGCTTGTTATGGAGCCTTTAGCTATGCATGTGGACTCTTAAGATATTATATTGACCTCTTTAATCTTTGGTTATATTTTCCTTTTTGGTGTTTAAGGCCATTCAGTTGGCCCAGATAAACCAATTTATTTTTACTGTTAAGGTCATTTGAGGATCTGTTCCTCAGGGATCACAGGGACTTGAGAGTAGCCCCTGGCTCCTTTATTTTACTAGTTCTGCCTATGTGAAGATAAGTCAAAGGTCATGCTTGATCATGGTTGCCTTCTCTTGGACACATGGAGGAAACAATTCCTCTGTGTTGATCCTCCTCTTTGTAGACTGGAGAGTGGTTCAAGTCCATCTGGTGGGGTCTCCGATGCCTCCTTGATCAAGAGGACAGGTGACCCACCACAATTACAGGACATTTTGAGAGATGCTGATAGTCCCCTGGAACTAGTAGACCTAGGAGGACAAGGTGCAAAAACTGTCCTTTATGTCTCTCTGACCAAATTATTATAGGCCTCAAAGTATGTCTGTTAAACATCCAAGAAGGTTAGTTCCACCAGTCTGGTACTTTTAATTACTGTGTGCCATGTAGGTAAAGCTTGGGCAAAGACCATTCGTTCTCACATAAACCTTACCTAGACATATATTTCTTGATCTGTTATGTATAATTTGTCAGTAGGTTGTTGGTAATATGGTTCCCTCCAGTTTTTAAAACTAGCTAGGTATTATTTATCTCTTGCATTGTATCCCCCATCCATCATGGTTTCCCCAATTAAGATTCCCCCACTTCTCCCCTTTCTCCCTTAATAATACCCTTCTCGTATGGTCCTACCTCTCTTGAGCTCCTTCTTTCCCTTTATCCCCTAAGTTCCTTGTATACTCTTCCCTCCCCCCTCCCTTAAACTAACCCAATTTTTATCCATATCTCCCTTATTAAGGCCTGTTTCCTACTGTTCTTCTCTTTCAGGTTCTTTCTTTTCCTTTA
>NW_008329661.1:15464-18131 GCF_000622305.1 Nannospalax galili
GCAAATTTCATGATTTCATCTTTCTTTACTGCTGAGTAAAACTCCATCTTATAAATGTACCACATTTTCATTATCCACTCGTCAATTGAGAGATACTTAGGTTCCTTCCATCTCTTAGCTATTGTGAAAAGAGCAGCAACAAACATGGACGTACAAGTGTCTCAGCAATAGGATGATTTCTTTGGGTGTATGCCAAGGAGTGGTATAACTGGGTCAAAGGTTAGGTTCATTTGTAGTTTTTTAAGAGTTCTCCACACTGCTTACCATAGGGGTTGAACCAGTTTGCAGCCCCACCAGGAGTGGATGAATGTTCCCCTTTCCCCACATCCTCTCCTGTCGGTAGGTTTTGTATTACTGTTTCAATTTCTTTTTGTGTTTTGGGTCTGTATAAGCTGTTAATCTCTTCTTGGTTTAGTTTGGATGGTTCCCATGTCTTTAGAGACCCTTCCATTTCTTTTAGGTTTTCAAATTTAGTAGCATATATATTTTTAAAGTGTTCCCTTATAATGTTCTGTATCTTTCTGGTGTTTGTTGTGATGTTTCCCCTTTCATTTCTGATTTTATTGGTTTGGAGGTACTCTTTCTTTCTTTTGGTTAACTGGGCTAGCTGTCTGTCAGTCTTGTTTACCTTTTCAAAGGACCAGCTCTTGGACTCATTGATTCTTTGTATTTTTTTCTTTGTTTCAATTTCATTAATTTCTTCCCTGATTTTTGTTATTTCCTCTTGTATTCTGGGTTTGGGTTTCATTTGTTGTTGCTTTTCAAGTATCTTGAGGTTCAATGTTAAGTCATTTATTTGTGTTCTTTTTTATTTTTTGATGTAGGCACTTAGAGCTCTAAACTTCCCTCTAAGGACAGCTTTCAGCGTGTCCCAGAGGATATATTGTGTTGTATTGTCCTTTTCATTTAATTCCGGGAATACTTTTCTTTCCTTCTTAACTTCTCTTTTGACCCATTCATCATTTAGGAGGGTGTTGTTTAATCTCCATGTGTTCATGTGGTGATTAGGGCTTCTTTGGGTGTTGATTGTAAGCTTTATTGCATTGTGGCCTGATAAAATGCATGGAATTATTTAAATCCTTTTGTATTTGTTGAGGTTTGTTTTGTGCCACAGTATATGGTTGATTTTGAAGAAGTTTCCATGGGGTGCTGAGTAGAAAGTATGTCCTTTGGTGCTTGGGTGGAATACTCGGTAGATGTCTGTTAGGTCCATTTGATATAAGGTGTTGTTTAATTTAGATGTCTCTCTGTTAACTCTATGACCTGTTGACCTATCTAATGGAGACAGTGGGGTATTGAAGTCCCCTACTATTAATGAATTGGGATTAATCTGGGTCTTAATGTTCTGTAGTATTATTTTTATGAAGTTGGGTGCACCAGAGTTTGCTGAATATATGTTCATGATTGTAATATTTTCTTGATTTATTGTTCCTTTCATCCTTCTTGGTTTATTATTCCTTTGTTCAGAATGAAGTGGCCCTCTTTATCTCTTCTGATGAGTTTTAGTTTGAAGTCTATTTTGACAGACATTAGAATTGCAACTCCTGCTTTTTTCTGAGTACCATTTATTTGGAATTTTTTTTTACATCCTTTGACCTTAAGGTATTGCCTGTCCTTGAGGGTGAGATGGGTTTCTTGCAGACAACAAAAAGATGGATTTTGTTTCTTAACCCATTCACCTAGTCTGTGTCTTTTGACTGGGGAGTTCAGTCCGTTAATATTTAAAGTTATTAATGAAAGATGAGTATTGAATCCTGTCATTTTATTTCTGTTTACATGCTTGATATAGCTGTACTTTTCCACAGTTATGCCTTCATTGAACATCTTTCCACAACCCTTTGTGTATAGTCATTCCATTCTTCAACTCTTTGTATTGCTTCTAGAACTCTCTGAAAGCCTGGTTTTGTGGACATGAATTCATTCAGCCTATTTATGTCATGGAAGGTTTTTCTTTCCCCCTTCGACTATAATAGACATTTTTGGCTGGGTATAGCAATGAGAGTTGGCATCTGTGTCATTTAAAACTGGGAATACTTTGGTCCAGGCTCTTCTGGCTTTCATAGTTTGCACTGAAAAGTCATCTGTAATCCTAATGGGTTTTCCTTTATATGTGACTTGCTTCTCTTTTGCAGCTTTCAGTATTGTCTCTTTGTTTTGTACATTTAGTGTTTTAATGATGATGTGCCGTGGAGAGTTTCTTTTCTGGTCTTGTCACTTTGCTGTTCTATATGCTTCTTGTATTTGTATGGGCATGTCTTTCTTTAATTTTGGGAAATTTTCTTCCGTGATTCTGTTGAAGATCTGGTCCATGCCATTATCTTGGGATTCTTCTCCTTCCTGTCTGCCTATGATTCATAAGTTTCATCTTTTTATGGTGTCACACATTTCCTGCATATTCCATTCTTGTGATTTCTTAAATTTTTCATAGTCTTTCTTGAGTGGTCTAGTGTCCACTTGGTCTTCCAGTCTTGATACTCTGTTTTCCATTTCGTTCATCCTATTGGTGAGGCTTTCTCCTGTCATTTCTAATTGGCTTACTGAGTGTTTCACTTCCTTCTTCATTTCAGCCTGAGTAGTCTACAATATTTCTAGCTCTTTTCTGAATTCATTCAGAGATTCATCCCTATCTTCCTTCAGTTCTTTGATTTCTTTGTTTGTGTGTTCTTT
>NW_008329661.1:18487-22464 GCF_000622305.1 Nannospalax galili
GGATATGTTATTTTGGTTTTTCATGTTATTATTTTTTCTCTGTGATTTTGACATGTGAATTTCTTTTGTAGTTTCTTATTCTTGTGTGAGACTCAATCCTTCAAGTTTAGGTCTGCTTTTTTTGTAAACACCATGTGTCTTTGTGGCTTACTTTTGGGGCATGAAAAGCTGTTTCATGTAAGCTTCTGGTTCTTTCTTTTTATTTTATATTGGTGTGGCCAGATTGCTTTTGTCTTCAGGAGTTCCCACAGAGGCCCAAGTCAGATGAGAATCAGATGCTCTCAGGCTTTCCCATGAGGTCTGGATCCCTCCAGGAGGGATTTTGCCCTCAGGAATTTGGGGGTTGGATGTGTCTGGGAGCAGGGCCCAGGAAAGATTCTGGTTTGGAGCAGCTGGTGGCTGTGCCACCCAGAGATGAAAAGGGAGATGGGGCAGGAAGTGGCCCCAAGGGCTCCTGGGGACTGCACTGAGTAACTGGATTGGTCTGGATGCAAAGGATCAAGAAGAGAAAAGATCACCCTGGCATCCAGGAAAGAGGTTGGCAGATTGTATAGGCCAGGGAAGCAAAGGGAGGTGTGGGCGAGGCCAGGCCCAAAGGGCTCCTGGGGACCCCAGAAGGAACTTGGTTGATCTGGATTTAAAGGATCAGGAAGCAGTGGTAGTTCCCCCAGTGCCTGTAACACCAAGGAATGGGACAGGTCCCAGGGCAGGAGGAGAGATGGGCTGGGGAGATGGGAGGGTGAATGAGGCTGGGGGAGTCAAGGAAAGGAGGGCCCAACAGATTAACCCCAGAGAGAGGCCTGCAGGTCAGAGAGAGGCCTATGGGTCATGCAGGCATAGGAAAGCAGAAGGAGGTGAGGGCAAGACACCATATTTTAAAAAAATAACTTATTTATTATTTTTATTTTATGTGAATGAGTGTATTACCTGCATGTATGTGAGGGCACCCATGGTGTACAATGCTGCAGAAGTCAGAAGAGAGATTTTGATTCCCCTGGAACTGGAGTTAAGGACGGTTCATAGCTGCCATGTGGGTGCTGGGAATTGAACACGGGTCTTCTTCAAGAGCAGTCAGTCCTCTTAACCACTGAGTGTCTCCCCAGCCCAGATACCATCTTTTTATTACAGTAACTTGGAAGGATCATAGGTCTTAGGAAGGACCATAAAATACTGAAACACAAAATGCAAATTTGTCAGCAGGAAATTAAATACCTGGGTCACATAGTGACTCACAATTGCTCCTAAATCTGGACTGTATTCTGCTATTAGGAACTTTCCTACCCCGACAACAAAACAAAGAGCAAAATATAAAAGCAGCAACAACAAAATCCAAGATGATTATTATGACTGACAGGTGGTTGTCAAATTAGATTCCAAACTATTCATTAATTATCCAGCTAATATATAAGAAACCTAAACAGGCCAACAAGATATTGTTCAACTAGGCCTGGAGGAAGCAACAGTAATTAGTACCTTAATAACAGCTTTAAACCAAAGGCCTGCCCTAGGACACCCAAATTATAACCTTCCTTTCTTTAGTTTCTCAATGAAAGGAAGGAAATGCACTGGGCATGCAGACTGAGAAGCATGGGGAAAGACACAGGGCTCGGAGGTACCTTCACTCAGCAATTAGACCCAGTAACCAGAGGATATCCTCCCTTATGAGGGCCATCTCAAACACTGAAGCTCTACTATAAACAGCCAAGAAAGTAACTTTAGGTTCTCCTCTCAACATTTCTGTGCCTTGTACTGTAGGTCATTTGCTGAATTCCAAACACACCATGCTATATTTAGTAGAGCAGAAAAAAGAATGCAGTTTAGAGTTGAGAAATAGGATCCAGAGCCAGACCTGCAACAAGGCCAGGAATATGTCCTTTTATTCAGAGGGCACAGTGGAGGACAGAGGCCTTGCAATGTGAAGAAGGCAACTGTATGGGAGGGAGGGATGGTTCCTGTTATATAGGAATTCTGCTGCACACAGCTGTAAGAGTTAACTCTGAGCCAAGGTCTGATATCCTTAAGGGTTTCTCTCCCAAGATTATTTTCTCATGCAGGTGAGCTGTCTTAGCACACTAAATGAGACAGACTGGCTCCATAGACAGTCTCCCTCAGCCCAGGGAGTGACCAATTGATAAAGCTTGAGGAAGGTCAGCCTGCCAGTTTAGGGCTGGTTAGCAACTTTAAGGGATTTATGGTTATATTTCTTTCCTAATTAAGCTCATGGTCTTCACACATTCTATGACACCCAACATTACTCAGTGAGTTGACTTAGTTCCTATGAGGTGCTTCTGCTTTCATCTCCAAACGTTCTCCTGGTACACTGCAGCTCTCCTAATCTTGCTACATTATTTTTCACCAGATGTATTGGAAGAGAAAAAGCATGATTGTACTCAAATAACTGATATACTTCTTTCTCCTAGGAGAGGTCTATTGGAAACATCTACTGTTTTATTTATTTATTTACTTATTTTATCTTTAACTTATTTTTGTTTTGTTTTTTTGAGACAGTCTCCCTGTAGCCCAGTTCACCTGGAACTCATTATATAGTCCAAGATGGCCTTGAATGCACAGAGATCAGGCTGCCTCTGTCTCTGACTGTTGACATTAAAGGATAGAAACACCTACTGAAAATGAAGAATTGATTTTATTTACTGATGGTTCTTATTTTTGAGATGAACAAGGGCATTTTCAGACAGGGTATGCAGTTACCTCTACTCCTCATATAATTGAAAGTGCTCATTTACCTAGAATTAAATCTGCTCAGACACGGACCTCATAGTCTTAACAAGGACATGTCATGGAGCAGACAACAAAAAAGGTAACTTTTATACAGGCAGTCAGCTATGTATTTGGAGTGGTGCACAACTACAGATTACAGCATGCTGTGGAGACAAACAGGATTTCTCACTTTCTCTGGCCAGCCTATTCGAAACAGTCAGTAAATCTCAGAATTGTTGAATGCTCTCCATTTGCCTAAACAATCAGCCATCATTAGAATCCCAGGGCATTCTAAAACAAACTCTGAAGAAGCAAGGAGCAACAGATTGGCTGATAAAGCAGCAAGGAGAGCTGTCGTACATGGAGCTGCGTGTCTTGAGAGAACCTGTCCTGTTCATTATTCACATTCTCTCTCTGACCTGGTTCAGGCTCAACAGATGGTGCCATAGCAAGAAAGGGACAATAGGCAACACGGGGTTGCAATTTCAACTCCCAGAGTAATTTTTGGTTGGGTCCAAATGGGCAGTCCATAATAGCTGTAAGTGCACAATTTCGTCTTTTGGAATACATATATAATTTAACTCTTAGGGAATCTGGAAAAACAAAAAGATCTTTTGGGGAAGACAATATATTTGGAAACTGTCCCCAACTATAGCTCTCAAGGTAAATTCAAGGTGTTCTATCTTCCCCAATCACAATCCTAGTAACACAATTCATGGGATACAAGGACATTTCACTCTACTGAATGGGCCATTTAAACTTGGCAGTTAGACTTTATCCAAATGCCTCCAACAGGAGGATATATACTAATTTTCATAAAAAGGAGCTCATTAACAGAGATATCTTAACCTAAGGGAAGTTTCCTGAAGAAGAGATGTTTGTGGGGTGGTGGCCCAGAGGCGATGTCTGAGAAATTTCCCAAAGAGTAGAAACATGTCTGACTTTTTTCTTCATCCTTTCAGGGGATAGCAGGAAGTTCCATACTATGTGATTTAGTCTGGTATAGCCTATGTGATGAGGAGAATAGAGGAGCCAGGTACTGAGTAGAAGCAGTGTTGTATCCTGTGGGACCACAGAGGAATGCCCAATACTGATGGTTGAATTAAGAGTCCTTGAATTAGTAGTTAGCCTGCAGGGGAGAGCAGGCTCTAGTCCAAAAGAGTTGTTGACGCTGAGGAGAGGCAGAGCAGGATTTATAGCGTAAAAACACAATTACATCATACCAGGGGCAAAGCCAGAATTCATAGCTGCACAGTAAC
>NW_008329661.1:24197-26593 GCF_000622305.1 Nannospalax galili
CTGCTGAAATAAACCTTGACTGCTGCAGCTTCCTGCTGTCTCTCTGGACAGAATTAAGAAGCAATCCGTGCTGTCACTTGATAGCCAATAAATTATGGTAATTGTCTCATCCATGTTCTTTATCCTATAAGTTATATAGTCCTAAATCAAATGATGTTAAACGTGTGGTATTTCCTTTGTTCTTGGGATTGCTCAGGGGAATTTTCTTTGAATGTCCTCTGAGGCTTGCTGTGTGGTATTTCCTTGAACAGGCTCCTCTGACCCCTGACCATCCCTTTCTTTCGGTCTCCCCCTCCCCCTCTCTCTCCCATTTCACTTAGTCTAAATGAGGCTCCTCATGAAGCTCCTCTCCTAGTTGTGGATTGTTTTGGCTTTTTGAAAACATTTATTGCATTATTATTATACACGACTGTACTTATGTGTGTTCACTCATGAGTTCAAGTGTCCACTGTGAACTCTGTGGTCTATGAGGACTCTGTCTTTGTTGGAGTGGGAGGAATTTGAGCTTTCTGAGAATGGTATGTCCTTTCCAGGGCCATAGTTCAGCACAAGCCGATTCTCAGAGTGTGCATGTGTATGTATTCATCTGATGCAGGTATGTATAAAGATCTCCACGTGTTTTTGGAGGCCAGAGGTCAACATTGAGTAATTCTGTTTGTTACTTTCCTCATGTTTTGAAATTAGAAATTTTATTTATTACTATTATGTATGCATGTGTATATCATGTGTGTGGAGGGACTCACATTTGTGTGACGCATAAGGCCTGAGGACATCTTTATGGAGTCAGTTCTCTCCTCCAATTTTATGTGGGTTTTGTGTATTATACTGAATTTGCCAGGCTTGCCAGGCAAGTGCTTTTACCGAATGAGCCGTCTTGGTGCCCCCACTACCTTCTTTATCAGGCTCTCTCACTGAACAGAGTTCACCAATTCCCTTGGACTAGCAGCCCAGCATGTTTCTGTAGTCTCCACCTCCTCAACACTGGGATTGGAGGCATGTGTGCTTTGACCAGCTTTGTATGTAGTCCTGGGAATCCGTTTTCTTGTTCTTCTGATTATGGGATGATCACTTACAGATGAGCCATTTCCTTGACCTCAAAATGATTTTTATTTAGCGTCTTATCTGGTGTGCTGAACGTCTACTGCCTGTGAGCTTTGTATTTTGTCTTGGAATCGGATTTATTAGAGGTGGAGATGCTCTTTTTTGTCTTATTAACAGAAGAGTTAAGGTGCATTATTAAAGGGTCCCCATGGGAAAAGCCATGTTCTTATGGCTTGTGGCTTTAATACAAGTAGAAGACTGGCTTTGGTGGCCAGAATCTGATCAAACTGCTTTCAGCTGAAGAGTGGGGAGATGCAGGAAGCATTTGTGGTTACTACATTTGTCCATGAGTGTTTTGATTCATGATAATGCAGCAAGATAGGGGTCCACTGTTAATGGTTCTGGAGGGAATGGCTGTTTAGTGAGTTCATTAAAAAATTATTTTTATGTGTATGAATGTTTTGTCTGCAAGTATGTAATTACACCATGTGCATGCAATGTCCATGGAGGCTAGAAGACATCAGAAACCCTGGAACTGGAGTTACAGATGGTTGGTAGCCACCTTGCAGATGCTGGCAATCGAACCATGGATCCTTTGCAAGAGCAGTTAGTACTCTTACCTGCTGATCTATCTCTCCAGTTTTAGAGTCCATTTGCATGGAATGGCTAGGTAGACACTGCCAGTCCAATTAGGATGTAAGAGCAGTCAAATCTGCAGTCCTCCGTGAGGGTTCAGTTTTGGCATATGAAGAGATTATAGACTCTTGGAGAAGGTGGTAAGATTATGTTTCAGGCAGGATCAGAAATACAGGATGGGAATGGGAAAAAGTGACACTATAGTGGGATTTTGACATGGCAGTTAAGGAGTGTGACAGTAGTAAGAAGGCAATTAAGATACCCAGACCCGGTACTGAGTCCATGATACATGCCAGAAAGGTGAGAGTGTCTTGGCTGCTGGTTAAGGTCTGTAGATTTATGAAGGTTGATTTCACCTGTTTCTCATCACAGAGAGGATAGAGATCTCCAAGAAGCTCACAGGAGTAGTGCTCATGAACTTCTGTAGGAGGCTAGATGAACCCATGGTATAATGTGTTGGAGTGGTTGTCAAAGGAACAGGCAAGTTCATTCATGAGACAGGCAAAGATTGTCTAGGAGAAATAGAAAACCAAAACATGGAGAAAGCAACAGAAATATATTTACTGAAGTAAGCAAACATCTCCTGGGTCCAGGATCTTATACTGTCACTGGATCTTCCCTTTCCCTATCTTTTGACCAATGCTTGGATGTCCATCCCCAGTGGGCTCTTCTTTCCTGCTGTTCTCTACCACAGTGTATCCTGGGAACAAGTTGTTGCC
>NW_008329661.1:27459-28877 GCF_000622305.1 Nannospalax galili
TTGGTGTTGTCTGTTGATTTCATTTTCTAACTGTCATTTTTCTGTGTATTTCTCCCATTTTTAAAAATATTTTATTATTTTTATTTTATGTGTATGCGTGTATTGCCTGCATATGGGTAAGTTCACCCATGTCATGCAATGCCCGTAGAAGACAGACGAGGCTGTTGGATCTCCTGGAACTGGAGTTATGGACAGTTGTTTCCTGCCATGCGGGTGCTGGGATTTGAACCCAGGTCTTCTGCATGAACAGCCAATGTTCTTAACTGCTGAGCCATCTCTTCAGCCCCATGTCCCATTTTCTAATGGAAGGGTAAGTGACATTTCCTCTCTTCATTTCTACCATTCCCATTCATGCTTGAATTTTCTTCCCTACACTGCTTATGTTAGGGCCATCAGGGCCTGAGCTGAGTGTTTTCCAGTTCATGGCCTCTTATTTCAGAATGAAAGAAAAGCCCTTACAGATTGCAAAGTAGGGAGGAAAGTGTTCAAAAGCAAAGGAACAGTATAGATGAGAAAGAAGTCCGCTGTAAGAAAGCAGCAGGCCACGTGAGTCAGAAAGAGCTCAAGGGCTGCAAATATATGTTTGTATATTATAATTTTGTTTATTGATTCCAGAATTTCATACCTTTTTGATCAAATTGGGTTCCCCCCCTTTTTTTCCTTTTATAAACAGGGTTTCCCTGTCAGCCCCAGCTGGCCTTGAACTCACTGTGTAGACCAGGCTGGCATTGAATTCAGAGATCCACCTGCCTCTGCCTTCCAAGTGCTGGGATTAAAGGTGTGTGTCACCCCCCCTCAGCTCGATCAGATGGGTTTTGATCACATTCAGAAGCATGCCCTTCCTCCATTCCTTCCACACCACTCCCTTGTTGATTTTATTTCCTCCATTATTACCAATTCTTTATTTATCCATTTCCCTGAGTACTAATGATGTTGAACACTGTTTAAGATGTTTCTTAGCCATCTTTATTTCTTCTTTTAACAACTCTCTGTTCAGATCCTTAGCCCATCTTTAAACTGAGTTACTTGCTTTCTTGATTCCTTGTTTTTTGAGTTCGTTATATATTCTAGATGTTAAACCTCTGTCAGATGTGTCGCTGGTGAAGATTTTCTCCAATTCTGTGGGTTTTCTGTTCGCTTCCCTGGTTGTCTCCTTTGATGTACAGAAGGCTTTTAGTTTAATGATGTCCCATTTGCTAATTCTTGCCCTTGTTTCCTGTGCAATTGATGTCTGGTTTAGAAATCCTTTCCTGCACCTATATCTTGTAGGTGTTTCCTAAAGTTTTCATCTAACAGTTTCAGAGTTTTAGGCTTTACATTGAGGTCTTTCATCCATTTGGAATTGACTTTTGTGCAGGGTGAAAGATAGGGGTTTAGTTTCATTCTTCTACAAGTGGAGATCCAGTTTTGCCAGCACC
>NW_008329661.1:29632-33143 GCF_000622305.1 Nannospalax galili
ATGATGTTGGCTGTGGGTTGGCTGTGTATAGCTTTAACTATGTTGAGGTTTGTTCCCTCCAGTCCAATTCCTGTTAGGACTTTTATCATGGATGCATGCTGAATTTTGTCAAAGGCCTTTTCTGCATCTATTGAGATGACCATGTGGTTCTTGTCATTGAGTCCATATATATGATTTATAACATTTATTGACATGGCGTATGTTGAACCATTCCTGCATCTTTGGAATAAAGCTGACTTGATCATGGTGGATCATCTTTTTGACATTTGTCTGTATGCAATTTGTATTTTGTTGAGAAATTTTACATCTACATTAATTAAGGATATGAGTCTACAGTGTTCTTTTTTTATTGCGTCTTTACCTGGTTTTGGTATTAGAGTGATACTGGTTTCATAGAAGGAATTTGGGACTTCTCCCCTCTCTCTGTCTTTTAAAATAAATTATGTAGTATTGTATATAGATGTTTAAATGTCTGGTAGAATTCTGCTATAAATCCATCTGGGCCTGGGCTTTTTTTACTTGGGAGGTTTTATATTACTGTTTAAATTTCCATATATATTGTGGGTTTCTTTCAACTGTTGATCTCTTTTTGGTTTAGCTTTGGTGATTCCTATGATATTAGTTATTTGTTCATTTTCTTTACATTTTCTAATTCAATAGAGTTTTAAAATTATCCCCTTATAATGTTCTGATTCTTTTTGTCTCTGTTCTGATGTTTCCTCTTGCATTTTTTTTAAATTTCTAATTGCTCTTTATTTTGGTTAACTGGCTAAGGATCTGTCTGTCTTGTTTATGTTTTCAAAGAACCAGATCTTGGATGCGTTGATTCTGTGTATTCCTTCCTTTTTTCTATTTCATTCATTTCTGCTCTGATTTTCCTTATTTTTTTCTCATCTGCTTAGTTGGGGTTTCATTTGTTCATGCCATTCCAGAATCTTGAGTTGTAATGTGAAGTCATTGATTTGTACTGTTTCTTACTTTTTAATGTAGGCGTTTAGAGCTATAAACTTTCCTCTTAGCATTGCTTTTAAAGAGACCCAGATGTTTTGTTGTGTTGTATTACCCATTGTTTTTAGCTCCAGGAATAGTTTTATTTGTTTCTTAATTTCTTTTTTGATTCATTCATCATTCAGTAGTGTGTTGCTTAATCTCCATGAGTTCATATAATTACTAGGTCATCTTTTGATGTTGATTTTTAGCTTTATTGCATTGTGCTCTGATAGCATGGAATTATTTCAGTTTTTTGTAATTTTTGAAGTTTGTTTCATGCCCCAGAATGTGGTCAGTTTTAGAGAAAGGTCCATGGAGTGCTGAATGGAAAGTGTATTTTTTAGTGCTTGGGGAAAATATTTGATAGATGTCTGTTAGGTCCATTTGATGTATGGTGTCATTTAATTCAGATTTTTCTCTTTCTATACTTTGTCCACTTGACCTGTCTAATGTAAACGGTGGGGTAGAAAAGAAACTGTGCTATTACTGAGTTGGGCTTAATCTGTGTCTTAATGCCCTGTAGTACTGTTTTTATGAAATTGGGTGCACCAGAGTTTGGTGCACATATGTTCATGTTTGTACTATATTTTTGGTCAGTTGTTTCTGTGGTCGGAATGAAGTGACCCCCTTTATCTCTTCTGATTAGTTTTAGTGTGAAGTATATTTTTGTCAGACATTAGAATTGCAATGTCTGCTTGCTGCTTGTGCCATTTGCTTGGAATATATCTTTTCCATTCTTTCACCTTTAGGTAATGCTTGTCATTGAAGGGGAGATGGGTTTCTTGCAGACACCAAGAGATGGATTTTTTTTTCTCATTCCATTTAACTCTCCTGTGCTTTTTACCTGGGAATTCAGTCCATTGATGCTTAAAGTTATTATTGAAAGTTGTGTATTGGTTGCTATCATTTTAATTTCTGTTTTCATTCTTGGTCTAACTTTGTGTTTCCACAGTTATACCTTCATGTAGTTTCTTTTTGTTGCCCTTGGGTATAGTTGTTCCTTTCTTCAGTTCTTTGTATTGCTTCAACTACTCTCCGAAGGGCTGGCTTTGTGGACATGGATTCTTTCAGCCTATTCGTGTTATGGGAGATTTTTCTTTCCCTTTCAACTAAAATAGATATTTTTGCTGGGTAAAGTATTCTGGGTTGGCATCTCTGGTCATTTAGAAGTGGGAATACTTGGGTCCAGGCTCTTCTGGCTTTCATAGTTTGCATTGAAAAGTGATCTGTAATTCTGTTGGGTTTTATTTTTTATGTGAGTTGTTCTTTTTCTTTTGCAGCTTTTAGGATTCCCTCTTTGTTCTGTACATTTAGTGTTTTTACTGTGATATGCTGAGAGGAGTTTCTTTTTTTGCTGCTGTCTATTTAGTGTTCTGTGTGCTTCTTGTATTTGTATGGGCATGTCTTTCCTTAATTTGGGGTGATTTTTCTACAATCCTGTTGAAGAGCTGGTCCATACCATTAACCTGAGCTTCTTCTCCACTATGTCTATGATGCATAAATTTTGTGTTTTCATGACGTCCCACATTTCCTGCATATTCCATTCTTGTTTTTCAATTTTTTTTTTATAATCTTCACTTGAGCAGTCCAATTCTTCAACTTTATTGGCCAGTTTTGATATTCTGTTTTCCATTTCATTCATTCTATTGATGAGGCTTTCTTCTGTCATTTCAAATTGGCTTATTTTGTTTTCCATGTCTTTCTTCACTTCAGCCTGAGTTTTCTTCAATATTTCTATCTTTTGTGAATTCGATCAGAAGTTTATCCCTATCTTCTTTTAGTTCTTTGTTTTCTTTGTTTGTGTGTTCTTTAAATGCTTTGAATTCTTTGATCATGTTTGTGATTGTTCTTTTAAATGCTATGTCCTGGGATATCTCTAGGAGGTTGTCATTGTAGAACTCTTCTGTAGGAGTCTTGGTGTTTGGTGGGAACGTATTATTTTTTCTTTTCATATTATTTTTCCATTGTGATTTTGGCATGTGGAATTCTTTTGTTGTTCGTGATTCTGGTGTGAAACCCAAGTCTTCTTTTGTTGAGTTGAAGTCTGATTCTGTTTCTATTATTGATGCGCTTTGTTGTTTTCATATTGGGTATGAAAAGCCGGTTGGTTTAGGCTTTAGCTTCTCTCTTTTGATTTTATATTAGAGGTGCAAGATGGCTTTAGTCCAGCTGCTCAGAAGCTCCTGAAGTGGCCCAAGACAGACACCAGTCAGGTTACTCTGAGGCTTTCTCCTAAGGTTTGGGCCCCTACTAACAAACAAGCACATCATAATTAGGGAAACTCTAGGAGGAGACTTGATTCAGGAACTCTCAGGCAGTCTGCAAAGGTCTCTGCAATTTCTTAAGGGGAAGTGATGGGGAGTGCTGAGGGATGTAAAGGAAAAGTCCCCACATGAAATCATTAGAACAAAGGTAGGGAGTTACTGAAGTACAGAAGTACAGGGACTCCCCGCCCCTTCCTGAACCTCTTAGAACTACTTCCCATCTCAATAAATTTCAAAAGTACTACTTTTAGTGAGTC
>NW_008329661.1:34893-50572 GCF_000622305.1 Nannospalax galili
AGTCCCAGCACTCGGGAAGCAGAGGCAGGTGGATCTCTGTGAGTTCAAGGTCAGCCTGGTCTACATAGTGAGTTCCAAGGCAGCTGGAGCTACAGGAGACCCTGTCTTAAAAAGACCAAAACCAAAAATCTTTGTAACCAGAAATCTCTTCGTGGTGATTTGAAAAAAGCAAAAGTCCTATGACTATGAGTAAAGTATGAAATTTCTTTCAGGCTTGGTACCTTGCTATTGTGAGATTCTAACACACAGTGTCCATGCCACAAAATAATTCTATGCCTGAAACTATACATTTCTCAGACTTTTAGAATCAAAGTAAATAACTGCATTTGTAACCAGAAATCTCTTCGTGGTGATTTGAAAAAAGCAAAAGTCCCATGACTATGAGTAAAGTATAAAATTTCTTTCAGGCTTGGTACCTTGCTATTGTGAGATTCTAACACACAGTGTCCATGCCACAAAATAATTCCATGCCTGAAACTATACATTTCTCAGACTTTTAGAATCAAAGTAAATAACTGCAACATTTGTTGGTAATGTGCCTTGTCCATAAATGATATTGCTGTTAATGTTGATATTATGATGCAACATCATTTGCATTTGCATCATTTTCCTTTTTAAATGTATTTATATTATTATATTTTATGTGTATGAGTGTATTGCCGGCATGTATGTAAGTGCACCCATGTCGTGCAATGCCTGTGGAGGTGAGAAGAGAGCAAGAGATCCCCTGGAACTGGAGTTACAGAAGGCTGTTAGAGCTGAGAATTGAACTAGGGTCTTCTCCAAGAGCAGCTAGGGCTCTTAACTGCTGAGCCATATCTCCAGCCCCACTTTTGAACAGTGTCCCAAATGCAGTGCACAATCTATTCCTGTCCAACTCTCCTCTCAAGGCTGAGAGAAATTGTATTCCTTTTGAACCTTTTCAATGAGCAGTACCACCCTGGTAGCTGAAATAAAGATTAAAGAGATCATGCCAAGAGTCAGAGATGTGTCCTTGGAGACAATCTGATAGAGAGGGAACTTGGTCACTGTCACTCAGGACAGGATCAAAATAACCAAAGGTAAGCTACAAGGTAAAACAAAAACTGCCCAAAGGACTATGAGGAAGAGAGTTGGCATAAGTCATAGATTTAGACTGGAAGAGTCTTAAGTAGCAGTTGGAAGATAGGAGAGTGTTTTTCATTCAATCATTAGAATGTTTCACATCATAGGAGCATTTAAGGAAATTGCTGCTAAGACTCTGAGTCCAAGAACACCAGTTTGTCCTCTTTCCACTTGCCTCCTCTGTTGCAGGCAACGAAAATGGAAGTTCCTCACCATGATGCTGTGCAATTTCCCTGAGTTAATACAACTGGAAAGATTCATAAACCAGGTCTCTTCCTCTCTGCCTCTTTGGGTACCTAGGATCACCAAATGTGGTCGTCTGTTGTGGCTGCTCTCCTCCAGTTATGCCGGCTATGGTCACTCTCCTGCTCTCTCAGTTCCTCCGATCAGTCATCCAGTCTGGACCCCAGGGCTGTTGAGGAGTCTTCACCAGCGTCACCGCATTCAGATGCAGAAGACCAGGTTCAGTGACACAGATCTGCTTTATTGCAGGAAAGTGCAGGCTTATATAGGGGTAATAGTCCAATCATAACGCAGCATATGGGATCCCTTATTAGCATGGCAGACTAGTATCCTATTACAATCTAGCAGGCCAGATGCTCTATTAGCGTGATAAGTTTCAGTTTCTAAACAGGAAGCAATGCATTCCAGCATGATAGGTATGTAAGGCAAAAGGCAAAATCAGTCACAAGATTTTCCACAACAAAGGTGTTACAGCTTAGAGTGTTACAGCTCTGTGGGGAGGGGGGGGTCCCAGCCCCACGTTTGGGCACCAGCTGTGGTCACCGGCTGTGGCTGTTCTCATCCGACTATGGTCACTCTCTTGCTCTCTCAGTTCCTCCGATCAGTCATATGGTCCGGACCCCCGCTGATGGGCAGTCTGCGGCACTGTCGCCACATTCACACGCAGGAGACCAGGTTCAGTGACACAGATCTGCTTTATTGCAGGAAAGTACAGGCTTATATAGGGGCAATAATCCAATCATAACACAGCATATGGTATCCCTTATTAGCATAGCAGACTAGTATCCTATGACAATCTAGCAGGTCACATGCCCTATTAGCATGATAAGTTTCAGTTTTTCTAAGTTTCGGATTCCTGGAAACCATATGACTTGCATAGTTTTCTCTCTGATAAGAAACAGGAAGCACTGCATTCCAGCATGATAGGTATATAAGGCAAAAGGCAAAATCACTCACAAGATTTTCCACAACAACCAAACAGACATGGATTCATGTCTTCCCACCCTTTTTACCTATGGTAATTTATAGAGTTCCAGAAGAGTTCCATTCCAGGCCTCAGTTGCCCACAATGTCCTTATGAGTACTGTGACTGACTTACTTTCTCTCCTACAGTTGTATTTAAGGATCTTCTCCTGTGAATACAATGAGGGTGCTCTCAACACCTGTAGTTCACTGTGGTGAACAGTATGGAAGTCATACCTCAGAGTTCTGTTGAGTTAAAGATAGGGATTCCTTTTGATATCTTCTATGACAAACATCAAAGCCAGGACATAGCCGGGCATGGTGGCACACGCCTTTAATCCCAGCACTCAGGAGGTAGATGCCAGTTGGTTATGTGTAACCTCAAGGCCAACCTGGTCTACATAATGAGTTCCAGGACAGCTGGGGCTACAGAGAAGCCCTGTCTCAAAAAGACCCCCTGCACCCCCCCAAAAAAACCAAAACCAAACCAAAGCAAAACAAAACAAAAAACCCCAAATCTAGGACATAGCAGTGGCATGTGAGAACTGACCTGCATAGAGAACATAGGACCTTAAGGTAAAAGACTCAATCCAAAATCTCCTTCAAATCCAGAGTGAGTTAATTAATGTTGAGCATAGAGAGCAGCATAAGTATGGTGATATATAATACATTTTCTAACAAAATCAATCTCTCATTGTTATGAGACCTATAGATAGATGGATAATTGTTCTCTCTATCTCATACACACACACACATACACACACACACACAGTATTAGGAACACAGGGGTTATTACTGATTGAAATTATATGTACATTAATGCAGTATCAGAAAGATTTTAGCTGTATTAAATGGTATGGACGAAAGAATTATCAATAAGCCAATAAGGAAAGCCTGTGTCTTTATTTTTTCAAATAGGGTAAACCTGAAGCTTCAGCTGATCTGGAACTCATGTAAATGAGGCTGGCCTGGATCTCACAGCAATCTGTCTGCATCTACCCCTGAAATGCTGGGATTAAAGGTGTGTGCCATCATGCCCAGGCTTCTCTGTGTCTGTTAACATGAAATACCTACACAATAATCATGTACATTGCTGAATTTGAGTAATTACTTTGCTAAATACTATATATAATTATGTACTTATAAATCTATAAACTTATACTTTAAACTCAGAAAATAATGTTAAAATGAGAGTCTATCCATGTTCACCACAGAGGATATGGAGAAAGGGGACCTCTTATCCACTGCTGGTGGAAGTGCAAACTCATGCAGCCACTATGGAAATCGGTGTGGAGGTTCCTCAAAAAACTCAAAATTGATATACCCTTTTATCCAGCTGGTGGGCATAGGCCCAAAAGACTATATACCCTACTACAGAAATACCTGTTCATCCATGTTCATCGCTGCCCTTTTCATAATAGCCAGGACTTGGAAACAACCTAGATATCCATCAACTGTTGAACGGATAAAGAATCAGTGGTATATGAACACAATAAAATATTACTCAGCTCTTTAAAAATAAAACTTATGAAACTCACAAGTAAATGGATGGAACTGCAAAAAATCATCTTGAGTGAGGTAATCCAGAAAGAAAAATGTCACGTGTTTTTTCTCATATCTGGATACTAGGTTTGAAATTTTAGGCATACATGTTTCAATTTGAAAATCCAGAGAGGCCAAAAAACTAATAAACCATCATGGGGTGGGCAGCACCCACATGGTGGCAAACAACTCTCTGTAAATCCAGTTCCAGGGGATCTGATACCCTCTTCTGACCACCATGGGTATTGCATGATATGGGTGCACTTATACACATGCAGATAATACTCATATACACAAAATAAAAACAAATTTTACGAGGTTGGAGAGGTGGCTCAGCAGATAAGAGCACTGACTGCTCTTGCAGAGGACCCGGGTTTGATTCCCAGCACCCATATGATGGCTATGAACTGTCTGTAACTCCAGTTCCATAGGAATCTGACAGCTCTCTTCTGACCTCCGTGGGCATTGAAAGTCACAGGTACACTTACATGCAGGCAAACACATTCATACACATAAGAATAATAACACAATATTAAAAAATAAATAAATAAAATTAATTTTAAAATGTTAAAAGAAAAGAAAAAGGAACATGAGGCAGGCCAGTTGACTCACAGAGTGGATGTACTTGCCAAGAAACCTGACTATTTGTGTTCAAACACCCATCCTTTTAAAAACTATAATACACAGCCAAACTAATAAAATCAGCACAGTACTGGTATAAAAACAGACCAGATGATCAATGATAAGTGCATTATAATTGAGGACCCGGAGTTACGTCCATGCCTTTCCAGCCACCAGTATTTTGACAAAGAGGCCAAATGTATGTGTTTGAGAGAAAAACACCATGTTCAGTAAATGGTTCTGAGAAATCGGACACTTAAATGAGAAAAATGAAAGTAGATTCCTATCTATCACTCCCCATAAACCTCAACTCCAAATGGATCAAGGACCTCAAGAAAAGACCTGACATCCTGAAACTGATAGAGAAGAAAGTATGGCATACACTAGAACATACAGGCACAGGGAAGGAGTTTTTGAACAGGACACTGATAGCACAGGCATCAAGGCCAGCAATTGACAAACAGGACATCATGAAAATATAAAAACTTCTTTACAGCAAAGGACATCATTCTTCAACTGAAGAGGCAACCTACATAATGGAAAACATATTTACCAGCTATATATCTGACAAAGTGTTAGTATCTAGAATATACAAATAAATTTTTAAAAAGCACCTAAACATCAAATAACCAAACAACCTAATTAAAACTTGGGACAAGGATCTAAGCTAAGAGCTCTCAAAACATGAAATGCAAATATCTGAAAAATATGTTTTAATGTTCAGCATACCAAACCATCAGAGAAATGAAAATGAAAATGAGTCTGAGATTTCATTTTACTACAGTCAGAAAGGCTAAGATACAATAAAGGAGGGACAAATGCTAATGAGGATCTGGGAAAGGGAAACAATTACTGCTGATGAGAGTGACAACTGGTGCAGCCACTACGGAAAACAGCGTGGAGATTCCTCAATCAGCTAGTGCTGATTCCTCATCAAGCTTGTGCAGTTGTGAACCCTGCAACCTACAGCAACAAGTGGACTGGCAAGATTCACCCACTGCTGCAATATGGAATGAATTATGGAGTAGCAATCCACTTTCTGATTGTAGGTAAGGCCCAGTTCACAAGATGGAGCCCATATCCAGCACTGTAATGAAGGAAAAGGATCCATGCTTAGATAAGTCACAGACTGTAGGGGAAAGCCTATTATTATTCTCCTAAATGGGCATAGTATTAAGGTGACTTCTAATGACTTATTGTTATACCCATCAATTTGTGGGTATAATTCTCTCCAGAAACTCTCACCAGAGAAGCTAGTCATTCATGAATCTCTGTGCATCTTTCAGTGAATACAAGTTATCCAATGCACTGAAGAACATCTAAACACTGACCTCTTGACTAAAAAATAGTTACTGGAAGTTTTGTACTCTGTTACTTTGCTGAAGAGTTTAAGTTGTCAACTTGACACACCTTGGAAGAGAGAACTTCAATTGGATATTTGCTTCGATCAGATTGACCTGTTGGCATGTGCCGCAAACCGCGACTCTGACCAGCAGAGTCGAGGCAAGGACAACATGGACACCAAGGCAGGGTTCAAGCTTCTTCTGTTTTATTGCGCAGTTTCCTTCCTAATATAGTATTCCCTTAGCCCTTCCTCCCAGCCCAAAGCCAATCAGTGTGCACACACACACTCAGCAGGCAGGCAGAATGGCATCTCATTGGGCCGCGTAGCAGAGTCATGCTTAATGACGTCTCTGATCATGCAGGCAGAGCGTGATCGGGCTCATTGCGCTTGCGTGAGTTGGAGTGAACAAGCGAGGGTCACGAGGCTTGGCAGCCAGCCAAGGCACCATCTTTGGCTGACTTGGCCGTGCCCGCTTCCCACATCTCCCCCTTTTTGTTTTATTAGAATGGTTAAAGGACCGTGCCTGTCTTAGGTTGCCCCCTTCCATGTAACATCCTTACCCGTCATCAACTGATCAGCAGCTTGGCTGGCAGTCTGTCTTAGGTTGGTATGTCCATGAGGGAGTCTTACCCGTCTTTGACTACTGGTCCAGCATGGTTAACCATACAGAGGGAGATTCACCCTTTTCCAGAGCTGCCATGGCTTGAACAAGCATGTGCTGATGATAGGCCGTCTGTCGCTGCATTTTGCACATACACCAAATCATGCACACGCATACAGCAATCAGCAAGAATCCCAAAAAAGCCATCCCTCCCCAGTCTTTGAGGAACGAAAAGGTCTTCTGGAATGTCTGCAGCCATTCTTCCACGGTGGCTATCTGCACTCGTGTCGCATTTACAGCAACTATGGCATTTCTTAAATCTGCAAGCTTCTTATCGAAATCTTGGCTCCAATTTCCTTGGAGGGCTTGTCCGATTGCTCTGGAAAGATTACCTGCTCAGGAAAAGTTCTGAAACTCCACAGGGGTTATACATAATCCAGTCATATGATGAATACAGCCTAAAAACATCATTTGTCCCAATATGTCCACCTGCTCTTGTATCAAATCAACCCTTTGATTTACCATAAGTATGCCAGCTTTAAGCTGAGCATTTAGGTCTCCCTGCATAGCTAAAGCAGTGGCCATATTTTGTGATAGGGCATTTACACTTGTTGCTGTTTGTACGGATGTGGCTAAGGCTGCAGCTGCCACTGCTGCAGCAGCTGCAGAGGCTGCAATTGCTGCAATGATGGCTTCAGTAATGCCAAAATCTCTTCTTGATCTCAACAATACTGTCAATTCAGAGTCCTCAACCTGCACCGGCCATGGAACCATAGTCGGTATTCAAAGCAAATTGTAGAATAGGATCAGACGGGTAATGATTATCAAACTTTCCTGTGCCACTAGGAACTAACACTGCCCACTCATCATTGCAAGCAGCCAAGGTCTCAATTTGTGCAGGCGTATAGGGGGTTATAATGCAATCTGGCTGTTTGCCAAAGGCTTCAAGGCTTACCTTCAGTCCTTTCAATATCAGGGTAGCAATAGCTTGAGGGTACCACAGGAGCACCTTATTAGGGGAGTGGGCAAGATAAAGCCATAAAATAGGGCCATTTTGCCAGAGAACGCCAGTGGGCGAGTGGTCTGACACAATGATACATAACTGTAATGACAGGTTGGTATCTATACACTCAACTTGGGAATGTTCCAATTGTTTTTCCACTTTTAGAATACATTCTCGTCCCTCTGGGGTCAGCGTTCTTGGGGAATTAAGATCTGAATCACCTTTAAGAATATCAAAGAGGGGCTCTAATTCTGCGCTAGTCAATTTACAGAATGGTCTGATCCAATTGCTATCCCCCAGAACTCATTGAAAATTATTCAATGTGGTGAGGTGATCCACTCTGATTGTAATCTTAAGAGGTTGTACTTGAGTGATACTTAGTTTTGTTCCCAAGTACTCCTTTGTGTCCCCCAGTTGAATCTTTTCAGGTGCTATTTGCAGCTTCCATTTTTGTAACTCTAATTTTAATAATTGAAGCATCTCTAAGACTATGGTTTTCTCTTTTGCACATAGTAGGATATCATCCATATAATGATAAATTACTGCTTTGGGGAAGGCAGCTCTCAAGGGCGACAATGTCTTTCCCACATAAAGCTGGCATAGAGTGGGACTATTGGCCATTCCCTGTGGAAGTACCACCCACTCATATCGTGAGTCAGGGGAGGAATGATTCAGAGCGGGGACTGTAAAAGCAAATTTGTTAGTATCCTTCGGGTGTAGTGGAATAGAGAAGAAGCAGTCCTTAATATCAATGATGGCAGATGGCCAGCCTCTGGGTAAAGCCGAAATCACAGGCGGGCCAAGCTGAACAGGACCAAAAACCTCCATACAGGAATTTACAGCTCTCAAATCATGAAATAATCTCCACTTTCCTGACTTCTTTTTAATAAAAAATATGGGGGTATTCCAAGGGGAAGTAGATTCCTTTATATGACCAGCTTGTAATTGTTCTTGCACCAAGTCCTGGGTGGCTAAAAGCTTTTCTCTGGGTAGGGGCCATTGAGGCACCCAGACTGGTTTTTTTGTGTTTTCCATACTATCAGAATTTGCTCAATGGCCCCTAGGAAAAACCCAATCCCTTACAGTTGTGATTCGCAGTAACATGAATAGGTTCGGGGATTCCTTGCTCATGAGTACCTAGCCCTTTTCCAAGTTTATAGCCCATCTGTCTCATAATGTTTTGACTTTGGGGGCTATAATCTGCTCCAGTAACCATTCGCACCCCCATCTGGGCCATAATATCACGCCCCCATAAAGATATCGGGATGCTCATGACAAAAGGTTGGAACAATTCTTTGTGTCCCTCATTATCTTTTCACTGCAGGTGACTAGCATTGCATTGAGGGTCTTGAGCATAACCTAGTCCCCTTAAGGTTTGATTGGACTTCTGTACTGGACAGCTCCATGGCCATTCAGAGGAGTTAATAATGTTTCTATCTGCCCCGGAGTCCAAGAGTCCCCAAATTTTAATCCCTTGGACATTTAAGGCACACAAGGGCCTATTGACCATATCAAGATTGAGCCAAGCCTGGGGTCCCCCTGAGGACCCAAAACCCTTGATCCTCTTGTAACTCTTAACAATGGATAGTTTGTATGCCTGCTAGGGAGAATTAATAATTGGGCGATGCGATCCCCAGGGCTTATAAGTGCTATGCCTTTAGGTGATGACACCATGATTTTTATTTTTCTTGTATAATCCGAATCAACAACCTCAGGGTGGATGATCAGGCCTCTTACAGTGGTAGAACTGCGTCTGATCAAGAGACCCACTGTATTTGGGGGTAGGGGCCCTTCAAAGTCTGATTCCACCACCTGGACCCCCATTTGGGGCGTTAGTACGAGTCTGGTGGTGGCACAGAGGTCCAATCCTGCACTCCCTGGGCTGGCTCTTCTTGTGGGGCCCAAGTTCCTCTGTTCATGGGGACCTGTTGCATCACCGGCCATGGCACGGGAGTCTGTGGCATGGTCTGCATAGCCCCATATATTTGAGGGCCCTGAGGCTGGGGGCCCCCTCCCGTTTTTTGATTTAGCACCAGGGAGGTTTGGTGGTAATGGGTTACCACGGAGGTCGAATCTGGACAGGCACTCCCCGGCCCAGTGGTTACCTTTCTGACATCGAGGACAGAGGCGTGGTGTCTCTCCGGGCACTAGGGGCCTAGGAACTGGCTTCCTTAATTTGTACACTGGAGGGTTAGGGCAGTCCCGTTTGAAATGTCCTGCCTGACCGCATTGGAAACATCCTGGTTGCTGCTTTGCTCCTGGTTTATAGCTCTGCTTTTGCCCTCCTCTCAACCCTGCTATTATTGCAGCCACTAAAGCTTGTCCTTGGATAACACTCTCATTTATATCCCTGCACAATTTGATCCACACATCTAGGGTTCTATTTTTGTGTGGCCTGATCGCATCTCTGTAGGGCTTGTTTGCCTGCTCATAAGCCAATTGTTTTACCAATGGCATGGCTGCATCAACACTGGGGAATACCCGTCCCGCTGTTTCCATCAGCCTAGCCAGAAAGTCAGAAAAGGGTTCATTCGGTCCTTGAATGACCTTAGAGAGACTATCACTAAGATGCCCCGATCCAGTCAGTATTTTCCAGGCCTTAAGGGCTGCATCATTTATTTGTGAATATACTTGGCCAGGGTATCCAATTTGATTATTGACAAAGGCTCCCTGCCCCATAAGCATGTCTACATTCCAGGCAGGTTGGCCATTGGCGGCATTTGTGGCTGCCAGCTCAACACAGAATTCTAAATATGCTGACTTCCAATTTAAGTATTCCCCTCCTGAGAGTACCACTCTACAAAGGTTCTGCCAATCAAAAGGGGTCATAGCATGCCAGTAAGGTTCTCTACCTGGGTCAGGGTATAGGCTGCTTGCATACCATAGGTGGCTACTGATTTTTTCAATCTTTGTATTATTTTTTAATCTAATGGCTCATGATATCTCTGGTTATTTTGGTCATCGAACACAGGAAAAGCCCCACAGTTTGGAAGGAAATGTCGCCAAGTTCCGGCATTAAGCGTTCGGCGGCTCTCTTCCCTATAGGGTGGAGCTAGGGAGTGGCCCCGCCTCAGGGGTGGGGCACTAGGTCCGGGTGGTTCCTCTCTAAAGGTACACACCCCAGAACAGTCCCCTGCCTCCTTCTTTCCTTTCTTCATTATAGTCAGTTGCCCTAGCATACTTTCCAAGTCCTCCTCATCGTACAGTTCCTCCTCCTCATCACGAGGGGCACTCGGGGCACTATGGCTAGAAAGCTCCTCTTTCACCTCCTCCAATGCCTGCGCACCTTGTGCTATATCTTTCTGATACCTCCCTGTTTTGTCCATGAGGCACATCCTTACCAACGTCCACACCGCTAGGGTTCCCCTAGGAAGGCGACCCTCGGAGTCCACATCTAGCAAATCCTTTCCCAGTCACTCCCAAGTAGGTGAGTTGATGTACCCTTCATCCAAAAACCAAGGGGCCTCCCTGGTGACTGTGTCTAAGAAATTTTCAACCATCGGCTTTCAGCTTAATTCCACTCTTTTTCAGTAATTGCAGGAGCGCAGTATGCGCTTTCGTTTACGATCCCCCCTGCTCCCATGTTATTAGTACTGTTCCTAATCTATATACACGAAGGCTAAACTAGATCTCCGTCCCTATCTCTGGGAACTTCCTACTCCGTTCCACCTTGTGGAAGCTTTCTCTCTGTCCCAATTTAGTGGGATCTTTCAGTAGCGCTACTCCCTTCAGTTAACTATGTTCTTACCAGTACGATGCAGCCAAGATACCCCGTACGGGCCACCACTTGCCGCAAACCGTGACTCTGACCAGCAGAGTCGAGGCAAGGACAACATGGACACCTAGGCAGGGTTCAAGCTTCTTTTGTTTTATTGCACAGTTTCTTTCCTAATATAGTATTCCCTTAGCCCTTCCTCCCAGCCCAAAGCCAATCAGGGCGCACACACACACTCAGCAGGCAGGCAGAATGACATCTCATTGGGCCGCGTAGCAGAGTCATGCTTAATGACGTCTCTGATCATGCAGGCAGAGCGTGATTGGGCTCATTGCACTTGCGCCCAGTTGGAGTGAACAAGCGAGGGTCACGAGGCTTGGCAGCCAGCCAAGGCACCATCTTTGGCTGACTCGGCTGCGCCCGCTTCCCACAAGCATGTCTGTGAGGCATTTTCTTGATTGTGGAGAGATGTGGGAGGACCCAGCCTACTGCAGGTGCCGTTACCCCTGGGCAGGTGGTCTTGAGTTGTGTAAGAAGCAGACTGAATACAGACCAGAGGAGCAAGCCAGTAAGCACTGTACTTCCATGGTCTTTGTTTCTGATCCTGACTCCAAGTTTTTGTCCTTAGTTCCTGCCCTGGCTTCCATGAAAGATGAACTGTAATCAGAACGTGTACCAAAGATGCACACCAAGATGAGAAAACATTTTTGGAATTTTACAGGTCCCACTTCAAAGTAAGACATAAAGAGTTTAATGTTCATCCCACTCTCAGCTGGACTTCTTGACTGTTTTCCTACATTGAATCATCTCAATAGAATTTGATTCCTTATGAGGGGTAGAATGGAGATGGCACAGAGGTTCTAACTTTATAACTGAGTAGGTGGGAAAGACCTCTTCCTTTCCACCAGCTACTTCAGCCTTCATCTGGGAGCAGTGTATGTAGCTGAACTTAGGTTGCTGAAGCACAGATGTAAAAACAGATGTTGAGTTGGGCTATAGGATACTGTTATAGGACAACATCTGGGATCTACAAGCTACTTTACTTGAAAGAAGGCGTCCTGAAAATTGAAAATGAAGGAGCTGATTTTCAGAGTTTTCTAGAAGTGGGAAGACTTGATGTTTCAGTTCTGCAAAGGAGCCTAACACAAGGCTATGTAATTTTAAAAGATGAATCTTTAGCTTATTTGCTGCAACACCCCATCAGGACAAACTTCCAAATTACTCCATTTCTTGAGCCTTCAAACACAGGTGACCTTTCCCTTCTCCACTGCTGCTTATGTGCAAAGTGCTCTCAGCATGTTTTCCTCCCTCACCTATTCCTCACTTGCTCGTTGACAGAATTCATATGACTAGGGGGATTGGGAAATGCACTGACACTATGTCTCAAAGGCACTGCTAATGTGATTCACAGGAAGGGTGTCCAGCTGGAAGGAAGACCCAGAGGATGATACACTGGTTTTCAACACAGAGAACTCATTGGTTGGATTGGATGTCAAACCAGTGAACATGCTTTCATTTCATTTACTTTTCAGCATTTTGAGGTGATGATATGGCTTTAAAATGGGCAAATATTGAAGTCAAAAGATCTTTTGAGATATTTAGTGCCAGGAATGGAAGAGGGGGACGAGAGACAATCTCAGTGGTCTGTGTGCTGTACTAGACAAGACCTCAAGATCCTGGTATAGAGGAGAGTGTTGCTGGTGGTGACCTGGAAGGGATGGGGAAGAGAGGATGATACCAAGTGCTCAGTTCATCCCCCTGTCAATGCCAGTTGGGGTTCCTTCACATAAATTAAAGTGAAGAGATCTAATGGTTTCCCGTTTACAGTAGTAAGTGTCATGTTATGGACAGATTATATGGCAGATACTGATTTTAGCACATTAAATCTGGAGTGTGATGCCCACCACGAATTTGTACAACAGTACTGATATACTGGGAGACACTAATTAGTGTTCATGTGTTCTAGGTTAGAAGTTGTTTTGAAGGGGTGAGTGGGACCCGAGTTCAATTCCCAGTACCAATGCTGACTGGTTCACAGCCATCTGTAACTCCAATTTCAATGGTACAATGTCTGTGATCTCCACAAGCACCAGCACACACAAGCACATAGTACCACACACAACTAAATAGTAACATTGAATCTATAAATCCTTTTTTAATTTCATAGACTAAATTAAGCAAGAAAGAATAGTGCTAAACTTCACTACTTAACACGCTCATTGAGAATGCTCATGCAATCCCTTTCAGTGGCATGCTCCCAAGCCTAATTTACACATAGAAAAGTCTACATATTCCCAAGTGTCTATATTTTACCAAAGAACAATAATAATTTAAGAAATATTTTAAAAGGTATATAATGATTGGTTTTTAAAAATATTTTATTTATTGTTTTTATTTCGTGTGTTTGAGTGCATTGCGTGCATGCATATAGGAGAACCCATGCTGTGAAACGCCTGTAGCCACTAGAAGAGGGCACTGAATATCCTGGAACAGAAGTTACAGATTGTTGTTAACTGCCATGTGAGCAGTTAACACTGGGAACCAAACCCTGGTCCTCTGCTAGAGCAGCCAGTATCTTCACGACTGAGCCATATCTCCAGGTTTTAGGTAAGAATCCATCCTCAGCTCCGAAAAAAAAAAAAAAAAAAGGAAAAAAAAATATGTAAAGGCAACATCTAGTTCTGAAAGTTCCTTTCATACCTTTTGTTTCTTTAATACACAAATGCTTATTATTACCACTGACAAGACTGTTCAGGATAACAATATATTATAAGTATTTAGAGCCTCAGAGCAATAGGTTACAGCAAATAATCTAAGCATATACTAGAGTAGAGTGTGAATACACTCTGGTCTTTACAGAATGTGGTATGGCCTAACCATGTTAAATTAGTTCTCCTCACCTCTCTTTTTAAGATAGGGTCTCCCTGTGTGGTCCCAAATGACTAGGAACCCAGAGATACACCAGCTTCTGCCTCTAAGTGATGGGATAAAAGGCATGTACCACCAAACCCACAGTATCTCTCTTGTTATGGGCCATGGATATACCTAGAGAATTCTTAACTCAAATTTTCATTTCAAAAGATGTGGAAGTGTGTGTGTGTGTGTGTGTGTGTGTGTGTGTGTGTGTGTTATCATGCATTGAACCCAGGGCCTCATGCATGCACTCAGATAAGCACTGTACCACTGAGCTCTATCTCCTATACTCTTTTACTTTTTCTTTTGACAGGGAAACACTAGGTTTCTCAGGAAAGACTTGAACTTGCAACCCTCAAACCTCAGCTAACCAGTGTAGCACTGATTACACTCCTGCTCCATCAAGTTCTGTAAGAGCCTTTTAAAAATAAAAATTGGTAAACACATTATATTCATAATTTGTATAAACATTTCATCAATGAGAAATTTTGAGTGTTACTGATTAGCAATAATATTTCAATATACTTAGAGGATATTGTTTTTGTCTTTTGAGACAGTGTGTCCTTGTAGCATCAGCTGGTCTGGCACTCACTAAGTAGACCAGGCTCGCCATGATCTCAAAGAGATCCACCTGACTCTGCTTCCTGTGTACTGGGACTAAAGGACTGCACCACCACTCTTACTTAATATACTTATAGGATTTTATACAATTATTTTTTCATGTGACTCTTAAAATGCAGTTCTTAAAATAAAAAAACAGGGGGCTGGAGAGATGGCTTAGTGGTTAAGAACACTGGTTGTTCTTGCAGAAGACTGGGTCTTGAGTCCCAGCACCCACATTTCAGCTAACAACTATTTGTAACTCCAGTCCCAGGGGAACCAACAGCCTCTTCTGACCTCCGCAGGCATTGCACGACATGGGTGCACTTATCTACATGCAGGCAATATATGCATACACATAAAATAAAAATAATAAAATTTGAAAAAAAATAAAAACCTTTTCTTTATTTCCAAAACTGGTAATGTTTTAACAGTGTCTACTCTTAGAAGATCTATGTCCATTTGAATTTTCATGTGACTTCGAGTAACTGTGAAAAAAGAAAGTATTCTCAAATATCATTTGTTCAGTCTTTATCTCCAGAGATTTGACTTCCCACATTTTAAAAATTCATATGATATTTTTTTCAAGCATGGGTTCTTTCAGATAACTGAAGGCAGATGTGAAGGCGATCTGGCTGTAACATCTGTCACCCCATTGATCACAAGGTTGTTTCAGCTTATATGGCTGGCTAAGCAGGTGTCCTCTTTCTCCCTCAACAGTCCATTTCTGTCCCTCCCAAAGCTGTGTACTCAATCGAAGAGGACAGCCTTCCCTGATAAAGGAGGACTGGTCTTTGATCAAGGGTATATGAGTAGCTGTGCCCCTCTGCTAGAACATATCAGCAAGCTCATATATAACTGAAGGCATGTGTAGTCCCTAGAGGCTTTAGCACACTGATTATATTCATTTGGCTTTACCCCAAAATGAATTATTTTATGTCTTCAAAGGGAATTGAGATCACTGAAGGCCTTACCACATTGTTTAGTCATATGATTTTTTTTTCTCCAGTATGAGTCCTTTTATGTATT
>NW_008329661.1:51208-51312 GCF_000622305.1 Nannospalax galili
TTTTATTCTAGCAAAAATTTCATTTTCATAGCTGGGTGTGGTGGCGCACGCCATTAATCCCAGCACTCAGGAGGCAGAGGCAGGTGGATCTTTGTGAGTTCAAG
>NW_008329661.1:51538-54680 GCF_000622305.1 Nannospalax galili
TGTTAGTTGGTCGTAGACATACATATCCCCCAAATCAGGGAAAGCATATGCCTTCTGGTATTTATAAATGGTCTGAAATTAAATGGACCCCGTGATTCTAAATTGCGACTTCAATAGAACTATTATGAAAATATAAATATTCAGGACTGGAAAGATGGCACAGCTCACTGAGGTAGGAGAGTGGCGAGAACAGCAGCCAAGAGCCTGAGAGGAGGAAAAGAATTCTTTGCCCAAGATCTCTTGTGTTCCAGCTATGGGCTCAGGCATTACCTTCTAGACAGTGTTCAGTTTGGATTCCATCTTACTATTCTGTACACCATTGGCATCTTACTCTTTAATTTTGGGACGTATTGAGATGGTGTCCTAGACTTAAAATCCCTACCCCTATAAAAGGTTGGCCATGATGGGACAGATGGGAATCTGGAAGCTCCTGGTGGCAACTTCAAGCCAAACCAACAGGCATTGGAACCCATGGACAGTGGAAACAACATCTGCCATCCTACTTCGGGGAATTATCTTGGGTTTGAGGAGTCCACAGAGCTGCCACTGTATGGATGTGGACAATAAAAATCACCTAACAGGATCACTCCAAGAACAACAAAACAGTTTATTAACAAACTGCTGGGCTACCTCTCAAAGATAGAAAAATAGCATCTAACAGTGGCAGGATAGATTTTGTAGGAAGCTAGAGGCTTGGGTGGCTCTTTAGGAGTCTCTTGAGCAGGGGGTGTGGGGGGGGGGCATTGAATTGGAGGATGAGTGAACTAGGATGGGGGGACTGCATTCTTCCTGATAAGCAGGGAGTTTTACACCTGGTTTCTACTGAAACACTGTTCAAAACCTGGGAGATTTGTGAAGCCCAGTTTTTGCAAGGGGGTTTGATGAGATTGGTTTCTGAAGAATGCTAAGTTTTAATATTCCTCTTCCTGTTTGTGGAGCCTGTTTGGCCTGACAGTTTGGGAGTCTTGGCAGCACTGCTGCCATTTTGAGGACTTAACAGCCACAATCCTTGGGTTTAAGACTGTCTGAACCTACCATTCCCATTATCCCCTCAGGACTGTGGATGATGAGGAGAAAAGGAAAATATTAGAAATAAGGAAGATTAGGGGGCTGGAACGATGGCTCAGTGGAAAGAGTACTTCCTGCTCTTCCAGAGGACCAAAGTTTCATTCTCAGCACACACATCAGGTGGCTCACAACTGCCTCTAACTCCAGCTCCAAAGTTTCTAATGCCCTTTCTGGTTTCTTAAGAAACCTGTGCACATGGAGCATACATTGACAAATACAAAAATATACACATAATTTTTAGATGTAAATACTTTTTAAAACACTTTGAATAAGAAAAGAAGATTAGAGGAGAGGAAGTTTATGGCAAGAGTGCAGTTAAGTCTGGAGGTGCAATGAAGCTCACGGAACTCGGGGGTGCTGCAGCCATGTGGGCATTGTCTTTATTAGCATCAACATGGCTGGATGCCCCATATTTGATCATCCATGTGGTCAGTGGACAGCTCTGCCTGGGTACAAGCTCAATTACCCAGATATAAGAGGGTGGGGAAGGAGTGGATACACGTTTCCCATGTTTGGCCTGTGTAGTTGTTGGATGCATGCAAACCTGCCAATTCACAGAGCTGGATTGGCAGCTGGCAGCCAATGCATGCACTTCTTTCCTCAGTTACTTTCCCATAGGATAGGAGAGAGGGCCCAGGCACGTACGTGGCCCCTGAATGAAAGGCATGAGATGTCTTCCTCACTTTACAAAAGTGAGGGAGAGGCTGAAGCTATCTCCCTGTGATTGGATGCATTGATTGTCAACTTGTCAGCATCTAGAATCACCCAGGACACAGGCTTTGGCATGCCTGTGAGGGTTTATCTAGGAGAGGTCAGTTTCTGGACATGACTATCAGTGGTCATCTTGATTAGGTCAAATTAGGTAGAAAGACACATCCTAAATGTGGGTGTCACCCTTCCTGAGGGCTGAGGTCATGGACTAAATAGGCAGAAGAAAGGGAGGGGACCACAAGCACTGAGGTCCCTCTGCTCCCTGACTGCCAGTGCAGTGCTCCCAGTGGGCTTGCTGCTCCTGCTGCCATGCCGTCTCCACCAACATGGAATTTATCTTCCTGGAACATAATCCAGAATATAACCTTCCTCCCTTAAATTTTCTTCTTATCATGTATTTAGCCACAGCAACCAGACAAGTAACTAATACACCCCCCAATTCTATCATCAAGCCCTTGGTGGGAACTCACCCAACATTTCCAAGTGTTCAGGGGAAAGTGAAAGCTATATTAGAAAGGAAGGGAGAAATAATAAACACATTACATCAAGGCTGGCAGCACCAATTGTGATATTTATGGATCAGAATCCAGAGGGCACCCTCTGGAATTTCCAGGTTGTATTACGGTGCAACAATTGGACCAGAGTCACATGGCCAGTGATAGAGACAATTTATTAAGAAATAAAAATGTACTGCTAAGCTAGGCTGGTGAGATAGAAAATGAAAATATTCTAGGTTCAGTGAATAACCCTGTTTCAAACAAAACAAAACAATCAAAAAACAAAAGTAGAGCAGTGATCAAGGAAAACAAACTGGATGCTGACCTCTGAACGGCACATAGCATGCCACACCCCTGTACATACACCAACATACACAAAACAGAAGAAAGAAACTACATAAAGGAACACCTCTAGGTACACTAAAATTTCTCAAAAGAATTTCACCTGAAAAGAAAGGACACTTTGATCCATTAATACTGGCGTTTGCCCCTACAAGTGTCAGCTTCATAACCCAATAAGCAGTTCTAGAAAGAGTAGAGATATTATCTGCAAATTACTGCATGTATGTTGCCATCTGTTGGCCTGGGGCTACCCAAAGGTCTAAACAAGTTTTTCTTCTTCATTTCACCTACATTACCAGTCAATTACCATAGAAATTTGGCAGAAATTAAATGAAAATACTGATAGGCGAGCAATAGATTACAGTTCACTTACACAAAAGAGCATACCTAAAGTCCAGGAAGAAAATTTGGAGTAAAAATTCTCCTGGGGAATTAAAGTATTCAATGCACCAAAAAATATCAGGGAATGAAGAAAGGCCTGTGGCCACCCAGGAGAGAACCCATCTTCAATGAAGACATGAAAT
>NW_008329661.1:54826-56404 GCF_000622305.1 Nannospalax galili
TTACTACCTGGCTGTGTGTTAAACGAAGGTCTTAGGGCTTAGGAACTGGCTCAGCAGTTAACAGAGAACAGTGCTCTTTGAGGGCATGAATTAGGCTCCCAGCACTCACATAAGGCAGTCCACAACTGCCTGTAATTCTAGCTCCAGGGGATCCAATGACTTCTTCTGGCCTCCACAGGCCCTGCACTCACATGCAAAAATCCATTTGGACATACATACCCATAAAAATAAAGCTGGGCACGGCAGCATGTGCTTTTAATCTCAGTACTCAGCAGGCAGAAACACATGGATATCTATGAGTTCATGGCCAGCCTGGTCTACACAGCAAGTTCCAGTCCACCTAGAGCTATATAGTGTGCCCTGTCTTTAAAGAATTTTCATCCATAAAACCAATAACAGATCACATTTTTCTTTTTCATTTTATAGCCCCTCGCATTCAGAGATCTCTGTCAAAACAATGGCTGAAAGCAACCTAAAGGAACATAGATTACATTGGGTATATAAAAGAAACAGAATCTCTAGAACAATTACTTTGCAAAGGTCACAACAAAGAGGAAAGTACAGCTTATAACAAATAAGAGAAAATGCTGGAGAAGAGAAACTGATTTCTCAAGTTCATCCATTAGAATATTCAAATGTGTATGCTTTAATGACAAATAATCACACAAAATAAAAAATGGAAAAAATATGGCTTATGGATGAAAAATTTTACTTCAGATAAACCATGTTTGAAAAATTTACTATTTATCATTTTTATTTTATGTGTGTGAGTATATTGTATGCATGTATGTAAGTGTGCTAGTGTCCTGCAATTCATGTGGAGGTCAGAAGAAGGTGTCAGATTTCCCTAGAACTGGATTTATAGATGGTAGTTAGCCACCATGTAGGTGTCAGGACTCAAACCTGGGTCCGCTGCATGAGTAGACAGTCCTCTTAACTGCTGAATCATCTCTTCAGGCCCCACTTGTTAGACCCTTTAACTCAACCATCTTAAAAACTTAGACACAGTACTTAAAAGAGGTCAAAATACATGATGCCAAAAATTATAGAATTTGCAAGAAAAAATTAGTTGCTTTCTGTTGCTGTGATAAACACCAGGACCAAAACCTATCTGTGGGAGAAAAGGTTATATGTGGCTTACAGGTTACAGCCCATCACTGAGGGAAGCCAAAGCAGGGACTCAAGGCAGAAATCTAGGGATGAAGCAGAAACATGGAGGATTCTGTTTACTGGTTTGATTCCCCTGGCTTGCTCAAATACATTTCTTAAAAACAGTTTATTATTTTAATCTTATGTATATGAGTGTATTGCTTGAATATATGTGAGTGCACTCATGTCGCGCAATGCCACGTAGGTCAGAAGAGGGCTTTGGATTCCCCTGGAACTGGAGTTAAGGATGGTTTGTAGCCACCATGCCAGTGCTGGGAATTGAACCTGGGTCCTCTGAAAAAGTAGTCAGTGCTCTTAACCACTAAGCCTTTTTAAAAGTCATACTTCAAAACTAAAATGGAAGCCGGGCGCAGTGGTACATGCCTTTAGTCCCAGCACTTGGGAGGCAGAGGCAGGCGGATTGGTGGT
>NW_008329661.1:56525-58754 GCF_000622305.1 Nannospalax galili
ATGGAGGAAATGCCTCAGTTGAGGTTTCCTCTTCCCAAGTATGTCTAGGTTTGTGTCAAGTTCACAAAAACCAAGGAGACTATGGAAGAAGAATAGAATAGAATAGTGGTTACCAGAACTGAAAAGGATGTGGAGAGGGATGGAGAGATGATTAAACAGGTACAGGGATGCAGTTGGATTGGAGTAATAATATAATAAATGGGAGAATAACAAGGATTGACAATAATAACTGAACACAGTGAAATAAAAACTTTATAGGATTTTAGAATGTTTTCAATCAGTTGATAAGCAATTGAAGTGACAGGACCATTGTCCTAGTCCACTCATTTCCATACACATGTTCAGTTTCATAGCTGGGGATGGTGGCACATGCCTGTAATCCTAGCACTCCAGAAGCTGAGTTGGGAGGATTGAGAGTTTGAGCCCATGTTAGGCTATGAGATGAAGTCAAGGGGAGCATGAGCTACATAGCCAGACCCTGTCTCAGAAGACAAAACAAAAAAGGCACATTCTGCCCCATTAATATTCAAAGTTGTTATCAAACAGCTGGCTGACGGCCTTTCCCTCCGCCTAGATAGAAATGTCTAAGAAGGAGCTTTTCAAATGCTGGCCAGTGACAGTTTTTGTGTTCTTTGAAATTTGACAGCTAGTGGCATCAGGCAGGTGAAGGTCAGCATTAGAACTGTGGTATAGGACTGAATTCTGACTGGCAAGCTATGGAGAGACTCCTTCTTCCCAAGCTTGGTTGCCTAGAATCATCACAAATTTGTTGACTGTTATCACTCTGCAAGAAAGGAGGAGAGGGAAATTCAGCCATGCCTCCCAAGCAACCAGTCAGCCCTAAGTTCACAAGGGGAGGGACTAAGGGTGTATAAGTGGAGGAAGAGAGCCTCTCCTGCCATTTCTCCACAGCTGTAGGGAAGTCACTATCCACGTCTGGATGGAGATGTGGAGACTTGCCAGTGTGGCGGGGGGCCAGGGGACACCACTCACACTCCAATAGGTAAACACACACCCACTGTCCTGTAAGTAAGCCCAATAAACTGTTTACCCAGACTGCAGCTTGGCAAAACTGCACCTCAGTTTGTCCTAGGGACCAAGGGAAGAGGGGGTCAGACACTGTGCCTCCCAGAAGGAATTTTAGCTACAAGAGTATATGTTTAGCATGAGCAAGAATCTGGGATCAAAGTTTGATACAGTGAAACACACCTTTAATCTCAGCATTCAGGAGGCACAGGCAGGCAGATCTCTGTGACATCAAGGCCAGCCTTGCCTACATAATGACATAATGAGTTCCAGCACAGCTGGGGCTACACGAAGGTCTTGTCTCAAAAATCATAAACAAAAACCTTAGATTCAGTTTTCAAAATCAAGAAGAAAAAAGGAATACAAGAAAAAAAGGCAGGGTACATCATAACAAGTTAAATTTTCAAAGATTTTATAATCACACTAATAATTTTTATGCTTATATAATCTTTATTATCTTTGTATTTTTATTTATATTTAAAGACTAATTTATAGGATGCCATATTTTCACTTATAAACAGGTTTACGTTTTTTGTCACAATGGCTTAAAAAGGCACCATGCAATCCAAAGGATTAACAAATAATAAATCACTTCTCTCAGAATTTCACACCACCTGGCTTCCAGTTATCAGTGGCTTATTTAAGTTTATAGTAATTGACTCTTTTCTTAGTTCTGCAAATCAACCTATTCACAGTCTGCTTCAGAGTTCAACAGTTGGGTGCTTAAACTCCTCGGTGTCTTCCCTGGGCTTTACACATGGGGGTAGACTTTCCCATATCATATCATCTATAGAGTAGAAATAGAGCTCATGTTTTCAGTTGCCCCCAGCAACATCGAATAAACATTCAAATTTTTATCATCATATTTAAATTCAAGAATACCAAAAGAAAAGCAAATTCACAAATAAGATACAATATATGCTCAGGATTTATTCTTTCCAGAACTGAGACCCGTCCATCCTCACTGGAATTCCTTTGGGCCTGACCCCTACTCTGATTTGTCAGAATTTTCTTTTGACTGCTACACTGTTTGACACTTGTCACCTGCCATCATTCTTCATCATCCAGTTCCAGGAGCAAAAGTACATTTTTTCCTGATATATATATTTCTCCAGAACTGTCTTAATGGATTCAACACTGGTACAAAACTTCTCTTCCCAGGGAGGACTTTCTATGTGATACTCTGTGCTTGACAACAGCAGT
>NW_008329661.1:59427-60855 GCF_000622305.1 Nannospalax galili
TGCTGTTGGGAACTGTGACATCTATATTCTTTCTCACTGTTTATAGTCTTAGAGTTCTCAGAGTACGTTCTTATCCATAAGTGAAGTGAACTCTTAAAAAACATTAACAACACTTGGATTTTATATTTCTAGGAATCTTCTCACACAAGTTATTTGAAATTGAAACAACATTGTGGTGTGAAACTGCTCTACCATGTTATTTAGGAAGTTTATCAACTATAGACATTGTTCACATTCACAAGTTTTTTTTGCCACAATTTTCTCTTATAATTGTAAGGAGCTATGCAATATAAAAGTTTTCACATTCTTTACGTTCACAAAGTCTTTCTCCAGTATTTTTTTCAAGTCGTTTAAGAGAAATGTACCATATGTAGGATTTACATTGCTTTCATTCACTGGTTTTTGGTCTAATGTGAATTTTCACATAAAGGAAGTTAGCTGTGACATCTAAGGATTTAACAGCCTGTTTACATTCACTGGTTTATAAAAATATGATTTTTTTCATTTAAAGATGACAGTGAAGTCTAAAGGCTTTTCCACACTGTTCCTATTCACAGGATTCTGTCTAGTATGAACTTTGAACATCATTGTGTCATCTGAAGTTTTTACCCTGCCCATTGATTACATTCACAGGGTTTTTCTCCAGTATGCCTTTTTTCATATAACTGTAAGGAAGCAGAAAATGTAAAGGCCTCACTGTCCACACTGTTTACATTCATAGTTTCTCTCCAGTATGATTTTTTTCATGTAACTGAAGATCACTCTTACCTCTAAAGACTTTGACACACTGTTTACATTCATACAGTTTTTCTCCAGTATGAATTTTTTCATGTCTTCGAAGATCAGGATTACATCTAAAGCCTTTACCACATTGGTTGCATTCATATTTTTTCTCTCCAGCATGAATTCTTTCATGTAACAGTAAAGAATTAGGAAATGTAAAGGTCTTATCACATTTTTTACATTCATATGGTTTTTCTCCAGTATGAACTTTTTCATGCAACTGAAGATAACTGTGACGTGTAAAGGCTTTACCACATTGTTTACATTCATAGGGTTTTTCTCCAGTATGAATTTTTTCATGTCTTTGAAGACTTCTCTTATATCTAAAGGCTTTCCCACATTGATTACATTCATATGATTTCTCTCCAGTATGCATTTTTTTCATGTACTTGAAGATCACTATCATATCTAAAGGCCTTACCACATTCTCTACATGCATAGGGTTTTTCTCCAGTATACATTTTTTGAGGTCATTGAACATCACTATTATATGGAAAGGCCTTGCCACATTCTCTATATGCATAGGGTTTCTCTCCAGTATGCACTTTTTCATGCCTATGAAGATGGCTGTTATGCCTAAAGGCTTTACTCCACTGTTTACATTCAAATGCTTTCTCTCCCTTATGAAGTTTTTCATGTGTTCGA
>NW_008329662.1:0-2161 GCF_000622305.1 Nannospalax galili
TTTAAAAACTGTTAAATCACTTTATTGTAAAGAACTGTCTCAAAAAATCCCAAATCAAAAAACCCCAGGCTTTAACCTCCAGCTTTCCAATTGATGGTGAATTCATAGGACTTTTTTTTTTAAATCATCTTCCTTGAAGGCACTCAGTAAAATACTACTACTGCTATCACTACTAATTTTTTTTTGTCTTTTTGGAGACAGGGTCTCCCTGTAACCCCAGCTGTCCTTGAACTCACAGAGATCCCCCTGCCTCTGACTCTGGAGTGCTGGGATTAATCTGGACCATCAGTCTACTTCTCTTATATTCCTGGACCAGCTTGGAGAAAGGGATGAGTACAGTGGAACTGAACCTTACCTGGGCATCAGGCTTCTCCTCCTCACTCGTTCTGTGAGGAGAGCTCCAGGCAGAGGTGAATCCACGTGGTTCACTGCACTTAATTTCTGGAGACTCCAGGGCTTGTTTCCTAGGGCTTTGCTGAGATGTTCAATATGAATTGGTTTTAAACCTATGCTTCCTCTCAGGGACTGCTAGAACCTACCCCCCTTGTTCCCCAGGTGTCCTCCAAGTGCTTTCTTATTTCCCCAGGAGTGAGTTCTTTTTCCAACCCCTGGGAGCTTGGAATTTTAGTAGGTTTGCTTCTTTATGTTTTAACTTTAGTGTATTTTCCAGAGTGAAGGAGAAAACACACCAAAATTCCAGGAGACTTTCAAGTGGAAAGAAATTGCATTCTATTAATAATTGTCCTCTGGGGAGCCATAAAATTGTGGTGGTAAACGGAAATGTATTAATAATAATAATATGGTTGCTAAGATCCTTGAACCATGGAAAGCCCCCAGGATAAGACAAGAAGAAATAAGGAAAGAGTGAGAATGGTAAACAGGAATCTGCCCACCCTGTGGGGTTCATTACCTGTCTACCCACCATTAAAATCTTTGTTTGCCAAACTGCTACATTCTTGTGATGTTTTGTAATCACATGCTTATCTGTAGCTACTTGCTTAACTACCATGTATAAGCTTCTGGAACCTTGCTTGCTTACTATAAATTCCCTACAAACTTAAGTTGGTGCTGGTGGCATTTTGGAATATTCCAGGTGTCTGCTTACTGGTGTAAATAAGCTCCCTCTCCTTCACCTGACGTGGCTACTGGTCTCTTGACTCTCATAAGTTTTTGTAACAAAATAAAACTGAGATATATTTGTGAGCAAATCCTTCCCTTCTAGTAGAAATGAAATGTATCAACACAGAGAAACAGAAAATTATGTTCCGTTGGTCACTTAAAAATTAAATCAAGGCTGGGCATGGTGGCACCTGCTTTTAATCCCAGCAGCAGGGGGGCAGAAGCAGGTGGATATCTGTGAGATGGAGGCCAGCCTGGTCTACATATCAAGTTCCAGGCTAGCAGGGGATATAGGGAGAACCCCTCTCAAAAAAAATCAAAACCAACCAAACAAGCAAACAAAGTTAAATCAAGTTGCAATAATATGAATAGGACCAGACATCATTATGTGAAGGGACAAGGCAGGCACACAAGCACAAACACTGTTTGATCTCATTCACCCATGGAATCTAACGATGTTGAAGTCATAGACGTTGAGAGCAGAATGACAGTTACCAAAGGTTTAGGGCCAATGAAAGGGGGGCAGACCAATGGATGCCAAGTTTCAGTTAGATAAACATAAGAAGCTCTGGTGGTTTTGCTGCCAGAACCACCATCTTCCAGTGTCAGGACTCAGGTTTGCTTTGCTTAGCGGGGGACCTGCTGGCTTTGGGGCAGAGGGTCTGATCAGCGACAGAATCATAAACTCTGGGACCTGTGTCTTCCCAACAGGACAATTTATTTTAAAATTCAGATGGTTTTTATACATCCCAAGGAACTAGCAGTCACGTGGGATATGGCAGTCACATACAAAGATTTAGGGTACAAAGAAACAGGACATTTAGTCTGTTAGTTGGCACCAGAAGGATTCTTAAACTTTTACTCAAGGTTATCAATGCCCATCCAGTAATTTATTGGCCACAATGTTTTCTTTCTCAGAGCTAAAAGCATGATGAACTTTTAGCTTTTAGCTCAGGAGTAAACCTTTAACCTGGCCTAATCTCTTAGCCAGGGATAGCTGAGTTATTTGTTCAGGACAAGGAGATGAGCTAAGGGTTGTTGA
>NW_008329662.1:3096-3757 GCF_000622305.1 Nannospalax galili
TTATTTTGATATATCACAGTGAAAGATTTATCGTCCTCTTTTTTTTTTTTTTTTTTTTTTTTTTTTTAAAAAAAAAAAAAAAAAAAAAAAAAAAAAAAAAAGCAAAATTTCCCAGTTCCCACAAGTGGATTGTAGCAGGCTGGCTTCTAAACCAGTGATTTGTGATGCCTGATGCAAACAGCTAGGACCTAACTCCTCACGGTCCTGGCGCTTCACCCTGTGTAGCCAGTGTCAGGGAGGATAAGTGGCATTATGATTTACTGCTTCCAATGGCCCAGGAGGCAAGAGCAGAGAATTTCTCTCAACAACTTGTAAACAGACTCTATTTTCTCTCAGGGGCGAATCTCCTCACTCTCTGAAATTTTGCCCCTCTGTACCTCTCTCCGGTGTTGATTCTCTATTAAAACTTTTATGTCAGTTCTCAACTGGTAACTTATTTTACACTATGTCTTGGTTCATTCTCACCACGACGGTGCTCCCTCTGCTGACCCCCATTTTCCCTCCTGTTCCCTGCTACCTCCTAGGGGCCTCCTTTCTTCTTTCATGTCACATCTGTCTCGTCGATGGCCACATCCTCCCCCTTCCCAACTCCACTTTTCCTCCTCTCACAGTCTCTTATCTAGCTTCATAGCCTATACTCACCCTCATGCCCACTATATAT
>NW_008329663.1:0-1362 GCF_000622305.1 Nannospalax galili
TGTGACATTATGACCTCTCAATGCTCCATTTGGAAATCACAATGCTCCAGTATTATATCTCAATGCTAGAATGTTCCAAAACTATTGCCCCTTGAGTAACTATATTCCTCCAATGTACCATCACGACATTCCAATATGACTTCACAATGTTCCATTGTGACATCACAGTGATCCAATGTGAGAACAAATTCTCCAATGTGATACAACAATGCTCCAGTTTGCCATCACAATGTTACAATATGACTTCACAATGTTCAACTGTGACATCGCAATGCTCATTGTGCCATCACTATGCACATTTGTGTCATTTACAATGATCCATTGTGCCGTCATTATGCTCAATATGCAAACATGGTGCTCAATGTAACCCCCCTCCCTCTTAGTGTTGCCACACAGTGTTCACTGGTGCCATCACAATGTTATAATATGACTTATTAATGTTCCATTGTGACATTACAATGTTCCAATGTGCCATCACAATAATCTAATGTGCCAACACTCTGGCCCCATGTGCCATTACTTTGCTCCAATGTACCACCAAAATTTTACAATATGACTTCACAATGTTCCGTTGTTACATCACAATGCTCCTTGGTGTCATCACTATGTTTCAATAAGACTTCACAATCCTCCAAAGTGAAATTACAATGCTGCAATATGAATTCAAAATGTTCCATTGTTACAAAACAATCCTCCAGTGTGACATCACATGGCTCCAATGTGCCAACACTATTGCCCCATGTGCCATTATATTGTAACAATGTGACACCACAATGTTACCATATGACTTCACATGGTTTCAATGTGACATAATAATGCTGCAATATAACAACACTATCTCCCCACATGCCTTCATATAGCTCCAAAGTGCCATTAAAATGTTACAATATGACTTCACAATGTTCCATTCTGACATCACAAGGCTTATTGTGCCATCACTACGCACATTTGTGTCATTAAAATGATACATTTTGTCGTCATTATGCTCATATGCAACATGGTGCTCAATGTCTCCTCACAGTTGCCCAATGTGATCTCAAAATGATCCACGGTGCCATCACAATGTTACAAGAACACTTCTTAATGCTCCATTTTGACATGACAATCCTCCGTGGTGCCTTCACAATGTTGCAATATGACTTCACAGTGTTCCATTGTGACATCACAATGCTCCAATGTGAAATCACAATGCTCCAATGTGCAAACACTAACCCCACATGTGCCAATATTGCTCAAATGTGCCATCACAATTTTATAATATGAATTCTCAATGTTCCATTGTTCCATCACAACGCACATATATGCCATCACAATGCTCATTGGGCCAACGTGATGTGCAATTGTGTCATTACCATGATCCGT
>NW_008329663.1:5666-6415 GCF_000622305.1 Nannospalax galili
GCAATAGTATTGTCTCCTTGGAGTATTGTGATGTCACAAAGGAATACTGAGAAGTCATAGGTTAGCATTGTGATGTCACATTGAAACAAGAAAATGGCACATGGGGCGTTAGTGTTACATTGGAGCATTGTGATGGCACACAGGAACACTGTGAATTCATATTGTAATATTTTGATGGCTCTATGGAGCAATATATAGGCACATGGGGCAATAATGTTGGCAGATTGGAGCATTGTGATGTCACAATGGTGCATTGTGAAATGACAAAGGAACATTTTGAAGTTTTGATGGCACTATGGAGAAATATAATAACACATGGGCTTAAACTGAAAATAATGGAGAAGAGCACCATGAGGAGTTGTGGCTATATTATGGAAAATAGGGTAAATAAAATTGTTTGATATGGAGCTTTATGACTTTGAGGGCAGACCTCTGAGACTCACACGGATTGTGGAGATGTGACAGAAAAATAGTCTGACCCTTTCACCTGCTAAACTAGAGCAGTAATGCTTTTGCCCCTTTTTCTTTTAAAATTCTTTTTAAGACTTCATTGAAAAAGAATTATGGCTTTAAAAATTTTTTTTAAATCCTACACATATGTGATTGTTTGAATGAAAATGTCCCCCATAGGCTCCAAGTGTTTGTTCATTTTGTCGCCAGATGATGGCGTGTTTTGGGAGTTTTCAGAAGGTGTGGCAATCCTGGAGGAAGTATGTCACTGGGGGTGGGCTTACAGAGTCCTTAAGCCT
>NW_008329664.1:0-2850 GCF_000622305.1 Nannospalax galili
GGCGGATCTTTGCCAGAGAGGAGGTGGCAGGCCCCTTTGGGGGGAGGTGCCACCAGGCTTTGAACACTGCTCCAGGAGCCCAGGGGGAAAGGCTGCCTGTGCTTCATTTGTGACTGGTGGAGTATTATTTTTAAGAGCCTTTTACTAGTTTTAATAATTTCTTGAATATCTGGATCTAAGGGATGGGATTTAAGGATTTCCTGAATTAAATTCCAATAGGAGAAAACAGTTACAAGGACCTTTTCTGGCCCAAAGGTTTGGTAATAATCTTGTAACGCTTTTTCTATTTTTTTCCATTTCTTGTGATTAATAGTCCCTTCTAAGGGGAACCAGGTGCATGCCTCATGAATAAAAAGAAAGAACTGCCTGAGATCCTTTTTTGAAACCTTAATTCCTCGCATTCTGAGGGATTCCTTGAGTCCACCAAGGAACTGCTCCTGTGAGCTTAGAGAGTTTCCCATGTTCTCTGTGAGTAGCCCCTGCGTGAGCTTCGCCGGTCAGTATACGTGCTGACACACACCCGGAAACATTTCATGCCTGAAGTGCGTGTTTAGGGGGGGCTGTGGGTCATGGGCAGCTCTAGAGAAGGTAGAGTCTTTTCACATGCAAAGAGCTCCATGTGTGAAAGCACTGTGGGGTGAGAAGGAAGAGGCTGCAGTTCTGATAATCTACAGTGTGTGCTGACATCCTATCAGGCTTTGATCAGATCCTCATCTCTTTGAAAATATGGCATTCTGAGAGTGATAATTTGGTTTTTCCCACAGAAGGGCTATTCTCCACATACTCTGGCTCTAATCAAAGGCAACCAGGAGATGATACAATGTTTAGTCAGCAAAGGAGCAAGCATATACGCAGTTGACGAACCGAACAGGTATTGTGGTAAATTATTCTGTTTTTAAATGATAGTGGTATTCAAGAATAGTTTCAACCGTTCAAGTAAGATTCATCATATTGGTTGGAGGAAGAAATGGGCGTACTTATTGGCATCAGGAGAACATAAACATATACTATCAATTAGATATAAAAATAATTATCCAGGCTGGAGAGGTGGTTCAGCCTGTGGCAGAGGACCCAGATTCGATTCCCAGCAGCCATGTGGCTGCTAACAACCTGTAACAACAGTTCCAGGGGATCCAATGCCCTCTTCTGACCTCTGTGGGCATTACATGACATGGGTGCATCCACCTACATACAAGCAATACATTTGTACACATTAGAAAAAAAAAGCAATTATCCAAACTAAGCAATACCAAGAACAGGACAGCAGCAACTCTGCTATTTTTTAACATGGCTGAAGTTTGTTGCCTGTAGTCTGATTTTGTTGATTATATAGTCTTATATTACTTGAAGTGGTTCCATAGTGAAATTCTTTGTTGTTTCAAAATTTATAGATTTTACTGCTTAATATTTTATTAAAATAAAAATCTTAACCATTTCATCTTCATTGCAGCTTCTGTATTTATTTATTTAATTTTTTAATTAAAAAAATTTAGGTGTATGAGTGTATTGCTTGCATGTGTGTTAGTGTATCCATGTCATGCAATGCCCATGGAGGTCAGAAGAGGGTGTCAGATAACCTGGCACTAGTTAGCTGCCATGTGGGTGCTGGGAACCAAATCAGGTTCCCCAAGAGAAGCCAGTGCTATTAACCATTGTTAATAGCCCCTCTTTTTTATTTTTTGAGAATTTTTTACATGAGTATAAAAATATTTGCATTATTTTTATCCTTCCAGTCTCCCTCCAACACCTCCCATCTCTCACCCTCCCCAATGAATTCTTGATATATTCTTTACTTATTATGGTACTGTATAATACACTAGATCCATTTAGTGGTGCTTGTGTGTCTATGTCCTTAGGGCTGCCCACTTGTGGGTTAGATAACCTCTCAAGGTGCTAGTCCCTGGGCAAAACTGATTTTCCATCCCCTTTGCAGATGGATGTACCCATCTTGAGGTGGGACCTTATGGAATTTTCCCCATCCAAACTGGTTCATCAATTGGTTTTGTCATCATGCAGATGTTGTTAGGCTACCATATTGTGGTGATTTCATGGTTGTAGATTCCCTGTCATGACTGGAATCCAATTAAAAACAGAAGGGGTCTTTTCCCTCTGGCATATAAAATCTTTTTGCCTTTTCTTCCATGAGTCTCCTGAGCATTAGGTGTAGAGGTCGGATTGTAGATGTAACAGTGAGGCCTGGGCATTTCACAGTTCCATATTCTTTGTGTTTAATCAGCTGTGGAATTTTGTAATAGTCTCCATCTGTTGCTAGAAGAACCTTCTTTGATGAGTGGTGAGAACTACACTTGACTATAAATACTAATTATAGATATTACATTCGTCTAGGAAAGTGACAGCAGTAGGTTTTTCTTTAGTGCCTATGACCTCACAACCATGAATACTTGCATGTATTTACAGAACCTTGCATGGATTTCCTTCTCTGAAGTGGACCTTAGGTTTAATGAGAAAGATGGTGATTACCCCCAAGATATAAGTGCCACTATTGCGCCAATAGAGATAATTTGTTGGTCTGGTTGTTATTGTGGTCTGTAGGTTTATTTGTGGGTCGGCCCATTGCTTGATTTTTTTTCCCTTGGCAACTTGCATAGTACCTTCTGATAGTATAATAGCTAGTCTTTAGGAAAGAGGCTTCCAGGTCAGTTTCAGCTCTATTTCTCCACATCCTATGTTCAAATTATTCCATTTCTTCAGTCATAGAGTCTTACTTCTAGGGGGAAATCAAGGGCCATGGTGATCGTCTATATTATTTTCGAGTCTATTAGATTATCCTGACCAATAGTTGGAAGCTTGTCACTGAATTTTGTTATATAGCCTTATGCTATACACATG
>NW_008329664.1:3793-7536 GCF_000622305.1 Nannospalax galili
TATTTAGTTTTATGAGGTCCCACTTGTCAATTATTGGCTCTTAATTCCTGAGTGAATGGAGTTCACTCTAAAAAGTCCATTCTTGTACCTGCATCATGTAGATTATTGCCTCAATTTCTTGCAAAAGTTTCAGCATTTCAGATTTCACACTGATGTCTTTGGTTCATCTGAAGTTGATTTTTGCACAAGGTGATAGATATGCATCTGATTTCAGTCTGTTACAGGTGGATATCCAGATTTCCCAGCAGCATTTGATGATGTTTTCCTTCCAGTGAATATTTTGGCATCTTTGTCAAATATCAGGGGACTGCAATTGTGTCCACACACTCATGTTTGGTTTTCTCTTTTGTTCCATTCATCTACTTGTCTGTTTTTGTGTCAGCACCATGCTCTTTTTACTACTACAGCTCTCCGATAAAGCCTGAACTATCATGTGGTAATCCCTCCAGCACTTTCTGTTTAGAATTGCTTTGTTTCTTTGTGGCCTTCTGTGGTTCCATATTTATTTTAGGATTTCCCCCCCAAACGTTCCCTTAATATGCTATATTAAGCTTAAGTACATTGTGAGTAATTATTTTCTTTCATATTTTTTTTCTTTATCTGGGTATGATCATGAATGCCTGAAATCCCAATACAGAGGAAGCTGAGTCAGGAGGGTTGCTTGGCCTTTTGGATATCATGAGTTACAAAATGATTAGTAGGACAGGCTCCAGCATAGGTTACCTAGGGAACCCACCACTAAAGACACACTACCACTACTACTGCTGATGCTGCCACTACTACTGGTACTTAATACTACTTCTTTCATTGAAGAATCATTATGTGAACCCTACCTTAAATGTCTATTTTGAGGTTTATAATTCATTTTTACGTACTCACCAGCTGTTAATCACTGTTGCAAAATACCTGACAGAAACAATGGTCAGGTGGAAAGAATTATTTTGACTAGTGATTTCTGAAGTTTCAGTTTCTGATTGGTGAACTGTGCCTTGACCACCACCCAAGGAAGAATATTATTGCAGTGGGAGCATGGGTTGCAGGAAGCTTCTCATTTTATGGCAGTGAGGAAGGAAACTTTAGAGAAAGACAGGTGTCAAACTTCTAACTAGAACTGGCCTCCTAGTTATGCATTCAGCTGTGGACTGATACCTGGTAGCCCATTGATGAAGCTCATGCCCTAATGTTTCAATAGCCTCTTAATTCCATTATGATCTTGGGATATTTCATCACATTGACCTTTTGGGGGGAAAATTCATGCTTTAAAGATGACAGATGTTTATGTGTTTAGCTGGCCTTCACCAAGGGAAGAAAACGCCTTTAACTGCATAAACCTTTCATTGAATTAAAATAAGTCATAGATTAGTGACAAAGAGAAAGCACTAGATACACATAAGACTGGGTGTAATTCTGAGTTTGGTCTCTTGCTAGGTGTGTGAGACATCTTTTCCACCTCACTGTCTTGCCTATGTACATATAGTATAGGGAAAATATGGTTCTCAAAGAAGGCTAGAAATTATTGGCATCTCTATGCAGAGTGGAAGTGACTGAGATTCCAGATTTAGCAAGCTTCCCAGGAGTCAAATTTAGCCACATGTAGTGAATGAATCCATCTAAGGGAATGAGGAGAGAGAGAGAGAGAGAGAGAGAGAGAGAGAGAGAGAGAGAGAGAGAGAGAGAGAGAGAGAGAGAGAGAGAGAGAGAGAGAGAGAGAGAGAGAGATCCTACTACCCATTCCTACTGTTCATCATTACAGCCCATCTTTATTTCAAGAATTTGTGCCTTTAGATCTTGAAAATTTAAGGTTGAAACCTGCCATTGAGCCCTGAGGAAAACGGTTCTTGGAATGTGACACCGTGGGGGAAGAATCTATAGAAATACCATTAGGAGACAGAGGAAAAACAACCAGGACTCTACTTCTCCAGCTCTGTATGTTTAATTGCATATCTGTGAAAGTTTGTGTCTGCTAATTTATGTGGACGAAAAGGGCAGAATGTATGTAGAAAAACTTAATGCGTTTTATAATTTTTTGTCTTATATGCTCTGGGAAGAATGTTCCACCGGAAAATAACATACGTTTCTTTGTTCTTTAAATATGGTACAATTGTCTTTCAAAGGCTTGAGATGTTACATGAGCATAGGTGTGCCATTTTGGGGTGAAAGAAATCAATGAGTACTTTTTCCACATAGGTTCTGTACTGAGCAATACAGATCACTAGTTTTGATTTATATAGCTTACTTTTGAACTAGGGCAAGAAGATGATGTTATCTCTGTCTTATTTCTCCAACTCAGATTTGTTTCAGTTCAGGTCAGATGAACCATTAACTAGACATTTGTTCAGTCTTCATGACACAGTTTGTGCATATATTTTTTTCTCAAGCTCTGCCAGTACATTAGTAGTCACTCTCTGAAATAGATCTATAATGAGTCTTCACTGAGCATTTCATAGTTTAGGAGAGATACAGGCAGAAAGTGACAAACAGATGCTATAAATAAAAAATAAAATAAATAAATGAAAGCCATAAATAAACTTGTATTTACCAAGAAACATCGTTTATTACACAACTAGATGCACAAGACGTTTTTATAGAAACAAACTCAGTCATGTTTGTTGTGTTTTTACTCTGAAGGAGTCCCAGTGAATCTAGTTCTGGTGACACATCTAAAGAAAATGAGTCCAGAGTTCATATCAAGGTAAAATCCTCATATCTCAGATTGGTTTTCTTAATCTTAATTTGTTATTGGGGTAAAAATAATTTTATGGTAGTAATTTCTTCCTATAAATAGGCAAATGAAATTTGTAACATACATATATTCATACATAAATATGACATTTTCAGATATAGTCAGTGAGGTAGTGCTTGAAATGAAGAAATGTAGGTGAATGCAATGTTATTTTTTCTTTCTATTTTTCCCATTCTGCCAATTTGAGTATCAGATAAAATTTCATATTTAAACAAGAGCAATGTACAGTAGAATAGTTGAGAAAAGTTACATTATAGAGCCATGCAGACTCATTTTAGGCCTTTGGGTCATGAGCGCTCTGTTGTAACAGCTGGGTTAAGTGCAGTTACAACAGAGAGGCTCAGTAAATCAATGCAGGAGAACGTGGTTATTTTCTGATAAAGGTTCTTCCAAAAACAGGCTGGCACAGACTTGAAGTGAACTATGAGTAACATTTTCATATTCTTTCCTTTAGTCTCAAGAGTCCCTGAATCTAGAAGCTGCAGATGCTGAGATGATGCAGGATAAAATACAAAGGTATAATATAAAGACACATGTAAAGGAATTTTGAGTGTCCATAAAGCAAATGACAGTGTAGTCTATCGTTTCTGACTAGTGCACTAATGTGAAGCCATTAAGAAACTTCTGTCTGAAGTTCTTTGAATTATGTAACAATCCTGGGGTGGGACTCAGTTGTGCAATGCATGCTTTCTGTATACAAAGCTCTAGATTCAATATCCAGAACCTCAAAAACAGAAATAGAAATGCACAATTGTTAAAAATTATCTTAAAATTTCATAATATCTGCCCAAGACAGATAGAAAATGGTGATTGCCCAACCATTTGTATTGAAAATTTTAGCCACTTATGAAACTATCTATGAGAATAATTATTTCAAAATATAATTCTTAGGCTTGAACTTAATAATCCCAAGTTAAAGAAGTTACCCAAAAAACAAAAAGAAATTTCAGCATATCTGAAAAATCTGGTAGGTACAAATTTGGTAAGTCAGCACTTATAT
>NW_008329664.1:7709-16758 GCF_000622305.1 Nannospalax galili
AAAGTAATACATTTCCATGTGGGTCTAGCTTCATTATTCTACACACAGAGATCCAATTTTCCCAGCACCATTTGTTGAAGATGCTGTCTCTCCCCTAATATGTGTTCTTGGCATCTTTATCAAACATCAGGTGGCTGAAATTGCATTCATTCATGTTTGGGTCTTCCAGTTTGATCCACTGATACAGATGTCTGCACTTTTGCAAAATACATTTCCATGTGGGTCTAGCTTCATTATTCTACACACAGAGATCCAATTTTCCCAGCACCATTTGTTGAAGATGCTGTCTCTCCCCTAATATGTGTTCTTGGCATCTTTATCAAACATCAGGTGGCTGAAATTGCATTCATTCATGTTTGGGTCTTCCAGTTTGATCCACTGATACAGATGTCTGCACTTTTGCAAATACCATTCTTTTTATGACTAAAGCTGTGTAATATAGTTTGAAATATGGTTTGGTAATCCCCAAAGCATTGCTCTTTGTGCTCAGAATTGCTGTGGTTATCCAGAGTCTTTTGTGATTCCACTGTTTTTTTTCGTTTTGTTTTGTTAGTGTGTTTCAAAGAACAATTTCATGAGAATTTTTGTTGAGATTTCATTGAATCTGAAAATTGTTTGGATAGAATTGTCATTTTCACACTAATAATTCTACCAGTCCTTGTGCCTGGGGCAGGGGTCATTCTACCTTCTGGTGTCTTCTTCAACCTCTTTCTTCAAAGGTTTAAAGTTTGTCTTTCATGTTTTTGTTAGGCTTATTCCTATACATTTTACTTTTTGAGGCTATTGTCAATGAGAGTGTTTCCATGATTTCTTTCTCTGCCAATTTCACACTGGTGGATAAAATGTGTACTGAATTTTGTAAGTTTATTATGTATTCTGTCACTTTTGTGAAAGGGTTTATCAATTCAAGAAATAGTCTGGTGGAATGGTGGGATCTTTTATGAATGTTACATTGTCTGCAAATGGAGATAAATTGATGTCTCCTTTTCCTATTAGCATCCTTTAATTCTTTTGTCTTATTGCTCTATCTAGGGTTTCAAGGACTACTCTGTTTTGTAGAATATCAAAAAGAAGTGGTGAAAGTGAACAGCTCTCCATTATTTTGATGGGAATGTACTGAGTTTTTCTTTGTTTAGAATGTTGTTGACTGTGTGTTTCTCAGTTATAGTCTTTTCTAGGTTGGGGTTTGTTCCTTCCACTCCTATTCACCTAGAACTTTCATCAGGAAGTGTGTCTGCTTCTGTCAAAGGCTTTGTCTGCATCTCTTGAGACGATTGCTTCATTTTTAAGTAAATTTATGTCATTTATTGACTTTTGTGTGTGGAACCATCCCTACATAGCTGTTATAAAGCAAACTTAATCATGGTTGGTGATATTTAAGATATACGCTTCTATGCAGTTTGCAAGCATTTCACTAAGAAAATTTGCCTTTATGTTCATCAGAGTTTTCCATTTTGGCTGTGTGTTCACCTGATTTTGGTATGAGAATCATACTGGCTTCATTGAAGGAGTTTTTTAGTGGTCTCTGTTTCCATTTTTTTTGAACAATTTAAGCAATTTTAATTGTAGATGTTCTTTGGAGGTCTGATGGAATTCTGTGATGAATCCATCTGGACATGGCTTTTTTGTATTACTATTTTGTATTACTGCTTTTAAATATTTCATATTATTATCACTACTTCTTGTTTGTTATGGGTCTGTTTAAGTTATTAATCTCCTTTGGTTTAGCTATTGTGGCTCAGCTGAATCTAAAAACTTTCTATTTTCTTTTCTTTTAGATGTTTGAACTTAATGGAGTATAGGTTTTAAAATATTCCCTCACAGTGTTCTGAATTTCTGTCTGTTATGTCTGTTATTGCTGTCTGTTATGTTTCCCTATTAACTTGACTGTTAATTCAGGTCTCTACTTCCTTCCTTTTGGTTAATTGGAATAAGGTCTGTCAATCATTTTTATCTTATAAAGAACCAGCTCTTATAGTCATTGATTCTCTGTATTATTTTCTTTGTAGCTATCTCATAGATTTCTGCCCTGGTTTCTACTCTTTCTTTCTGTACCTTACATTTCACATTAGTTTATTCTTCTTTTCCGAGGTTCTTGAGTTGCATCATTAATCATTTAGTTTTGCTTTTTCTGCTTTTCCTAATGCAGGTATTTAGCACTGTGTGTTTCTCTCTTAGGACTACTATTAATGAGCCTCAGAAGTTTTATTGTATCATGTTTTCATTTTCATTTAATTTCAAGCTTTTTAAAATTTATTTCTTGATTTCTTATTTGGCCCATTCATCATTCACCAATGTGTTCTTTAATCTACATGAATTCATGTTATTTGTAGAGATTCCTTTGCTGTTGATTTTAAGCTTTATTGTATTGTGCACAAAAGGCTAAAGGGAGTTACTTCAAACTTTCTGTATTTATTGAGATTTGTTTTGTGTCCCAATATGAGATCTATTTTTGGAAAATTTCATGGGGTGCTAAGTAGATTGTGCATTTATTTGTGTGTGGGTCAAATATTCTGTAGCTGTCTGTTATATCCATTTGATGCATATATCTAATTCCAGTGCTTCCCTTTTTTATTTTTTTGTCCAAATGACCTCTATTAGAGAAAGCAGAGTATTTTGGTTATCTACCATCACTGAGTTAGGGATAATCTGTGTCTTGAATTCCAGTAGTACACTTACAAAACTGGTTGCATCAGAATTTGGTGCATCTAAGTTTAGGGTCATAAGGTCTTCTTTGTTAACTGTTTCTTTCATCTAATACAGTGTCCTTATTTATGATTTCGGATTAATTCTAGTTTGAAGGCTATTTTATCAGATATTAAATTAGGAACTCCTATTTGTTTCCTGACCTCATTTGATGGAATACTTTTTTTCCCATCCTTTCATGCTAAGGTGCTATGTATCCTTGAGTGTAAAATTAGTTTCATGTAGTCAGTAAACATGGATTATATTTCACTTTTTATTGATTCCAGAATTTCAAAAATGCATTTTGATCACATGCAGTATTCCCCCCTCCAGTTCCTCCTCACTACCCCCCATTTCATGTCTAGTATTATCTTTCCTATTTATTTATTTGTTTATTAATCCTTTATTGTGTGTTTTAAAGTCTTATCCATTCCAATCTATGCCTCCCAAGTGCTCCTGGTTATAAGGCCATGCCCTGTATTCTGGTCCACCTACCAGGTGTTACACCTAAGGAAATGTGACTCTCCCTCTTTCAGCATCTATCCACTGCCAAAAGATTCTTAGTTAGGGCTGAAGCTTGCTGACCACCTCCCCATCCATATTGGGTCCCCTTGGCTTCTTTTTACTTAGGTCTTGTGCATATTATCATAAACACTCTGGGTTCATATGTGCAACTACCCTGTAGTGTACAGGAAACACAGTTTCCTTGTGTTCATCTACCACCTCTGACTTTTACAGTCTTTCTGCCCCATCTTCCCCAATGATTTCTGAGCCTTCAGAGGAGAAGGAGCAATAAATCTGTCGAATTTAGGTCTGAGCCCTTCGTAGTCTCTTATTTTCTGCTCATCAACTACTTGTAGGTTTCTGTATTAATTGCCCTCTGCTGGAAAAAGAAGCTTCTCTGGTGAGAGTTGAGGGATATGCTAATCTATGGGTATGATAATGTCATTGTGGTTAGTGTAATATTATGCCTATTTATGAGAGTGATAGTAGTCCTCCCCTATGGACTGCAATTTACCTGGACAGTTTCCTGCTCTGAAAACAGTGTCAGATATGGACTTCCTACTGTGATGTGTGCCTAAATCCAACTAGAAGGTGATTGGTTACTCCTACATTATTATTGCTATTATTACACCAGTGGACTTATTGTTTGCCAGGCTCTAGCTTGCAGGGTTGACAACTGGCCAAGTGTGATGATTACATTTCCCTCTTAGTAACCTGCATAGAGCCTCACAGTACTATGAAAGGCAGCTAGGTAGATGGAACTTCATGGTCAATAGCTTGATATTTCTCCTTTTTTTTGTACTGTAATTCAAACATATAGTGTCTTCAGCAGTAGACTGTCAATTCTGTTGAGTTATCAAGTGAAATGACAAAAGCCAGTATTGTTTAAGGATCTTTAGGATCTGTTTGGTCAACACTCCAAAAGAGGCAGTCCATTCCTGGCATTGGGCTTTTCATTTGGTAGTCTATTAAGGCCATTGAACCCCTGTTACAGGGTAATGAACTTTCAACTGTTTATATTGTATATGTGTATTGAGAGAAGCTTCCACAGTAGGTTTCCACATGACTGTTTCAAAAGGCCTTTAGTGTTAGTTTTCCCTCCTCTTCCTCCTTCTTCTGCTCTACCGTCTCATTCTCCATCCCATTAAATTGTCTATAAATTATTCTCCTTTCCTGCTTGCATCACTGTATTCTATCTCCTCTCTCATTCAGTTGCCACTCATCCATGAAAATTTATTAGTTTTCTGACCTCTGTAGGTTTTCAACTGAAACATGAATATCCAAGAATTCAAAGCCAACATCCTCTTATGAGTGAGACCATGTGATGTATCTCTTTTTGAGTCTGAGCTCCCTTACTTAGGATGATTGTTCCCAGCTTCACACATTTGCTTGTGAATTTCATAATTTCATTTTCCTTAACAGCTGAATAAAATTTAGTTGTGTAAATGTACCATAGTTTCATCATCTGTTAATCAGTTGATGACTATCTGGGTTTGTTTACAATAGCTTAGCTATTGTAAACAGAAACAGTTAGCTTATATAAACAGGTATCTCTGCAATAGGATATAGAGCCTTGAGTTATACACCCAAGAGTGGTATGGCTGTATTATGGAGATGATCTGTTTTTAGATTTTTGAGGAACCTCCACAATGTTTTCCATAATGGTTGCACCCCAGCAGCATTAAGTAAGTGCTCCCTTGCCCCAAATTGTCATCATCATTTTTTTTAGATCTTAACCATTTTGCCTAGGATAACATGAATTCTCAAAGTAGTTTTAATTTGCATTTTATTGGTGGTTAAAAATGTTAAATAGTTTAAAAGTATTACTCAGTGATTTTTTTTCATCATTTGATAACTCTCTGTTTAGTTTCTTGCTCTATGTTTCTTAAATTGTTTATTGAGCTTTTATACATTTAATATAACATTTCTTAATAAAATTTATATCTCCCCCATCTAGGTCCCCCCTTCCTTATGTCTTCTATTCTGCCATTCATGTTAAGTTATATCCAGTAAAGCATTTGTACCCAAATGTCCTTTGGTGCAAATTCATTAACTTGAGTCTAGTCAATCTATCTAGAGATTAGAAGTAAGATCTACTCTCCCTCACCCAGTAGTAATCAGTCCCCAAACATCCTTAGACTATGACTGGCCTGTCGTCCATTTCCCTAACTCCACTCTGGGTCCTTGTCTGATTGACTACACATGTGAAAGCTTCCAGTGGCCTGAAAGCCTCTGTTTTCCTATGTTCATGAAACAAGTCTGGATCTTATGATCTTTTGCCCCCTTTTCCACAATGATCCCTGACTCCTGGGTCATGAGGACACATACTCTGCAGTCTCTTATTCTTTAAAACTTAACCAGTTGTGGCCCTCTGTGTTCATAAAAGTCTGTTGTAAAGGAAGCTTCATTGGTAAGAGTTGAGGGATGCACTAGTTTTTTCTCTTACCACCCCTGTCCCCATTCCTATATGTTCCACAAGTGTTAGATGTAGAGGTTCAACTGTAGATATGTTACCGAGGACTGGGCATCACTCAGACATGTATTTTCTGTGACCAAAATTCTGGAGAATTCTGGAGTAGCCTCCATTTGTGGCAAAAAGAAGCTTATTTCATGAGTGGTGTACTGTATAACCTCTCTATAAGTAAAAGGATGCACATTTAGCATATGGGTAAGAAATTTCATTTGTCTAGAGATATGACAGAGATAGAGTTTTCTCTAGGATCTATGATCTCTCCAGCCATGTATATGTATTTGACTGTGTTTACAGTGCCACCAATGAGTTCACTCCCACTGAGAGGGCTTTAAGTCCAATTAGATAGCAGTTGATTATTCCCCAGATGAGAGGTCCACTGCTGTACCAATAGAGGTAGTTTGCTGTGCGAGTTGTTATGCTTATTAGACTTTAGGGTTGGATTGGACCATTGATTGATTTTCTCACTTATCAGCTTGCATAGTATCCTCTAGAACTATGAGAGCTAAACTTCTGGTAGAAGGCTTCCAGGTCAGTTCTTGCCCCATTGCTCCAAGTCCTGTGTACAAAGTATGTCTTGTGTTCAGCAGTAGGGTCTTACCTTCGAGATCTGGAAGATAACCAAGAGCTCTGGAAATAGCCTGTGCTATTTTGGGAGTCAAGACTACTCTGCTCAACCACTCAAAGGGCGGTCTTTCCTGTCTGGCACTGTGTTCCTTGCCATACAGTCCTCAAGAATATATATGCACTAATGTTCAGACACTTTAATCACATTTCTCAGGGGGTTTCAGAGGCAATACACTCTGACTTCTTTAGCCCCTAAGCTCCATTCAGTTTTACTCTCTTTCCCACCCATCCAACCTCCCTTCTCCCTCCTCCCTCTCCAATCTAAGTGCCCCATTATCCCCATCCTCCTCCCAATAACACCTGCCTTCTGCCATCCCCCTTCTTCTGAGTTCCCTTCTCCCCCACCTTGGGCCCTCTGCATGGTCTTCCCTCATCCCTTCCCAACTGAACATTCCTGCTTTCCCCACCTCCCCCCTAGTAGCATCTGTTCCCTCCTATTCCATCTTCAGGTTCTTTATTTTCCTTTGCCTCCATGTTTCCTTTCCATTTTCCTGGCTCCTGATGCTATATCAGGATATATACTCACATATAAGGGAGTGCTGCTATGTTCCTCAAATGAGGGAGAACATAGGTCACTTGCTTTTCAGAGTGTATTACTTCACTTAGTATAACACTCTAGTTCCATACATTTACCTGCACATTTCATCTTTTCTCACTCCTGACTAGAATTCCGTTGTGAAAATATATCACATTTTCATTATAGATTCATCAGTTGAGTGACATTTAGGTTATTTCCATTTCTTAGCTATTGTGAAGAAAGCAGTAACAAACATGGATGTGCAGGTATCTCTATAGTAGGATGAGTCCTTTGGGTATATGCCAAGGAGTGGTATAACTAGATCATATAGTAGATTCAGTTTTAGCTTTTTGGGAGTTCTCCACACTGCTTTCCAAAGTGGTTGCACAACTTTGTATTCCCACCAGCAGTGAATAAGCATTCATTTCCCTTTCTCCACATTCTTTCCAGCATTTGGAATCTTTTGTTCCCTTGGTCTTAGCCAATATGACTGGGGTAATATGAAATATTAAAGTGGCTTTTATCTGCATTTTTTTGATTTCTACAGATGTTGAGCACTTTTTAAGTTTTTTCAAGATATTGTAATTTCTTCATTTGAGAATTCTCTGCTCAGGTCTACAGCCCATCTTTTTATTGTTTTTTTTCCTTGTTTCTTTGTTTTTTGAGTTCTTTATATATTCTGGGTATTAATCCTCTGTCAGATGTGTACCAGATAAAGGGTTTTTTTCCCCACTGAATGGGTTTCCTCTTCCCTTCCTTGGTTGTTTCTTTTGCTGTACAGAAGCTTTGTAGCTTAATGAGGTCTACATGTTGATTGTTGACCTTAGTACCTGAGCAGCTGATGTCCAATATAAAAAGTCCTTTACTACACCTATATCTCAGAAGGTATTGCTTATGTTTCTTCTAGCAATTTCAGAATTTCAAGTTTGATATTGAGGTCTTTGATCCATTTAGAGTTGACTTTTGTGAAGGGTGAAAGATAAGGGTTCAATTTCATTTTCCTACAGGTGGAGATCCAGTTTTTGCCAGCACCACTTGTTGAAGATGCTGCCTTTGCTCCACTGCATGTTCTTAGCACATTTGCCAACTATTGGGGGCCTGGAATTATGTATACTCGTGTTTGGGTCTTCTATTGTAGTCTATTGATCTAGGTGTCTATTTTTTGTGACAGTATCATGCTGTATTTATGACTATAGCTCTGTAATATAATCTGAGGTCTGGTGTGGTGATTCCCCCCCAGCATTGTTCTTTTTGCCTAAGTTTTCATTTGCTATCCAAGGTCTTTTGTGATTCCATGTGAATTTTAGGATGATTTTTTCTAACTCTTTGAAGAATCTCATGAATATTTTGATTGGCATTTGTTTCACCAAATCCCCCCCCCCACCGGAGACCTGCACACTCTCTCTAGGTTCCCAGGGCTGAAGAAACTGACAGGATACCTTCTATTTGGGTTTTTGCATAGTTTATGACATCTGGGAGAGGGTGACTTACAAAGGCATGCTTGTTGGTGGGCATTTTTCTCTCACATCTTGGCTAAGCTTGAGATCTGATCCATCAGCACCACAGCCCACCTGTGATCTGTGTGCCTCACACAATTGGCGGCTCTCTCCTCCTTGGCACTTCCCCATGTCTTCAGTGTTTCCTAGTGTCTATCTTTACACCATCCTCCTCATGCTTAAAGCTGACTGATTGGGTGGGAGGAGTTACTATCTCAGAGGACATGCCTACCCAACAGCATTGCATTGAATCCTAGATTGCTTTTGGTGAGATGGTCAGTTTCACAATATTAATTCTACCAATCCATGAGCCTGGTAGGTCTTTCTATCTCCTAGTGTCTTCTTCTATCCCTTTCTTTAAAGAGTTAAAATGTCCATTGTGGAGATATTTAATGTCTATCTTTAGGTTTGTTCCTAAATATTTTTTGAGATTACTGTGATGGGGAGGGTTTCCTTGATTGCTTACTCTGATTGCTTGTTATTGAAATGATGGATCCAAAGCCCCCAGAATAATGGATTTAAACTAAAATCCCCCAAGCCTGAGAAAAACTGTACAAGGAAGTAAAAATGAAAAATAATTCTGAATGCTAAGAACAAGCTGAGCTGACCTTTTTCATGCTCCTCTGCCCAAGCTGGAAATCATCCCAGAAATTCCCCCTACCTCTGCTTGGCACATAGCCGCCGCTTGTCTTTAAAAGAAACCTGTAAACTGGGCTCTGGACTTCTGTCCTCCGAGTGAGGTGGGAGTCC
>NW_008329664.1:16853-18699 GCF_000622305.1 Nannospalax galili
GTACCACTGTTTGGGGGGGGGGACCTACATTTGGGGGCTCGTCCGGGATTCGGTCGCCCCCCCAGACCCATTTCCTCAGATCAGCAGGAGGTAAGAATATTTGTTTTGTGGTTTGTCTTGGTCTTAATGTCTGTCAGTCATTTTCTGCTCTGGGAACATTCCGTCTGAACAGTTGTGCCTGTACAGGACCTGTAAGTCTGTATTCTGGGAACCAGCGGGAGTGGCAGATTTGCCCGGAGACCCCAGGTTCTGCCACTCTGACCTTATTGGCCAGAGTGACCTGAAGTGAGGAGGACAGTGTAGTTTTCCTCACCTCAGGAGAAGGGAGATTGGCTTTGCTACTCTCCTCCCGATCTGTGCTTTCAGTTTTTGGGTTAAGAAGCGCACAGTAAGGATTTTGTTTTGTCTTGTCTGTATTTGTGCTTGGGGATCCTGAAAGTAAAAATAATAAGTGCAGTGTGAGTTTGAGTGAAAGGACTGGTCCACATGAATGTAATTTAGTGTTATATGCATGTGTTTAAAGGTTACATTATTATCTTAAAGGGGAAGATCTGGTTTTTCTAGATTCTCCATTTTAAGCTTTCCTCCACTCTTTTTACCTTTCCTTCTATTTTTGGCTCAAGTCTTCGCGTGGGACCATTAAAGGCGAAGGAGCAATTGAGGTTTTCTGGTCAGGGCCACTCCCTGATGTAAGCCAAAGGCTCGTAGCCCTCTTAGGGAACCCCGACTGCCCACACGGGTGGAGATGAGACAGCCTTCCTGTACTTCCTTCTCCTCTCTTCAGCCACTGAAAAAGCCCCACGGGCACGGGTCAAGAAAATAAGAGCCACAGGGCGCTCGCCGCTAAAAGACTCCCGTGGAAGGATAAGGGTGTCCCAGGCGTGAATCCCAGATAAATTCTTGTCCCCCGCAGAAGAAAAACTGGGCAACGATACAACGATAGGTACTTGTTCATAAGCACATTCACAGGTCACTATTGTTTGTAGTGGCATCTTCATCCTTTTCTCTTTCTCTCTCTCTCTCTCTCATGTCCTCTATCATGGGTCAGTCATTAACTACCCCTTTAAGCTTAACCCTGGAACACTGGAAGGAGGTCATGGAATGGGCCCATAATTTATCACTAGAGGTTGAAAAGAAAAAGTGGCAGAATCTCTGTTCCTCTGTGTGGCCCTCTTTTGAAAAAGGATGGCCAAGGGATGGGACTTTTGACCTTGCTACTATCTTACAGGTTAAGGAATACATTTTCCACCCAGGACCACATGGACACCCAGACCAGGTGGCTTATATAGTCACCTGGGAAGACTTGGCCCAGAACCCTACACCTTGGGCACGACCATTCCTACCTCCACGGGGAACCAGAGAGACTAATCAAGGGCCCTCTACCCCTTCAGTTCCCCCAAATCTCACTTCTTCCCTTTTACCCCTCCAGTCTTCCCCTGAAAAGAAGAAGTAGAAGCCAGTCCTCCCTGAGGACCAAGACTCCTTAACCCTCCTTGATCCTCCACCTCCCTATCCACCTGCACAGGCACCCCCACCCCAAGAACTACCTCATCCCTCTCCTGATTCCACCGAACCTCACCAATCTCCCCCTCCATCTAGCAGACTTCGCTTGAGAAGAGATAGAGGAGGTCCTTCTGGTGAAACCTGGACTGCCCAGGTTTTTCCCCTCCGAACTGTAGGGGATCAGATCCAATACTGGCCTTTCTCAGCCTCAGATTTGTATAATTGGAAGACTCATAACCCTTCTTTTTCTCAGGACCCTCAGGCTTTAACTGCTTTAATTGAGTCTATTCTTCTTACCCACCAACCCACTTGGGAAGATTGCCAACAACTTCTCCAGGCACTC
>NW_008329664.1:21225-22607 GCF_000622305.1 Nannospalax galili
ATTAGACAGCCTCCTGACAGATGGTTGTCAAATGCCAGAGTGACCCATTACCAGGCATTATTATTAAATCCAGAAAAGATCAAGTTTGGTAGCCCTGCCACCTTAAACCCTGCCACGCTGCTACCAACCCCCCAGAAAGACACTGAGATTCCCCATGATTGTCAGCAAATACTTGTGGAGACCCATGGGACCAGAGAAGACCTCACTGACCAGCCCCTAACAGATGCAGATGCCACCTGGTATACAGATGGGAGCAGTTTTCTGCGAGACAGTGAGCATAAAGCAGGGGCGGCGGTGGTTGATGGGGAAAGAATAATCTGGGCCCAAGCCCTGCCACCTGGAACATCAGCCCAGTGAGCTGAATTAGAAGCCCTAACTCAGGCCCTAAAATTAGCAAAGGGCAAAAAGGTCAACATTTACACTGACAGCCGCTATGCATTTGCCACTGCCCACATACATGGGGAAATTTACCGGAGGCGGGGACTCCTCACCTCGGCTGGTAAGGACATCAAAAACAAAGAAGTGATAGTGGCCCTTTTACAAGCCTTGTACTTGCCAAAACAGGTCAGCATAATTCACTGCCCTGGGCATCAACGGGACCAGGGGCCGATTGCTTGAGGCAATCGGATGGCAGATGAAGCTGCACATCAGGCAGCAGAAGGCACCTTCATTTTCTACACCCATTCGGACCTGGAGGCTGAAATTGAAGCACAAACAAAGGAGGGAGATGCTCCTTTCACCTACACTGAGCAGGATCTGGAACTCGTTCGAAGGCTCAATGCTACTTTAGACCCAGAATCTAAAATGTAGAAATATCAGAATCGAATCATACTGTCCCCAAAAGAGGCCCTTGAGTTAATCTCCCAACTCCACGAGTGGATGCACTTAGGATACAAGAAACTAAAGACACTATTAGAAAGAAAAGAACAAATCTATTATTTCCCAGTCCTTAACCAACTAGTCCAGAAGGTAAAAAGGTAGTAGGAGATTGTGTCTCATGTTCCCTGGTGAATGCTACTAGGTCAAAGGTCCCATCTGGTAAGAGAAAAAGAGGAACACGACCAGGGACTAACTGGGAAGTAGATTTTACTGAGGTACTCCCAGGAAAATATGGGTATAAATACCTTTTAGTGTTTATAGACACTTTTTCAGGGTGGGTTGAAGCTTTCCCCACCAGAAAGGAAACAGCTCAGATTGTGGTGAAGAAGCTGATTGAAGAAATCTTCCCTCGATTTGGATTGCCCAAGGTAATTGGGTCTGATAATGGCCCAGACTTCGTCTCCCAGGTAAGTCAGGATTGAAGCTTTCCCCACCAGAGAGGAAACAGCTCAGACTGTGGTGAAGAAGCTGATTGAAGAAATCTTCCCTCGATTTGGACTGCC
>NW_008329664.1:22647-33587 GCF_000622305.1 Nannospalax galili
AAGACTGGGTGCAGCTCCTACCTCTAGCTCTATTTCGGGCTAGAAATACTCCTGCTATACATGGCTTAACCCCCTATGAAATCCTTTTTGGAGGACCACCTCCTGTCCTCAATGTAACTTTATCCCCCTTGCCCTCTTCTTTTGACAATCCCAGCCTAAAAACAAGACTTCAAGCCCTTCAGATTATCCAGAACCAGGTTTGGAAGCCTCTGGCTGCTGTCTACCGGCCTGGGAGTCCACAAACGCCTCACTCCTACCAAATTGGAGATCAGGTGTACGTGAGAAGACACAACGTGAAGACTCTTGGACCACAGTGGAAAGGACCCTACACAGTTCTCCTGACTGCACCCACAGCCCTTAAAGTAGACAGGATCTCGGCTTGGATCCACGTTTCCCACGCCAAGAGAGCTCCGGCCCAGGACGACGTGGAAAAATGGCATCTCCACAAGACATCCAACCCCTTAAAAATAAGACTCTCCAGAGATGTTTAATAATTCTTCTTCTTTGTAGGTTTGCCCTCAGTCAAGGGAGTCCCCATCTCCCTGTGTTAACTACATGACAGGTGATCAATCAAAGGGGCTTGGTGGACATGTAACTCTGGGTTAACTCCCTGTGTAGCTAGCATGGTCCTCAAAACTTCTCAAGATTACTATGTTATGATTAAGCTTCTGCCCCGAGTATTAACTCCCTGTGTAGCTAGCACGGTCCTCAAAACTTCTCAAGATTACTATGTTATGATTAAGCTTCTGCCCCGAGTATTCTACCACCCTGCAAATTCCAAAGAACAGTTTTTTGAGCAACACCCAGACAGATATAAAAGAGAGCCTGTGTCTCTGACCCTAGCAGTACTTCTGGGAGTAGGGGTGGTGGCAGGGATAGGAACCGGAATGGCATCCCTAATACAGGGACCCCAATATTATGCAGATTTACAGATGGCTGTAGATGAAGACATTACAGCAATAGAACAGTCAATTACCCTCTCGAAGAAATCTCTAACCTCCCTCTCAGAAGTAGTATTACAGAATAGGTGGGGGCTAGATCTGCTTTTCCTCAAGGAAGGAGGACTTTGTGCAGCCCTAGGAGAAGAATGTTGTTTCTATGCTGACAACTCAGGGGTCGTTAAAGATTCTATAACTAAACTTCGCCAAAGATTAGATAAAAGACAAAAAGAACGTGAATCCAAACAGGGATGGTTTGAAGGCTAGTTTAATAAAAGCCCCTGGTTAACTACCTTAGTATCCAACCTAATAGGTCCCCTGGTAATTCTTCTCCCTCTTTTAACTTTTGGACCATGCATCCTCAATAGGCTGCTACAATTTATCAGAGACCGATTGTCAGTAACTCAGGCTCTGGTTCTTACTCAGCAATACCATGCTTCCAGAAGAACAGAAGATCTATAGATTTTAGGATTAAAATCTTACTATAAGAAAAGGGGGGAAATGATGGATCCAAAGCCCCCAGAATAATGGATTTAAACTAAAATCCCCCAGGCCTGAGAAAAACTGTACAAGGAAGTAAAAATAAAAAATAATTCTGAATGCTAAGAACAAGCTGAGCTGACCTTTTTCATGCTCCTCTGCCCAAGTTGAAAATCATCCCAGAAATTCCCCCTACCTCTGCTTGGCACATAGCCACCGCTTTTCTGCTTGGCACATAGCTGCTGCTTGTCTTTAAAAGAAACCTGTGAACTGGGCTCTGGACTTCTGTCCTCCGAGTGAGGTGGGAGTCCGTTTTGCAAAACGCCAATAAATCCTCATGCTTGTTGCATCTCCTGATTTGAGGAGTGAGTTATTGGGGTGCGACCTCCCGTGAACGTTGGGTACTCCAGTCTGGGGGTCCAACAGGTATATAGAAAGGCTAATGATTTTTGTAAATTGACTTTGTAACCTGCCACTATACTGAAAGTATTAATTATTTCTTACAGTTTTCTTGTGGAATTTTCAGGATCTTTTCTGTATAATGTCATATCATCTGTAAGTAGTGATAATTAGACCTTTTCTTTTCCAATTAGTACTCCTTTAATTTCCTTCTCTTGCCTTATTGCTCTCATAAGAGTTTCAAGTAGTATACTGAACAGGAGTGGAGATGGTGGACAGCCCTGTTCGGTTCCTGATTTTAATGGGAATGCTTCCAGTTTTTCTCCACTTAGCATGATGTTGGCTATGGGTTTGTAGAATATAGCTTTATTTATGTTGAGGAATGTTCCCTCCAGACCAATTCCTTCTAAGACCATTAATATGAATGCATACTGGATTTTGTCAAAGGCCTTTTCTTCGTCTATTGAGATGACCATGTGGTTTTTGTATTTACATCCATTTATGTGCTTTATTATATTTATTGACTCATGTATATTGAACCATCCCTGCATCAACTGTTCCTTTGATTAGAATGAGTTGATTTGGTTTATCTTTTCTGATTAGTTTTAATTTGAAATCCATTTTGTCAAATATTTGAATTGCAACACCTGCTTGCTTCTTATAGTCATTTGCTTGTAATATTTTCCATTCTTTCACTCTACAGTATTGTCTATCCTTGAAGGGGAGATGAGTTTCTTGAAGAAAACAAAAAGATGGGTTTTCTTTTTGGTCCATTCTGCTAGCCTGTGCATTTGGACAGGGGAGTTGAGGCCATTGATATTTAGTGTTATTGTTGAAAGATGTGTATTGGATACTGTCATTTTAACTTCTTGTTCCTTTGTGGTCTCATTTTGTGTTTCATTGTTACACCTTTGTTTTCTTTCTGTAACCTCTTGGACATACTCAATCCTGTCTTCTGTCCTTTGTGTTGCTCTGAGTATTCTCTGTAGGGATGGTTTGGTAGACATGAAGTATTTCAGTCTATTCCCTGTCATGGAAAAATTTCCATTCCCTTTGACTATGATAGATAGTCCAGACTTGGCCCCCTCTGGACCACAGCTTATGTGTGTTGATCCTGAAGAAGTATTTCCCAGAAGATTTTACCTCATGATGATGGTCTTCTGTTGCTCAGAGCTTTCAACCCCAGCTACTGGTATCAATTGTCCCAGTTAGCACAAATGTTTCACTTCCTTAGATTCTTTTTAAAAATATTTTATGATTTTAATTTTATGTGTATGTGTGTTTTGCCTGCATGTATGTAGCTGCACCCATGCCATGCAATGCCTGTGGAAGACAGAAGAGGGTATCAGAGTCACTTGGAGCTGGAGTTACTATCAGTTTTTAGCCTCCATGTAGGTGCTGGGCATCAAACCCAGGTCCACTGCAAGAACAGCCAGTGCATTTCACTGTGGAGTCATCTCTCCAGCCCCACTTCAATAGCTTCTTTAATTCAAATACATCATGCAAATGACCTTGGTAGTCTTTTTTGATTCCTCATGAAACTTCACAGGTCAGTCTTCAACTGACCACATCTCTTACAACAGTATCGTTCAAGTTCCCACAACAGCTCATTAAGTTCTGAGCACTCTGGCTTTTCCAGAACAAATTCTTTCTAAAATCCTTCCTAAAACAACATAGTCAGATCCATCACAGCAGTACCTCGCAGTCCTGGTACGAAGCTTTGTCCTAGTTTGCTTCTCTGCATTCTCTATAAACATCATTATCAGAAACAACACAGGGAGCAAAGGCTTTACTTCAGCTTGCAATACCCGGTTTTAATCCATCACTGAGGAAATTCAAGGCAAGAGCTCAAGGCAGGAACCTGAAGCTGGAAGTGAAGCATAGACCATGGAGGAGCACTGCTTACTGGTTTTCTCTCATGGCCTGTGCTCAACCTGCTTCCTTATACAGCCTGGGAGCACCTGCTCAGGGGTAGCTCCACACATGGTGGCCTGGGCTCTACACATCACTCAACAATCAAGAAAATTCCTCACAGACATATCCATAGGCCACTCTGATGGAGGAAAATCTATTGAAATACCCTTTTCCCAGGTGTGTCAAGTTGACAAGTGAAGTTTTCCAGCACAACGTTTATTGTTGTTCTTTTAAATTTGTGTCTTAGGGTTCATCTTGGTAATTCTCATTATGTAGCATTTGTGTGGGTCTGTGGGACTGAAGGGGAAGCATAGTGTCTTGACCTTTCAAATTGTGTTTTGACAATGTGTTCTGGGCATACAGTCTTGTTTTGTTGATTGGTCAGATATGAAATTCTAGGCTGCTTTTGTTGAGTTGAAGTATGACCTTGTTTTTCTTTTTTTCCCAACATGGTTGATTTCACAGAGGTATGACCAGGTAGCAGGTCAATATTTCAGAAACTCAATGATAATTTTTGATTGGAGGACTCATTAGTAAGGAACAAAGTTCAATTGTGACTCTAGTCTGGGTCTGCTTGGGCTAGCTCACAGGCTTCACTATTATAACTATGTGTGGAAATGTGAAGATGGTGATAGGGTGGTGGCAGATTTTTGGGTACTCAAGGGGCTGGTTCTGTGCAGGAGCTACAAGACCCAAGGTAGGTCTTGGAATGTAGAAACACCAGTGGGGTGAGCAAGGTGCTAGCTAACTCACCAGGCTTCACTGCTGCACTAATGCCTGACTGAAGATAGGCTTGGGAGTGAGCAGAAGGTGAGGGCCATGTGCAGGTTTCTAGGGAGCTCAAGTGTCTGGTCTGATGTGCAAGCTTAGGATGCAAGACATAGAGGGGCAGTAGGGGAGGTGCAGATAAGGGAAGGGATCTAAATACCATCAAATTAGAGTGAATGAAAACAAAGATTTAATGAAAAATTAAAAAGAAAATAATGAGTGAAGTAATAAAACTAATGAAAACAAAAGTTTCATTATATTGAAAAGCATTGGTTATTCTTATTATGAAGTTTTCTTCAGACACCACAGAAGAAGAGAAACAGAGAAGCAATGTGACAGACAAATCAGAAACCCTGAATCAGGGTGCTGAGGGTTTGATTCTACAAGGACAGAATGGAAAAGTAGAAGACCAGTAAATTCCTGCTGCAGTAAACCAAGAATGTAATGGGTAAGACTACAGTAATATTTAACAGAGGGTACTATTCTCCTGTAAAAATCACATAAGCAGTTGGCATGCTTTATGCAGTTCTCCCTGAGACATTCACTATTGCACGATTTTAAGAAATTAAGAAACAATCTGAAACTGTTGTTTCCAACTTAGTTGACGCATTTCATTAAAATCATAAACACGATTCACAAATGTGAGAAAAAGCATTCTCAAGCATTTTTAGTAAATGAAATTGGTAAATAGCATGCGAAGAGTAATTTAGTATAGTTTGTGATCAATTTTCTTTTTTTGTTCCTTTTGGTCTTTTTGAGACAGGGTCTCCCTGTAGCCCCAGCTGGCCTGGAATTCTCTATGTAGACCAGACTGGCCTCAAACTCAGGAGAGATCTGCCTGCCTTAGCCTCCAAAGTGCTGGGATTAAAGGCCTGCACTACCACACCCAGCAGTTTGTATTCAGTTTTAAAATATAGCAATGATTTAATCTAATTGCTTCTTAACTGAATCATTCTGAAGCAGGAAAATGATGAAGATTTGCATGTAAATAAATGTTTAAAACTTTGATGTATTTTATTAGTAATGTAACATAGATAAGTGTAAATACCCTACATGTGTTTATGTGCATGCACATCCAAGGCTATGTAATGTACATGTTAAACATATTTACAGAACTATATTCTGTATGCATCCATGCTGAGGATGTCATAACAGCATAATGACAGAAAACTGGAGATCCTCTAAATGGTCATTAAATAGTGAAATTGACATATTCATAAGATAATTATTTTCAAGTTTTTGTTACTTTTAAATGAATGCTTTTAGAATCTTGCCTGCTGCAGATTGAAGCAACAGAGATCATCATGCTTATTCAGTTTCATGTTGTTTACACAACTAAGCATTAGAAATCTTGCTATATGGTCTTTGAGAATTTACACTGTTTAATAGAACTATTATTCCTATCTGCATTTCTGCATAAGAAGTTCTTGTTCATTTCAGAAATGGTATACCTTCATCCAATTCAACATGAAAACAATGATCTGAAAGGCAATCTGTCCTGTGTAGCTTTTCAAAATGCATATGAAAGAAAACATACAAGCACACTGGTTATGCTGAATATATTTGAATTATCCAGCTGGGCTTATAATCATATCATATGCAATAGCTTAATCATAAAGAAGAAGAAAAAAGGAGGAATTTGGATTATGAAAATCAGAAAAGTAAACAATTGACAGTGTAGCCTGAATTGCTATTTTTGAGCTATAAAGTTCTAAGCAAAAAAAGACCTTGTCTCCCTATACTGACTGTCTTTGAAAGTATCATGTGCTCAATCACTACTTGTTGAATGCATCAGTAGTGTTAAATTGATGGCTGATATCTGTTAATGTTTACTGAAAGAAGGCACCAATATTTCTTAGAAATATTTTTAATTTTAATTTTTTTATTTTTAAAAATTTTTATTTTATGTGTATGCATGTATTGCCTACACGTAGGTAAGTGCACATGTGCCATGCAATGCCTTCAGAGGTCAAAGAGGCTATCAGATCCCCTGGGACTGGAGTTGCAGACAGTTTTTAGCCACCATGTGTGTTCTGGGATTCGAACTGGGGTTTTCTGCAAGAACAACCAGTGTTCTTAACCACTGAGCCACCTCTCCAGCCCCTATTTTTTAAAATCTTTTTATTTATGTATTTTTTATGTATGTTCATGTTTACCATTTGTGTTGTATGTGTGTATTGGTGTGTGTGTGTGTGTGTGTGTGTGTGTGAATGTGTGTGTGTGTGAACCAGTGGATATATTCTGTGTGAGTATGTGTTTAATGAGGCCAAGTACAGTAAACTGTAATTGCTCAGGCAGAATCCAAGCTGTTACTGAGACAACTTCTCTCATGGACTAGCTCTCACCAAGTGGGTGAGGCTGACTGGCTGGGAAGCTCTAGTGACATTCTTATCTCTGCCTCTCCAGCAATGAATGAGACAACAACTTTGTCATTGACGTGTATCATGTATTCAATCAGTATTGCTGAATACATGAATATATATGAATTATGTATGTTATTGTTTAATTTACGGAATCAGGTTCAAAAATTGCCTAAGTATATTTAATTTTTTTCTGTTGCTTTATATTACTGGTATTATTATTGCACTTTTCACTACTATTTTTATTTTCATTATGTCTTCTTTTATCATTCTTTTGGTAATAGTCTACTTTTAATACTTTATTTGAGAATGTCTTACAATGTATTTTGTCTATATTTAGACTTCTCCCGCTCTCCAACATTGCCTACAACCCCACCCCGCCTCATGTTCTCTATTATTATTTGTCATTTATTTAGGTCTATTAAATCGAATCTGTGTTTCTCAAATAAGTTTTGGTGTGGGTCTCTCCTTTGGAGTGTAGACAAGCTAACAAGCATCACATGAATACGGAAAACTGACTACATCTCTCAGCTTTGTTCAGCTGCTAATAGAACCTCATCAAGGACTCGGGCTTCCTGCTCACTTCCCCATTCACGTTGGGCTGCTGTCTAGATTTGTTTTTCCCAAATCTTGTGCATGCTGTCATAAGCATTGTGGGTTCATTATCTGCAACTACCCTTTGGCATCCAGACAACAGTTTCCTTGCATTCATCAGCCATGTCTTTCTCTTATACCATCCTTGCTTCTACAAAGATCCCTGAACATTTTGGGGAGAAGGTACAATATAGGCATTGCATTTAGGACAGAACACCCTGAAGTCTTTCATTCTCTGCATGTTGACCATTTGTGGATATCTGTGCTAATTGCCATCTTCTGCAAGAACTTTCTTTGGTGAGAGCTGAGAGGTGCACTAATCTATGGGTATCAACAATAACTCATCCTAAGTTACTTTCATAGTATGGCTATTCAGTGGAAGGACAGTAGAGGTTCTCCCCTATATGCTGTCCTGTCTAGTCACAGGTTCTTGGCCCTGATAATAGTGCATGGTATGGTTACCTATTGTGAAGTGGTTGGTTACTACCATAAAATCCATGCCTTATTGAACCAGTGGATATATTCTGCCTAGTCAATTGTTATTGTAGATCACAGGGTTCAGAGATAGGTAAGGTTGATGATTACATTTCTCTGTCAGCATCATGTATAGTACCTCCTATTACTCTGAAAGCTAGCCAGAGATGAAGGTTTAAGATCAATACTAGAATGGTTTCTCTTTGTTTGTACTGTGACTCAAGTATATAATGTCTTCAGTAATAGGGTCTTACCATCCAGTTCTTGTGGGTACCAAGTACAATGGCAGTAGCCAGTGGTCAGTGTTTGTGGATCTCTGGCCAACTGCTCTAAAAGAGAAATGTAACTTTCATTTGTTAGCTTGTGGGTTCTATTAGGGCCACTGAACCTGTGTTGCAGGGTAACTACATTTAAATTCTTTCTCTATTATATATGTATATATTGAAAGAATCTTCTAATGTAGGTTTCTATGCAAATATTTCAAAGTGCCTCTGGTGTTAGTTGTCCCTCATTTTACTCCATTTTCTGCCCTATATAACCATATCCCACCCAGTTCAACCAGTCCTATCCCATTATTCCTCTGTCCCATTTACATCACTGTATAATATATATCCTCTCCAAAGACACATGCCCCATGGATCTGATTGAAGATAAGTATTACTTTCCACAGCACCATATAAAACAAGTGTGGAGCCAGAATTTCTCGATTTGAATTCTAGGTCTGCCATTCAAAGCAGCCTGGGATTGGGCAAGTTCCCTGATCTTCCTTTGTTTGGATTCTACCTTTCTTCAATACTTATATATTCTTGTGAGGACTGCAGTAAGTTTAGCACAAGCTCAATGCTTAGAATAATGAGTAGCAATAGCAATTCCATAGTATTAAAAGAAGGTAACTCCTTTCATGTTTTCACAAGTGTTCTCCTTATATTAGAAGCAATGTTTTTAAAGTGAGTTTTATGGGCCAAAATTGGTTTTAACTAACATGTCCAGAGAAATTTGGTGTTATTTCTATAAAAGGGAGGGTCTGCATTAAGTATTTGATTATTGTATCTGAATTATTCTTTATATTGTGGTTATAGTAATAAATTTGTCCCTTAATATTATTCTTCCTTGTTAGAGTTGAATTCTCCTATATAAAATTATTGTAATTGAAAATAGCAATAAATATTACATATAGTAGAAACAAATCAGAGTTTCTTTGTGTTTTGCATATTTGATATTCGTCTGAAAAGATTTTGTACTTTTCTAGGACTGCCAAGGAAACTCCCAGTGAAAAGAACAAGGTACAAGAGTATTAATTTACACTGAAACTTATTAAAGTACAGTATAAAAATCAAGACAGTACAGTTAAAATAATAAAATGCATTATAACAGTTAATAAAATGCACTATAACAGTTAAATTGCACACTGAGTTTTTTCGGTTATTATTTTTACTATATATGTATGACTGTATTGCCTGCATTTGTGTATGTGCACTTGCATCATGCAGGGCTCACAAAGGTAAGAACAGGGTGTCGGATCCCTTGGAACTGGAGTTATGGATGGTTGTTAGCCACGATGTGTGTGCTGGGAATCAAACCCAAGTCCACTTCAGGAGTAGTCAGTGCTCTTAAATGCTGAGCCATCTCTCCAACCCAGAAAACTGTTTTTTTTTTAAATGAAGACAGTTTGAAAAGATAAGAAAGAGTAACCAAATATAAAGGTATTGTTTCTATCAAAATCAGTTTTGTCCTAAGTACTTACTTTCTTGCTGACATAAAAGATAGATATTTACCACATATATAATTAATACATAGTATAGGTAATGTGAAATACTTTAAATTATTAATGTTATAGATCAAAGATCAAGAAAATTTTATGTTCTGCCTTGACGAATTAACTACACCATCTCAAATAAACTCAGAAGATTCTGATGAAGCTGATTATGACACTGTTAATGCACTTTTTGACCAGCTTAGGGTGGAGTTCAAAGTTGTATTAAAGCCAATATGCTTTCACAAAGAATTACAACTGTCCTCAGGCAAAGAGCTGTGATGAACCCTATTGCATGTCAGCAAGTGTGGGTGAAACTCCCATTATTTTGGGGGCTTAGCTTTTCTCCTGTGCTTTTATTCCTCTAAGGTCAAGTTATAGTTGTTCACTGAGTACTGGAATGATGCCACCCCACCCACTTCTAAAAACAATTTCCACTGTGAGCCATTATAACAATTTAAAAAATCTCAGAGCAATTCTCCTGGCCTGTTCTCCTGCCCTCAGGCCTCTCTTGGGGTAAGTCTATCACGCAGCCCTCTGTGCCTGGACTCCCTCAGCCACGTTCACCCTTCCATCTCCCCCACTGTTCTCTACTCCTAGCTTGGACCCTGTGCCATTCCTAGTCTTGGGGCCCCAGACACCTGGGGAGCCAGTGCTGCTTCCTGACCCTTTTCACCTGGACCGGCTTGGTGCCTTCCTTGGGCCCCAGAAGTACTGCCTCTGGACCCAGCCCCGCCCTCACCTCTCTCTACTTCCCTGGTCCTGCAACACCCGCCAGCCTCCCCCACTGTTCTCTACTCCTAGCTTGGCCCCTGTGCCATTCCTAGTCTTGGGGCCCCAGACACCTGGGGAGCCAGTGCTGCTTCCTGACCCTTTTCACCTGGACCGGCTTGGTGCCTTCCTTGGGCCCCAGAAGTACTGCCTCTGGACCCAGCCCCGCCCTCACCTCTCTCTACTTCCCGCTTCCCGGGTCCTGCAACACCTGCCAGCCTCTTTCTGGGGCTGACAGCCTCTTTCTGGGGCTCCGAGGCTTACCTTTACTCTCCCTGATCCTTTGCATCCAGTACAACCCAGCTACTAAATCCACTCCCTGGGAAATCTTGGGGCTTATTCCCACCCCATCCACCTTTGCATCCCTGTGTGGCATGGCCACAGCCAGGATCTCAAGTCAATCCAACAACCAAGTTCCTGAGGCCAAAATCATTCTTAGAAGATTCCAGACCTAAGGAGAAAGTCTGAAAACTTCTGATCCACATTGGA
>NW_008329664.1:37700-39180 GCF_000622305.1 Nannospalax galili
TGTCCTATAATGGTGGTGGGTCACCTGTCCTCTTGATCAAGGAGGCTAGGAGACCCCACCAGATGGACTTGAACCAGTGTCCAGTCTATAAAGAGGAGGGTCAACACGGAGGAATCATTTCCTCCATGCTTCCAAGAGAAGCCAACAATGGTCGAGCAGGACCTTTGACTTATCTTCACATAGATGGAGCTGGTAAAAGAAAGGAGCCAGGGGCTCCTCCCAAGCCCATGGGACCCCTGAGGAACAGATCCTCGAACGACCTCAAGAGTAAAAACAAATCTGTTTATCTGGTCCAATTGTATGTCCTTAAACACCCAAAAGGGAAGTATAACGAAAGATTAAAGGGGCCAATATAATTTCATAAGAGCATACATATATATAGCTAAAAGTTAATTGACAAACAGCACAGCCAGACAGGCGATACCTTCAGTCCAGCTGTTGGCCAGGATGGATAAAAGCTCTTCCAGATAGTAACCCAACACACTCCTGGAAAAATGAAGAGCATACCCCAATTCTATCCAAAGGAATACTGACAATGGATTGCCATAGATCAGGAACAGCTGATCCCCCTGGAACAGGGACCTGTGGCTGACTAGATTTATGAGAAGGGCAGATAGGGGGGAATAGATGTGGGTCCTGACAACACAGTGGACAGTGGCAGGGATGACAGAGTATGGAGGCTCTAGTGGGAGAGGAAGGCTGTCTATCTGAAGAGTTTATATTCATACTCCAATGCCAAGGAACTCAGAAAGTAAGCGACTGTGACCAGTAATAGTCATATATATAGAGATTAGAAATGCATATAGAGATTAGAAATGCACATGAAATCTTCTCAATGTCAATTGCCTTGGAATGAATTTTTCTGTATGAAACTGTGTGTTTTGACAACGAAGTGGAGATCTTTTTTAAACGTTGGAACCTCATTTAATTTTATGTCTTATAGAGTTTATAATGAGTAAAAGATTATATAAGGGTAATAATTCATCTGTAAACCTAGAAATGTACAGCCAGTTTTGAAAGAGATGTACCCTAGCTCAGAAAAATGTTATTGAATAGGTTAATGCTGTTGTAATGAAATGCTTCTTATAATAAAAAAAAAGAAACATAAGGGTTAAAAAAAATCCCAGAGCTCACCAAGGAAACGACTTGCTTAAAACCCAGCAGGTATCTCAGTGCCATAATGCTAAAGACCTCACTGCTCTGGCTTTACTCCAAATCTCTCTGCGTCCCAACCACTACCGTTTTTTATTTTGATCAATCAAGATAGTTAATTAAAAAGATTATTAGCAAATCATCCACCCACAAAAATCTCAGGATCCTTTAACTTCTCTGAGGAGAATGCATTAAATTGTTTCCAAATCATTTGCAGCATTCCTTTCATATATATCCTTATATGCATATATATATATATATATTTCAGTTTCAATTTTTCTCTATCATCTATCTTCTACTTATCTGTCATCTATCTATCCATCTATCC
>NW_008329664.1:39598-52553 GCF_000622305.1 Nannospalax galili
ATATATAATATATACTCAGGCCTGTAAAGTCCAATTTTTGCCCCCAAATGTCATTAAGTGTATGTCCATCCACTAGAGCCTGGATGTCCTAAAATGAATCTGCAGATCTCTTCATAGTCTATTCTATTTTTCTAGGCCCTCATATTTGATGGATATCTAGGTTAGCCCTGTTTTTACTGCATAGTTAATTTGAATATTTGAACTGTTTTATATATCAACATTAAGTCCACATTTTCTTCCTTATCATTATTAAAACTTCACACTGAGGGTTATCTAGGGACACAAGCTTGACTTGATAAGCCTTAAGATATATGACAAAATGCATTAAATCTAGTGAAGGATGGGGTGCCAATAGGGGAGAGTGTTCAAATATGATTAAGATGTATGAAATGCACATTCAAATAAAACTTTATTATTGTTGTTACTAGTAAACACAGACAATGTAATTATTTCATTCAATGATGCTCATATATATGTGGGTTTATGGTTGAGCATTTGGGATTGAGTAATGTATCAGGAAGCTAGACTAGACCCTGCAAAAAACTGATTCTGCCTTCCTGTAGCACCTCATCTAGTGTTGGTGCCTTGTGAAATTTTCACCATCCACATTGACTTATCATATGGTATGGTCATTAGGCATGTCTTGCCTAGGCAACCATATTTTTGTGAGTTCAGGGGAAATAATCCTGTCATGCCTAGAACATACTTCTTACATCTGGAGTCTTGATCTTTTGCCTCTCCCAGTCTGTTTCCCATTCTGGGATGTTCCTGAGCCTTAAATATAGAGGTTTTCTGTTAGATGTACTAATTCGGGCTGTGCACCTGACAGTAACTTGTTCTCTGAATTTTGATCAGTTGTGGTTTTCTATACCAACCTCTGTCTGCAGCAAAAAAGTCCTCTTTGATGAAGGACAAGAGCTATAGTTACTTGTGGACATAAGAATGTTCAGAATACAATGAGAAGCTATACTGACTGAGTAATATAGTAGCAGTTTCTTCTCTAGTGTCTATGTTCTCTACAGGCTTAGCAGTTTTCTAGGATTACAGTGCCAGAAATGAGTTCCCTCATATCCAGTAGGCTTTGAGTCCAGTTAGATAGTTATTGGATTTCCCCAAGACCCAATTGCTAGTAAATCACCACAGGGGCATCTTGCCAAGATGGTCATTGTTGTGGCTTAAATGGTGAACAGCTGGGTAGGACTACTGATTATTTTTCTCCTATGGCAGGTTTCATAGCACCTCCTAATACAATAAAAGTTAGCACCCATGGAGGACTGTACCATGTAGGCACCAGCTTGATTTCACCAGGTCTTATTTCTGATGTGTGTCCTATCTTTAGCTACAGGGTCTTACTTTCATGTTCTGGGGGGTAACCAAGGTCTCAAACATGTGCTTCAAAACTATGTAAAAAAGGAGTTGTGATAATGGACAGCCCTTTATTTATCCTTTTATTAAAAAAGTAATTTTGTTTTTTAATTAAATTATGTGTAAGAATGTATGACTGTGTGTGACCGTGAATACAGGGGAGCAGGTGGCCATGGAGGCTAGAGGTTTTGGATATGCCTGGAGCTGAAGTTACAGGCAGTTGTGAACTGCAAAAATGGGTGCTAGGAATAGATCTGAGGTCCCTTGCAAGAATAGCACAACACTCTTAACCAATGAACCATCTATCCAGCACCTCTGTATTGATATTTATTTGCCTTATACAGGTTATAATCACCTACAGACTATCTGGTATGCTGTTCAGTTATATAAGAAGTCGATGGAAGTTCAAAAATGTAAATATGAAATACATGCTGCAGAACATGAAGACGTGAAAAAACTTAATAGCATCCTGCAAAAGGAACTTTCGGAAACAAAAGAAGCAAAATTACAACAGGAGCTTCAAATTCATCAATTGGAGAGAGAACTGCATGATTTGAGGTATGACACATCAGTTTTAGAGAAACATTTGACCTGCTCACATTATATGAAAACTATGAAGAACTTAAGTAATTTGTCACTTTGAAGAAATTCACGGAAAAGAAAGTGTATCAAGTTTTGGATTTTCTTAATTATTATTCCTATTGTCCTGTGACAGTAGTCCTTTATGCACTCCCCATGCTCCCTTCCAACTCCTCTCCTATCTCATGAAGATCCTCCTCCTAACTTTTATTACTTATTATTATTATTTCTCCTCCTAATCCTTCTCTTCCTCTCCCTCTTCCTCTTCCTCCTCCTCCTTCCTCTTGTCCCCACACCCTCCTCCTTCCAACCCAGGGAATCCAATTACTGTTGCACATGTATGAACAGGTGCAGAGTGACATCCACAGGAGCATGGGCAATCTACCATTGGCCACACATCCTGAAGGAAGCTAGCACTCCTCTTTGTGGTCTTCAGTTGTTAGTAGCACCTCAGCTAGGAGTGGAGCCGCATGATCCCCTTCCCCTTCTGTTTGAATGATTACTAGCATGGAATTGTGCAGGATTGTGCCAGCAACCACCGCTGCTCGAGTTTTCTGTGTCCAGAACTCATTATTTTTCAGCCATCTTCCCCCACCTCTGACCCTTACAATCATTCTGTCACTTCTTCTTCAATGGTCCCTGAGCCTTGTTGGGAGGGGATGCGATGTAGATGCCCCATTTGGGTCTTCACTCCACATTCACTTGTTCTCTTCATGTTTACAAGTTTTGAACCTCTTTCTCAAGTGTTATCTGCTGCGTAAAGAAGCTTCTCTAATAAGATATGGTGATTGCTCTAGTCTATCAGCATAAGGATAAGAATGTAGAAGGCAGTGTAATACCATGTCCCTTTAGCACAATAATAGTATTAGGACCTATGACATCCCCAGACACTGGGTATTAGCCATGTTCATAGTACCTGGAATGAGTTCCTGCCATTGGAATTGGCCTTAAGCCCAATCAGCATGCTGTTTTCTTGTGTGCACAAAATGCCATTATCCTGGAACTGGCATTATTGTATCTCTCAATATTCACAGCAGGGTAAGACAGTTGTTTTTTAATAAACTTAATTATGTAGCCTAGGGAGGCCCTAAAATTGTGATCTTCTGGCCTCTTGAGTGTTAGAATTAGTAATTGTGTATCACAATTTCTTACAAAAACTGCTTTGTCTTATGAAGTGTAAAATTTAAGTAAACTTCAGCACAACAAATTATGATTTTACTATTCATGATCATTTTCATAAATGTGTGCTCTTCCAGTTTATAATATTGACTATGTAGAAATTTCTTGTTTGTGAGGCAAGAAATATTATTTTTTAAAGAAAGAGTAGTACAATTATGTTTCAAAGAACATTTATAAAAAATAAATTATTTTCAGAACTGGAGAGATGGCTAAGCAGTTAAGATCACTGGCTCCTCTTGCAGAGGTTATGGGTTCAATATCCAGAACCCACGTGGTGGCTAACAACCATCCACAACTTCAGTTCCAGTGGAATTTGACACCCTCTTCCGACCTCCATGGGAATTTCTTGATACGGGTCCACTTAAATTTGTGCATGCAATATATTCATACACATAAAATAAAAATAATAAGTACAACTTTAAAAAGTCATTGTCTCCATATTTAATAATTTACTTTGATTCAGGTCTCCAATATAGAATTATCTTCCTAAAGGAAAAAAACTCTTTGAAAGTATTTATTGTCTTGGAGAAATCAATCCATGGTTGAGAGCTCATACTGCTCTCATACTGGACCCAAGTTTGGGTTTCAGCACAACATCTGGTGACTCAATACTGCCTGCAATTCCATCTTCAGGGGACCCTATTCCTCTGACATCCTACGGCACATGTACTTGCATGCACATACTGCCCTCCAACAGTAATTGAAAATAATAAAAATAAAATGATGTTATCAATATAAATGAATTGTGTAAAATTCTAGCATCAATATGAAATGCTAAGGCTCTCAAGCTAGAAAAATATTTAAAAAATACTATTTGCATTTCTTTGGATCAAATAAACTCCTAGAGACTCTACTGTTTTAACATTTTTGACATTATTGAAAACTCCAGAGTCTGTTTAATGCTTATCAAATACTTAGTTTGTATCACTGTTAAAAATATTAACTATTTCTAGCCAGGTGTTGTGGCACACGCCTGCAGTCCCAGCACTTGGGAGGCAGAAGCAGGTGGATCTCTCTGAGTTCAAGGCCAGCCTGGTTTACACAGTGAGTTCCAGAACAGCTGGGGCAACAGGGAGACCGTGCTTCAAAAAGATGAAAATTTTAAAACTATTTCTAATATACAATGGGAAGTGTAAATATTACAGTTCTCTAAAGCAAGAATAAGAAGATGTTGAGGAAAGACTGATCCAAACAAAGCGGAATCACAGTAGGACAAACACCAGAACTCTTAGTTTCATGTCCAGCATCTGGAACACATTATTTCATCATCTAGGCTCCAGAAGACTTGGGCAGCCTGGTCTCAGGCTGTGACATTTGTGTCACATGTTGTTACTTAAATGAGTCTGCCTAGTTCCTGTAACTGCCCCCAGCAGATATTCCATATCCATAGATTTTCAATATCCCAGGAATTCCGTTGAAACTTAAAATTTGCCTTCACAGTCTTACACACAAACTTCTCAGGAAATCCCTGAATTAATCTTACTGTGATGTAGTATTGCTTGGACTCATGAGTTTTTCTCTAAATCCTGTACCAAGGCCCCATCATGCTGTACTGCTTGCATTCTGCATTCATGCAAAACAAGCACCACATAGTGGATGCAATGTGCTTTTGGTAGTTCAAGCAGTACCCTGGATTCTTATTACAGAACCAGTGAACTTTGAAAAACAGTTCTCTATACTGTCTTTCCAGAGGGGAACCATGGAACCTGTATTTTTAGACTCTCCTTGTTCAGTCACTATCATTTATATGAGTTTGGATATTTAAAAACAGATCCTTCAATAGTTTGGTAGGTATCTCCCTCTAGGCAATTTTCTTGTTATCATTGTGCAAAGCTCATGGCATTTACCGAATAATAATGGCTGGAGAAGTCATATGTCCTAGAGAGACCCCAGTCTCTGTCATATCCCTAGACAAATACAATTTCTTACAGCATGCTAAATATGGATCCATATATTTACAGAAAAGCGTAGCATTCACCACTCACCATAGAAGCTTCTTTTGGCAACAGATGTAGGCTACTACATAATTCTACAACTGGTCATAAACAGAGAATATAAATCAGAGATGCCCAGCTCTAAGTGATACATCTACAGTGGAACCTCTATACCTAAGGTTCACAGAACATGGTGGAACAGGGGGTAGAGAGAACACTAATCCATCACTTAACTCACACCAGCAAATCTTGCTCATGTAACAGAGTGTGATGTACACAAGGCCACAACTGGCCAAGGTGTAGAGAATAAGAGACTGCAGAGTGTCCCTGGACAGGACTCCTATATTAAACCTCGCCCACATGTGGCTCAGGGACCATTTCTGAAGAGGGGTCAGAAAGATTGTTAAGAGCCAGGGGTGGTGCATGAACATAAGGAAACAGAGTCTGACAGGCATCCTGGAGCTTGCTCATATGAACTTTAAGCAATTGTGGCAGCATGCCCAAGACCCATGCAGACTCATCAGAAAAAACCCCACCATAGAACTGGGGAAATGGGCAGAAGGCCCCAACCTTAGCCAAGGACCTAATGGGGAATGATTTCTTCTGAGTGAATGAGAGTTGATCTTTATCAGTGTATGAACTTGCAATGAGGGATATCAGGGTACAAATGCTTGACTCAATAGGCCTAACATATATCACAGAGTGTATGTAATCTTGTGGGGGCTATGGGGCTGCATACTGTGGAGGGGTCTAAATAGGATCAAGGTTTATTGTATGAAATGCACAAAAATTCATTTGAAATACACATTAAAAATAATCACCACAAAATAGCAATGTGTATCCTATCTGATAACAATGCAATAAAGCTAGAAGCAACAGCCAAATAATTTCATGTAATAACATGAACTCATGGAGATGAAACAACACACTACTGAGTGATGAATTTGGCAAAGAAGAAATCAAGAAAGAAATAAAAGAATCCCTAGAATTACATGAAAACAATACAATAAAATATCTGGGACATTTTACAAATTCTAAGATGGAGACCTACAGCTATAAGAGCCTATATTCAAAAAATCTGGGTTGGAGAGATGGCTCAGCAGTTCAGAGCACTGGCTGCTTTTGCTGAAGGACCTGGGTTTGGTTCCCAGCACCTATATAGTGGCTAAGAACCATCCATAATTCCAGTTTCAAGGGATCTGACACTCTATTCTTACCTCCCTGGACACTGAAAGACATGGGAGCAGTTACTTACATGCAGACAACACATGCACAAACATATAGTAAATATTTCTTGGAAGAATAAAAGCATGTAGCATCTGGCTGATTCCTGGGAGTGCGTTATTCCATATCAAACTTTATTAACATGGCCTTTACTGTATGCATTTTATTAGTCTCACTTGAGAATGACTAACATTGACCTCTGCTTCTTCTGGGGCTTTACTACCTCTTAGCTGTAAACACTTCCACACTCCCCTTACAATCCCCCAAACCCCAAATCACATGATCATTTTTAATGCAGTAATGATGATTTGATACTAATTTCTGTTTGAGTTCTTTTCCTCAGTGCTGTGGCAATACCTTCCAGAATGATTTGAGTGAGAAAAAATTGTTTTTGTTCCAATTCAGGGGGATTTTAATCTGTCAGGGCAGGCAAAGTCTGACAGAGCATCTTAGTCTGTGACACCAAGAACATAAGTCAGTTGATGTCCCATATTTATTTTAGTGACAAAAAGCACAGGATGAACACATAAAGGTGTATTGTAAACTCAGGAGTTTCATGATCACCTGTAATTATCTCACCATGCAGAATAAATGGATTATTGATAAAGCAAAAAAGTGGTGTTTATGGAATTCTAAGCAAGTATCTGTAATCCAGTGAAAATTTCTTGTATAATTTACATGAAATATATAATTTAGGGCTATGGATGTAACTGGGTGAAGTGAGCATGCTGTGAATGGTTTAATCCCTGGATTTGACACACAGACCACAAAGATAAACTGTAAAATGCATAGTTTTTCACGTGACCTCTACAGTTTGTTCCATTTGTACAAGGGCCTCTAGAGAAAAGATACAGCTTTCCATCATTTATTTTTCAAAACATTCACAATTTACGTATTTCTTCCTACGTTTGTTCTGAAACGTCTGTATTTTCAAAATTTTACAGTAATTCTTTTTAAATGTGCCTTTTAGGCTTGAAAATTCAAATTTAAAAGATATAATCACACAGCAAGGAAAGATTATTGAATGGCACCAGAGAAACTCAGTAAGTGCACATTTGTTACATCTGGCTTTTATTTGTTACTAAAAAGGAATTCCCCTTTGTTTAGCCATAGTATATGAAAGTTTTAGGCAATAAAAATTTTCTCATGGAAAGCCCATTTCCTGTATGTATACTGCTACTAGTGCTTACTAATGGTGCAAATCTTCTTAACTTTATAGAAGTTATAGTCTGAATTCACAGATCTTATGATTTTGGTAGTAAGATTTGTTTTCGATACACGAACACCAACTTACAATCCTCTTGCCTCATTCCCTGAGTAAGGAGACTGCAGGCATGTGCCTGCATAATGAAATACCAGTAACTGTTCACCAAGGAGTAGAGTCCATTTGTCATCCATGGTTTCCATCACAGAAATTGAATTTAGAGAACTGAACTGTAAGAACTGAGTTCGAACAGTGGTGTAGCTCATCCTGCTACCTGGTTTGTTAAGCCTCAGTTGTTCAGTGAAAGTTAGTGTAGCCAGGTACACTACTCAAGGGACTTAGAAGTAGTTCATTTACTGCTCCTTCTCAAGGCTGAAAAGATATTATAATTTTATTTGTTTAGAGTTAATATAAATTAAACTCCTTTTTATTACTAATCATCTCTCAGAACACCAGGAGATGTCCTTCTGTAAGTGTCATATGAAAATGTATTAAGGCTTCAAAAAAAATAACAGTGCGTCTAGCATAATAAACTCATTTATTATGAGGAAATTTCTGCAGAGTTTTAAAGGGATTAATTTTATATATCTATATCTATATCGATATATAGATATTGATATAGATAGAATAGCTGAATTGTAAACTGTATTAATGTCTACTCTGTGAGTCAAAAGTTAATTAACTGAGAACTGTCAGTCCAATCAACCAGTAGTTCCACAGAAGGGTCTTACATCACAAATCCTCATTCCTGAGTATAACTAAGCTGAGATATTTGATATACTCAATTTGGAGATGAAAAGACTTTTGGGAATGAGATATAGCTCTTGCTGACTCAAGCCTTCAAACAACATAGCTGAGCATTTACTGGAGAGGAACTTGAGAAAAAGTCTTTCATAAATATATATCTACATGGAAAAAAGAAACTATTCAAAGGAAAAATGGAAGTAATTTAGACTTTGACACTCATTGAAAAAGTTTCCATTATATGTTGAAAACAAAAAATGAGTTGGAAATGAAATATTCTATGGGGATTACTGCCATCCTGCATGTTAGAAAATAATGTATGCAAAGTGCTTTTGTTTGATTTCAGTTACTATTATAAAAGCTGTGGTGGTTTGAATGAGAATAACCCTCATAGGCTCCAAGTGTTTGGACATTTTGTTCCCAGATGTTGGTGCTGTTTTTGGAGGTCTTAGAGGTGTGGCCATGCTGTAGGAAGCATGTCACTGGGGGTGGGCTTAGAGAGTTCTTAAGCCTTGCCAGATCTCCAGTCACTCTCTTGCTTCCTATGCCTTCATGATGATGTGAGAGCTTAGCTTCTGCTGCTCCTACTCCAGCCACCTCCAGCCACCATGCTTTCCTGCCATGATGGACTGTAATTCCCCTGGAACTACAAACTCAAATAAATTCTTCCTTCTATAAGTTGTTTTGGTCAGTGTTTCTGTCACAGCCACAGAAAAGTGACTAATACACCATCTTACAGGCTCCCCAGGGCCAGATGAGGCAGACCATGGGGTGAGATGGAGAGGTGGGCCTGGGGCATTAAAGTGATCAGAATGGCGGGGCTTGAATGCAGGGGCTATGAGGAGCTGTTTTTTTGTAAGAGGAACACTACTTACTGGCTTCCTCTCAGGCTAAGCACTCAGTGACCTTTCTTATACAGCCCAGGCCCACCTTCCTTGGAATGGCACTCTTGGCAGTGAGAGGGTTCTCCATCATCAGTTAGCACTAATGAAAAGGCCTGGCAAACACAGGCCAATCAGATGAAAAAAATCTGCAATTCATGCTTCCTCTTCCCAGTTGTATCAAGTTGACAATCAGAATTAGCCGTCATGCAAGATAATACCAGTAATAAACAACATAAGATATGTGCGACTGTGCTCAGAATTAATTCACCCCAGCATTTTCTACAAAAGTGAATGAAAATGAAGATATAGATTTATAAACTGCGTGTCAGGAGGTCATGATTAGAAGTGTGGAGTAGACAATTTGAGTTGAAGTATTTAGGTGTAAGGAACTCTGAGGGAACATTCATATGAAGAAATATAGGAAGGCTGGGGGTAATCATCAGAAGCTGCTGACTTGAAATATAGATTTGTTTGAAGAGCAGAGGGTGATGTTGATTGCTCTTAGTGATCAGTTCTGAGAAGTAAAGTATTAGAATAAGGGCTTAAAATAAAACATGGCTGATGACCTTACGATCTTAATGCAAACAATGGAATAAAAAATGGACTAATCAAATAAAGATCACATATAATAAAAAATTGTGCGTATGGCTATGCATTAGAAATATAGTTAGGGTCTAAACAAGGTGAGCAGGAGGATGATTAGAACACACTCAAAGGCAGGCAAGAGCTGTTTGGTGTATTATAGAGAAGAAATAATGTTAAATGGGAAAGAATTAATACCAGAGGGACCTAGGAGAATATTTCAAGTGATTGAAAATATTTTTGTTACCTGAAATTTAGTTGAGGACCAAAGAGTAAATTATAGATTGAACTGTTGAGAAAAGGTGACTTAAGTGAAGCTAGGATGTATTCTTGTATTAATAAAAAGTTCAGGAGCAACTTCAAAAAATAAAATATAAATGCTACTACTTCAAAAATATTTTCTTTCACATCTGAGTGTAAAAAATCTATTTTAATTATTTTTTTCAGACTGGGTTCAACTGTGTATCTGTATCTTGATGTGTAGACCAGCCTGGCCTCTAACACATGTAGATCCACCAGCCTCTGCCTCCCAAGTGCTGAGATTGAAAGCGTGTGCCACCAATTTGTAAATGTTCTATTTTAACAAGCAAAACTTATAAATTAATTTTCTGGAAAGTTACAGGTGAAAATGTGAATTAATCGGACAAGTTTTAAGTATGTAATTATCTTTTAAGCCTGTGTTTGTTGGTATCAGGATCCAAAATGTATTTTGTGAACCTAACTAAATAAAATTCATGAAGTCATTAGAAATATTTCTAAGAAATAAGACAGACTCTCTACACTTTTGAAAATGCTTTTCATCACTTTTTTTTTGCAAAGTTTCAAAATAACAAAGAAGTAAAGATGTATGCTTCATTAAATCAATCCCTGAAATATAGATTGGAGAAGGACGAGGAGAGAACTAATGAATCACTAAAAGAGTTAACCAGGTAATATTTTAATATTTCAAAACATTTATTCATTCATTTGATGCGTGAGGTATAAATTTCCTTAAGACTATATAATAATTTATGTCGTATCTGCATTTCCATAATGAAGTAATCTATTTTCTCAATACGTATCATCTATTATTGAGTTTATGTTTCTGAGCATGGTTGTCTCATTTTCTATCTCTTGGTGTTTTCGTGTCCTCCTGCATTCCAACATGCTACTATCAATTGGCCTATTTGTGCAATTATTTGAACTTTTTCTATTCTTTTTAATTTTATAAATGTATACAATGAAATATGGTCATATCTATACCTTTACTCCTCCAACTCCTCCTGTATATTTCCAGCATGTCCCTGTCTACTTCACATCTTCTAATTTTTATCTTACACCTCATTCAGGTAGTGCTGCCCATACATGCCTTGCTTTGGGTCATTCACTGGAGCATTGAAATCCTGTTACTGGTCATATACTCCAGAAAAAAAAGATTTTCTTTTCCTCTAGCAACTATCAAAAGCCAATAGTTCCTTATCAGGGGGTTGTGCTTGGATGTCTTCTATCCCTTCAATAATGAAATTTTGGTTGGCTTGATCGTATTGTAGTTAATCACAGCTGCTGCGAGTTTATGAGTGCAATAGCAGATCAGCAGACAGCATTTCACAGAATACATCCCCATCCTCTGGCTCTTACATTCTCTCCAGTTCTGTATTGATACCTGAAGCTTGAAGATATAGACACCCAGGTCAGGGTTGGGCACTGAATCTCTTATTATTAGTAATTTTGCTGGTTTGTATTAATCCACTGACTGCTGTCCACTGGAAAAAGAAGCTTCCCTGACAAACTTTAGCAGCAGTCCAGAACCCAGTTCAGACCCAGTGCCCATTCTGGGTCCTCTGGTTCTGCTGAAGAGGCTTTGAACTTGCAAGTTCTTGTGCATTAATGGGCCTAATCTGGATTACTGTGTCATTCTTTATATTTATTAATCTATTTTCATTAATTTCTTCTTTGAAAATTCCGTATTTACTGTAATGCATTTTGATTATTCTGGGGTTCAAACAGCAGCATAGGCTGAGAACTTCCACTGGATCCTTATACGCTCAATAATTGTTTTGCAATTGAAGAAAATGACTCCCCTCCCAGGGTCCTTCTCTAGCTAATAGCTCCCTGAGTAAGTGAAGAAAAACCCATTAGCTGCTTACCTGTCCATGACTGAGTGTTGACAGGTCTAGTGTCCTGCAGTCCCATTGATGGCAACTCCAGTTACTGTGGAGATATGGTTGCAATGGCTGTGACATGACAGAAAGTGACATTTGTAGTCCTTCTCTATCTTCTGTCACTTAACACTCTTTCTGAACTGTGCCCTATGATATATCCTGAGCCATAGAGGGTGAAGAGTAAATGCTTATTGATAGCATGAATATTCAACCATCACTCTCAGCACCTTGATCAGCCATGAGTCTCTACATCCAACAAAACTCACTAAACAGAGAATCTTCTCTGATTAAGCCTTAGGGTCTCATTTGCCTGTGTGCATAAACACAGATATCATAAAGCAATTGAACACAATGTCAATTTAGATGAGCAATGTAAGACCATTTCCCTCTAGGGCCTATAACTGCTTTTGTGACTGAGTATATAATATCAGGCATTGATTCCACTCTGGGGGACAGGCTTTAACTCTAACCAGAGAACGACTGGCTACTCCAATAACAGTTATGTTATCATGGCATCTGTGGGTTTGTCTTGCATTGAACACTTTGGTATTATAGTGTCGCGAGCCACGACTCTGTCCAGCAGAGCCGAGGAAAGACGACACAGACACCAAGGTGAAGTTCAAGCTTCTGTTTCTTTTTCTTCCTTTATTCTCTCTTATTCTTTCTCATATTCTCTTCACTATCTCACCCACTATGATGCTGCTTCATCGTTCTCCTACATCTCTCACTTCATTCTCTCTCACTTCATTCTCACTTCTCATTCTCTCTCACTATGATGCTGTCTCGTAGTTGCTGTTCTTCAGTCTTCTGTTCTGTTCTGTTCTCCTCTATTACACACCTCAGCTGTTCATATAGCGTTTCCAACAGCCCTCCCTCTAGCCAGGACCAATCAGGGCACACACACGTGCAGCGGCCAGGCAGAGTGCAGCTCATTACCCACGTAGCAAGATCATCAGGCTGGCAGCACCTGTTTTTGGGCTCACCATACTTCAGAGTTGGGGTAAACAAGCGGGATTCACGAGCCTTGGCAATCAGCCAAGAGTTGAAGTAAACAGCACGAGGTTTGGCAGCCAGCCAGGGCTCCATCTTTGGCTGGCTCGGCTGTGCTCGCTTCCCACA
>NW_008329664.1:57932-73618 GCF_000622305.1 Nannospalax galili
AATTCTCAAAAACAGAGCATTTTTGTCTAGCCCTGGTAGAAAACCAATTTTAGTGTCAAGAGACTATATTGGTTTGAGGGTCTGTGCGCCCTCCATGAAAAGAAAATCATGTAGTGGAATCTGAAACTTAGCACTGGGATTTTTTGCTAAGTAACCCACATGTTAAAAGAGAATTGTTGTCCCATCACACATGATACCTCCATTCTAAATATTTTTAAATTGCATTTAAATTGAGTTACTAGATAGATTTCTTTATGTTATTTCTGTACAGTCATTTAACCCTCCTCCACACATCCATATAGCTCCTCTTCCCCATTATCCTCTCTGCATAAACTTGTTCACATCTAGCATGCCCCCTCTTTACTTTCATTTTAATATATTCTAGTGTCCTTTCTCCATTAGGATGGGCCCCAAAGGCCACTTTCTACTATCCTGTCTTCCAAAGCTAAACCACAGTAAACACAGCAAACTAAAGATTTGAAACTTTGATCTGCATATGAGATCTGCATATGAAACTTTGATCTTCATTATTCATATCTTGATGGGCATCTAGGCTGATTCAGTTCATTTGCTATTGTGAGTAGAGTAACAGCAAACATGTGTAGTATGTGTAGTATGATGTGTACTATGATGGAGTCCTTAGGATATATGGTCAGGAGAAGAATAGATGGGTGATATAGTTCTTTTACATCTATTTTTTTAAAAGAAAACTTCAGACCTACTTCTAAAGTGACCTCAGTTTAAATTCTGAGAAATATTTTATAAGGGTTTCTATTTCCTGACATCAGCATTTGTTGTGATTTGTGTACTTAAATTTTTTTCTATTTATATGTTTTTTATGTGAGTGTTTTGCCTGCATGCAAGCATACCCATGTCTCACAAAGCACATGGAGGCCAGGAGAGGGCATTGGATCGCCTAGCACTGGCATTATGGACAGTTGTCAGCCACCATGTTGGTGCTGGGAACTGAACCTAGGTCCTTTACAAGAGCAGCCAGTGCTCTTAACCACTTAGCCATCTCTCCAGCCCCATCATTTGTATTCTGGATGATGACTATTTTGCCTGGGGGGAAATGGAATCTTGAAATTGATTTAGTCTGTTTTTCTCTGATGTGGAAGGATGTTGAATACTTGAGGTATTTGTAGCCATTTGTAATTCCTCTTCTAGAAACACTGTCCACTTCCATAACACAATTTTTAGTTTATTTGTTTTCAAGATATTTGCTTTTTAGTTTTTTTCATGTTTTAGAGAATGGCATTCTGTCATGTATTCATGGCAAAGATTTTATCCCATTCTTTAGAATGCCTTATAGTAATCAAGTTCCCCAACTGATGCCTTTTCTTCCTCTACATCTTCCACAGTACTTTCTGGCACTACGAAAGCTAACAAAAAGTGAATAAAGTGCCAGCTAATTTCCAGGTTGATTCCTTCACATTTAAAAAATAAACGTGGCATTCTCAAAAACAGAGCATTTTTTTCTAGTCCTGGTAGAAAACCCATTTTAGTGTCAAGAGCCTATATTGGTTTGAGGGTCTATGGGCCCTCCATGAAAAAAATCATGTGGCAGAATCTGAAACTTGGCACTGGGATTTTTGCTAAGTAACCCATATGTTAAAAGAAAATTGTTGTCCCATCACACATGATACCTCCCTTGTAAATATTTTAAAATTACATTTTAATTGAGTTACTAGATTTCTTTATGTTATTTCCATACAGTCATTTAACCATCATCCACACATCCATATAGCGCCTATTCCCCATTATCCTCTCTGCTTAAACTCATTCACATCTAGCATGCCCCCTCTTTAGTTTCATTTTAATATATTCTAGTGTCCTTTCTCCATTAGGATGGACCCCAAAGGCCGCTTTCTACTATCCTGTCTTCCAAAGCTAAACCACAGTAAACACAGCAAACTATCTCTGTCATTTTTCTAGTTTGTTTTCTTGTCTATGACAAAAGATTCCTACCAAAAAATTGTAGAGTTTATTTCAGTTACACTTCCAGTCCATCTTTTTGGAATTCATGGCAGGGATTGCAGGGCAAGAACCATGTAGGAATTCTGCCTGCTTGGATGGCTCTCTGGCTGACTCAACCATGTAGGAATGCTGCCTGCTTGGCTGGCTCTCTGGATGACTCATTTCCTCCTCAACTAGTTTTCTTATATAGGCTAAGTCCACCTGCGCCGTGATAACGCCATCCACAACTGGTTGAGGCTTTCTGCACCAATCGCCCATCAAATCAATCTCTCACAGTCATAGCCACAACCAAACGGACATCAAGGCTGATTCAGTTCATTTGCTATTGTTAGTAGAGTAACAGCAAACATGTATAGTATGATAGCGTATGATGTGTAGTATGATGTGTACTATGTGTAGTGTGTAGTATGTGTAGTATGATGTGTAGTATGATGGAATATGATGGAGTCCTTAGGATATATGCTCAGGAGAAGAATAGACGGGTGATATAGTTGTTTTACATCTAGTTTTTTAAAAGAAACTCTCAGACCTACTTCTAAAGTGACCTCATTAGTTTAAATTCTGAGAAATATTTTATAAGGGTTTCTCTTTCCTGACGTTGGCATTTGTTGTCATTTGTATGCTTAAAATTTTTTCTATTTATATATTTTTTATGTGAGTATTTTGCCTGCATGCACGCATACCCATGTCTCACAAAGCACATGGAGGCCAGAAGAGGGCATTGGATCTCCTAGCACTGGCGTTATGGACAGTTGTCAGCTACCATGTTGGTGGTGGGAACTGAACCTAGGTCCTTTACAAGAGCAGCCAGTGCTCTTAACCACTTAGCCATCTCTCCAGCCCCATCATTTGTATTCTGGATGATGACTATTTTGCCTGGGGGGAAATGGAATCTTGAAATTGATTTAGTCTGTTTTTCTCTGATGTGGAAGGATGTTGAATACTTGAGGTATTTGTAGCCATTTGTAATTCCTCTTCTGGAAACACTGTCCATTTCCATAACACAATTTTTAGTTTATTTGTTTTCAAGATGTTTGCTTTTTAGTTTTTTTGCATGTTTTAGAGAACGACATTCTGTTACGTATTCACTGGAAAGGTTTTATCCCATTCTTTAGAATGCCTTTGCACTCTACTGATACTTTCTCCTTTGTTTCACTGATTCTAGTTCGTCAGTTTCAATCCAGACCTTAGGTATTTATATCTACTGCTTTTGTGTTGATTTATTCTTTTTACAAAATGTTAAGCTCTGTCATTTTTCTAGTTTGTTTTCTTGTCTATGACAAAAGATTCCTACCAAAAACATGGTGGAGTTTATTTCAGTTACACTTCCAGTCCATCTTTTTGGACTTCATGGCAGGGATTGGGAGGCAAGAACCATGTAGGAATGCTGCCTGCTTGGCTGGCTCTCTGGATGACTCATTTCCTCCTCAACTAGTTTTCTTATATAGGCTAAGTCCACCTGCGCCGTGATAACGCCATCCACAACTGGTTGAGGCTTTCTGCACCAATCGCCCATCAAATCAATCTCTCACAGTCATAGCCACAACCAAATCTTATCTGGATACCCTCTAAATTGATTCTCTTTCACATGACTCTAAACTGTGTCAAGTTGATGATTAAACTAGGGCATGTCCTGTTACTGAGCAGTTTATGTGTGGTTGTCGGAAAAGGCTCTTGAGGACAGTAGCCTGAGCTGAGATGAGAGAGGAACAGCCCTGCAGAGAACCACCTGCCTGCTGTCAGAGTTGTGTGCACTGCTCAGGTAACCACAGCTCAGCAATTATGCAGGCAATGCACTCATACACACAAAATGAAGATAATAAAATATTTCTAAAGTGATATTTTTTAAAAACAAGAATAATTGGTCACTTCACCCTTCCCTAATTTAGCCCATTGCTAGAAGAAGCTCTTTTCATATGCATTATCCTCACTCCATTGTAGCTGCCACTGATCTGCTGACTTTTATCATGTAGTTAGCAAGAATTTGGCCCAGACTATCCTGAATTTAGTATTGTAGGTGTTCAGGTCCAGCAAGAAACAAATTGATTTTCCATGAATAGGCATCATGTTTTAGTGAAACAGCTTTTAAACCACATAACTCTTCAAAAATTTGGTAATTGCTGAATTTCATGATCAAACCAGGGCATGTCCTGTTTACTGAACATTTTATGTGTGGTGGTCAGAAAAGGCTCTGGAGGACAGTAGCCTGAACTGAGATGAGGGAAGAGAAGTCCTGCAGATGGCACGACAGCACCACCACAGTACCTGCTGTCGGAGCTCATGTAACCACAGCTTGGCAGTCCTGTCATCTCCTTAACAGTTGTTGTCCTTTATCAGTGCCTGCTTCCTTCTGGTCACTGAAAGTTAGTTGAAAAACAGAGAGAGACTGGATCTTACTTTGTAGCTCAGGCTGTATTGTGAGGTGCTTCTCCAGAGAAGACCACTCAGACAAAATTTTGCCAAAAGTCTTTGCTGGCCAGTGGCTACTACTCAACAGTGTCAGAACCCAAGTGTGTAGCCCTGAGCCATCCCTAAGGTAATGTTTTATACAGATAAACCATAACCACAGGTGAAAAGTTTAAGTTCCCAAGCTTACAAGTGGGAGAGCCCTGTTGGGTAAGCATGTCCTCTGAGAGAGTCTCTTCTCCCACCCAATCAGTCAACTTCAATTGCACAATGGAGAGGGCCTAAGGGCAGACATTGAGAATACTGGAAAGCACTAAGGACACTGGGAAGTGCTAAGGACAGTGGAAAAAGGAGGGTAGTTGCCATCTTGGTGAATTGGGAACACAGCTGGCAAGCCACTGGCCAGTAGCAGATCTCAAAGCTTAGGGGAGATGTGAAAACAGGGCCCACCAGCAATCATGGCTTTTTAAGTCACCCCCCTCCCAGATGGCATAAATGATGCAAAAATCCAAATAGAAGGTATCCTGTAGGGTTTGTGGTTTTGTCAGTCCTAAGATCCCAGAGAGTACACACCTGTCTGGGTTGAGGGGGAAGAAGTCAGCAGGAGCACAGGAGAAAAATGTGGGTAACCCCAACATGCTTAATGGGGTTAGCAACAGTCATGTGGGTTATGTGATGGACAACAAAATTTGTAACTAAAATGAGGCTGCCTACGCATGCAGGGAGAGATTCAATAGAGAAAATTCCCAGATGGCTGCCATCCTGTAAATGATGTAATAGCTCTGTTGCTTGAGAGATGGGGGATGTTGCCACGTATGTGCAAAAATTCTGTAAGGATTGTGGAAAGCCTAGAAAAAATTTTACAAGCCTTGGAAGCAAAAATGGGAATCCAGAGAGGTGGCTTAGCCACTTCTTTGTGTAATAAAAGACTTGTCTGAGGCAAAGGGAACAGTCTGAGGGGAAGCTGAAAAATCTAAGGCCTTACTGGAAAATTTAGTCTTAACTCCAGAGCTTGCAACTAAACTGTATAAGCCATGGGAGAGAGAAAAGAAATTCCAGATTAGGCTTGTGATACAAGACTCAACAAAAGACCCAGGGAAAAAAAGACAGATATTAATGAAAAAAGAAAGGACCTTGAAATAAAAGTAGCTAAAGCTGCCCCTCAGATTCAACCTTTGATACAAAAAGAGAAAAAAGCCATGTTTCAATGTTCTGATAAAAGCCTTAACAATACTGTAGCCAGCAGAAAATACTCCACACTGAATGGATGTAGGAAAGATTTTCTTCAAACAAGTGATTAAAGAGCCTGTCACCACATGACTTGTAAAGAAAATGGACATGGAAGCAAATAATATTAGTTTTAAGTTTAAGTCCTTCAGAAACTTCACAGCTGAGTTATATAACTACCCATCCATCCCTGAGACATAGGTTTTGTAACCTAGGCCAAGACAGGGGGGAATAGTCCCTAATGGAATGGCTTGTGCTAGGCATTATAGATATTTGGTCGTCACCAGTGGTGACTCCCATGATTAACAGGAGCTGGAGGACCATAGACTAGGGACAGGTGTTACTGAGGAAACTAGGTATGAGAAGCAATATATGATGCCCAGTTTGCTGGGCCAGATAGGACTGTGTTCACTAGAGATATAAGAAAAAGCTTAATTCAACAAGGACCTGGAGAATGGTATGGAACTTTAATGATTTTGTTAAGTCCGTTAATGGGACAGGATCTTTGTAAAGTGAGGGAGGCTTTTGGAAGATCCAAGTGACTCAAACCAGCATGTAAACTGTGTCTATAAAATAATGAAAAAAACATAAAATAGATCTAAAAACGACAAGACAGAAAAAGAAGTCCACTTGGGTTACATGAAAACAAACGTGGCAAGATGTGTGTTAAACCCAAGTTCCTAAAGAAAATATTCACAAAATAACAAATTCTGAACTAAGGATTTTCTGATAGGCTTTGAAACCTGAGGAACAGTTCACAAAAGACATACAAAGAATAAAAACTGTCCCAGGGTGAATAACGATCCCCAAAGATTAAACAAGGAACATTTATCTCCTGAGAAGGACTATGCCAGGGGTGGCATCGTTTTTTCCCACCAGGGCCTCCCCAAGCAGCCAGTTATGGTTAATGAAGAGATGGCAAATATGGCTAAAGGCAGGAGGCAGACCAAGGGCCTTCCTGACTCAGGGAACCAAAAGGTACAGCAGGGACAAGAGGGACCCTCTTCCTCCTTAGCCTGGTTCAAGGGCAGGTAACTTGAGCCAGCACCCATGAATGTATCAAGGATAAATAGATATAAACAGGCTCCATGTAAAATCCCCAGAATGCAGAATGACTCCAAAGGAATAACTAAAAATAGTAAATAACTAACTAGGTTAATGGCTCTTATCCATTCTGTGGCACCCAACAGAGATATATGGATAAAGAAATACAAATAGATAAAACCTTTCCATGCTGTGTTAGACCTTGTCTATGTTTGATTTAATATGTAATGTTAAGCACATAATGTTTTACAGATGTGAAACCCATTTGAAAAATATCAAGTACACCTGAAGAAACAAAGACCAGCTATAGCTGTAAGATTCTTGGGAGCTTTATGGTTGGGTAAGACACAAGTGATATTCATCAGAATGTTTGTGAAAAGGTCATAACAACCTAATCCTGTATTAAAATAAAAACAGAGGTTCCCAAAACTGTACAACTATTAAGAAAAAATTACATTACCAGGGGTGGGTTGCCCCAACCATGAGCTGTTGTTGGCCAGAGAGGTCCTAGAGGTCCTCAAATTAACCAAGACTATTGCCCCTAATTTCAGAAAAGGTTGGTAAGGTAACGTTGCTGAAGACACTGCATGATGTGAGCATGAGAGAAGGAGAGACAGAGCTTAGACTAAGCTGAAAAATCCATTGTACTGGATGGATGGCTTTCATAGTGCCAGAATGTGCTATGCAGATGGTTTGGAGAAAAGGATCCCCTTTGGTTCTCTTCAATGATATACCATGCAGGTTGCACACTATTGACATGCCAAGCAATGCTGATGGTGCAATAATGGCTCAAATAACATAGGAACAATGTACAAAATTTCTAATTGGAGAAGGCCTACTCCTAGGAGTGGAACACACATCTTGTTCTGTAGACCAGGCCAATCCCCTTTGTCAGGGAAGGCTGTAGACCCCAGCAGGGAAGCCACTGCAAGTATCCTGTTTGATAAATATGGTTAACCTGCTAGAGTATCTTCTAGGCATTTGTATTTACACCCATGTTTGTTTAGATGTGTCTGCTTCTTTCTATTTGTCTTTATAGTAGGGGAGACATCACTGAGATGGATCAACAGCCATGTCTTGAAAACAAATGATGGGAAGGCCCAAGAGTTCAGTATGCCACCATGATGAAAGAAAGATCGTCCTGCATCTGTTGCCCCCTCCAAGGCTCAGGGACTCTTGTGGACTATTGGCAGAAATATTCTGAGAGCTGGTGGGGGGGGTTGTTGGGTAGGTGTGTCCTCTGAGACAGTCACTCCTCCCATCCAGTAAGTCACCTTCAATTGCATGAGGGGGATGTTCTAAGGACAGATGCTGAGAACTGTGGAAAGCATTAAGGACACTAGGAAGCTCTTAGGGCACTAGAAAAACGGGGCAGGGGGAGTTGCCATCTTTGCAAACCACGTGTATGGACAGCCAGTGAGTCACTCAAAACTGTTACATTCAGACATATTACTTGTGTTCAAACAAACATGTAAAATGTGTACATGTCACACATATGTATGTATGTAAGTCCATAAAGAAACATGCACAAATGCCCACCATGTAGAACAATGGCCGAGAGCAATGTAGGGAAGTTATGTCTGGACTAGAATCTTGGTACAGACAATTCTGAGTCAAAATTAACATTTATTCAAACTCTCTATTGACAAATTTGTCAGCTTACAATGCAGGTTATGGTGTTTTATTCCCCAAGAATTCTGTGGTGAGAACCTAGCTAGTTTCTAAAATGACTTAGGAAGGTTGTCATCATCAGTTGCCCAGCACACAAAAGTGTATGTGCATATGCACAAAACAATCACAACAGATTCACTGTTGTGCACAAAGCCTCTTGGGGAAATCCACACCATGACACCTGATCATTGTTTCTACCAATCTGACAGTGTGGTGAAACTACATGCACACACACACACACACACACACACACACACACACACACTCAAATATCATCTGAATCTTTTATCTTGGAGGAAAGAAGTAATAGATCACTTCAATCTATTCAATTAGGTACTCATTGATCTGTGTAACAGTTCTGAGCAATTAATATAGACAGCAGATGAACTTGCACAAGTCTATTGGACATGAAGCAGGAAGTCTGTGATAGCATGGACACTTGGCTCTTGAGGAAACAGCTGCTACACAGAGTGTTCTGTTATGAGTCATTTATACTTAAAGTACGTGTGAGCATTTTCCTTAAAATTTAAATTAAAATCTGTAATTACATGTTTCTTATGTAATACCAAAATCGAATAAAAGAAAACAAGACAATGACTTACTTACAATGACAATGTCCTTTTGTCCTTTTTTAACCCGAAATATTTTCTTAAATGCCCTTGATTCTTCCTTAGTATATATTCTGTGCTATTGCACAGAGATCACCGGCTGTAGAGTCTGTGGTGTTATTTGTCCATTTACCTGATGTATGTTCTTGCTTCTGGGAGGAACTTTACAGGTTCTTCACTGAGGAAGGCCCAAGGGGGAAGGTGATCCAAAAAGAAAAATGCCTAACCAGTTGTCTTGGGATAAAATGCCCCTTTTAAATGCCCTCATCCCACTTAGACAGCAACCACCAAATGAAATCATATATGTGGGTGACAAGTGTCAGAGAGATTGGGGAAACTGGGGAGGTCTTCCAGGGGAAGGGCGGACAGCAGGATTGACAGCCTAAAGTTTCCTGTATTTGCTAATTATTTTATATTTTCAGTACTTACAGGACAAATAGAAATATATCCTTTCACAAGAACATTTCAAAACTGTCCAGAGGTCAGAGACAACTGGAACTATGGATTATCAGAAGGTCTTGGAATACGTTAAAGTTTCCTACAAAGTGATATTCTACCTATAAACAATTACTGAATCACACAAAATAAATGTATAATCCTCATGGGAAATGAAAATTTTTCTGTAAAATTATTTTCTGCCTATCAATGTCATTTGAAATGGTATTGAAACAGGTAAGAGCTGGTTTACTAAAATTTGTATTGCTTTTAGGATTTTATCATCAGGACTTCATCCTGATGATGCCACGATCAAGGCAGAGTTGGGATTGTGAGCTATGGAAAGAGAGCCATGGCCCGTGGGAAGTCTTGAGGCTGTGTAGAAATTGGGGGATCAGAGTAGGCTGACTTAAGTGTGCCTTCTGCCCTCAAATCTTATATATTTCCTTAACATAAATATTCAAGGACTTCAGTACCTTTAAAATGCCAGATGACAGGGGCCTTCCCAACACATCAGTTGAACTGTTTCAATATAAAAATATAAAATTAAAAAGGCCAAACATGAATACACAGCAAAACGGCCATTAAAAATGGGCCTTCTGTCCTGCACAGCCTCTTGTGAAGAGAGACTGACACTCTGGGTAACTATGTTCTGTAGTGACTGATCTATAAGCTATGTTAACAGGCAGAGTGAAGTCATGCACACAGTAATTAATACAATCAGAACAGGCACTGACTGCTTCCCTAACGATAATGAGTTCTTTGATACTGACAGTCCTTCATTGCTGTAATGTGCATTAAAACCTGGAAACTTTCCAAAGGTCCATTAATATAATTCAGTTCTAGTAGTAGGTAGGTATTTCAAAGAGATGGAACATGAGACAAAACATCTTTAGTAGATCACTGATTTGGCTTCATATCATGCCTTACACAGCATAAAGACCAAAGCCAAGTCCACGCTATACAGTTCTCATTCAGGAATGACCCAGAATAATGGACACTGTGTGTGGCGTCACATGACTAGAACTGTTCACTGATAGTCTTGGTCCATAATATCAGTTTCCTCTATACTGAAGTGTTCCTTTGTTTCCTCTCATCTGAAGGAAAGCCTGGTACACTGCTAGCCCCTTTGTCTGGAACCACAGTGTCTGCACTAGAAACTCTCAGGAAGTGTTCATCTCCACTGTTATGTGCTCACTGTGTCTCACATTCTGTAACAGTGCACACAAGTTAGAGATTGGTCAGGAGAAGACTATTGGGAGGCTCATCTGTGAATAATTCCAAGTTTCCCCACAGTTCATCACTAAGGACCATTCATTCAGTTGAGTGTCATTTTAACTTAGCCCAGTAGCTATTGTGAATCACTTGACTAGATTACAAGGTGCGGTCTACTGTGGGTATCTCCACTTCGTGTTGATAAGTGATATATTGATTTTTCCATGGAATAATTAGATCAGAACTACTCAAGTAATTTTCTGACAGGAGCTGGGAATCTGCATAAACTGTATAATGTTCAGAGAAGAAGATAATATCTAATTAAAATAATGACAAGAACTGAAAGGTGCTTTGGAAAATCAGCTGTCAATTTTGACACTTTAAGGTACTCTCTCCACCCCAGTCTTGGCATACCAGCTGTGGCATATATCTCAGTCACAGCCTTTGAAGTGAGAGTTAGGTAGTTACTGCCACTTCTTTGTTTTCTCTGATCCCTCCTTATACCATGCATGGCAGGCACACTGTCCCCATCCTCATATCTAAGGCTGTGTACTGACAAGCCTTTGTTACAGTCAGGAGCCATGTCTGATATCAGGAAGATGGCGTGTCTTAGGAGAGAACACTGTCACTCATGGCATTACCCCAGCACCAGAGAGAGAGAATGAGAGAGAGAGAGAGAGAGAGAGAGAGAGAGAGAGACTGTAACAATCATACCAGGATGCCTGTGAGCTCCCTGTTGTCCTGACAACGAGTATAAATATATTTCGCTGCCGTCCTCTGTGTTCTGAGTCCTTATTCTCTCTCCCCAGGACACTTAAACTTTCTTCTCACTGGAGAGTGTCAGAAACAGCCTGATCCCCTTCTGAGACTCATGCTGGACAGTTTTATGTAAGCAAATACTGTTGTTTGGAAGAAAAGAAATTAAGTGACAGAAAAAAAAGCAGCATGAAATGGACTGCATGGTTTCAGTACATGGTAACTGCCATTGTAGGTGGTGCACACCATGTGGTATGAACCGAAATGAAATACAGTACTCAGTGACTTGACCACTGGAAGCTGCTAATGCGTATTACTAGAACTTTACAAAATAACATTAAAAATAGTAGTAAAAGCTGCATAGTTAATTTTCACATCTTCTGTTAATGAAGCTAATTATTTCTTCTGATTACTATAAAACATTAAACCCACTTTCCATTGAAATATGAGTTTGGCAAAATATCTCCTTATTTCTATCAAAAGTAGGTCCAATAGAACACAGAGTGAGAAGTTTATATTCATGAGGAAGAATTAAAGAAAGTGAATACTTATTATTGGAATGGAAAGTCAGCATCTGAATATCTGTGGTATAGTTATATAAAAAAGGAATGTTGGTTGGAGAAACACATCTATTGGACAGGAAGTCTCCTTTATTATTGCCCTCTGCAGTAACTAGTCACAAAGTCCCCTTCCACCACCTTGTACAGCATAGACTGTCTCAGCCTAACACACCATGAATTATACTTTTTGTTTATAATTTCCCAGAATTAGATCTAATGCTTGGCTATGGTAATATGTTATCCTTAGCAGCTCTCACTGTAGAATCAGATGTTTAGCCAATGGATTCCATTAGCCTTAGTACTAGACAGTGAAGATGTCTTCTCTAACAATCCCCTCCTCAGTGATGAAGTAAGAAGCAGTACATGTACTGGGTCCGATTCAGTTTGAAAACCTGTCTCAGCTTCTCTTGCAGTTAGGTGCATGAAAAAATTAATTCTTGGCATTGGGATTGCATTGCAAATTCCAGGTTAGAGATTTAAGCTTTAGATTTCTAAGGGCATTGATTCTTGGATTTTTCGGTTTTTGTACCAGAACCTAATCTTCTCAGGATCAAAAGTAAACCCACAAGCTGGTGGTTACATTATGTTCAGAAAATCTACCGAGGATCTGAACATTTTCCATCTCTGACACAAGAGTTTACCTCTCCTTATCAGTCAAAGACAAAAACTAAAATGGCATACGAACTTTCAAACCAACTTGAATATAATAAATGTCTTTTTAATAAAACACAAAATATTTATTATTATTGGGGAGGATGCCACCATCATATCTGAAAGTGAGATGACAAGTTTGGGAAGTCAATTCTCTCCCTCCAGTTTTAATTTCCATGGGGTCCAGGGATCAATCTCAGGTTCTGAGTCTTGTATCTCAATCACTTTTATTTGTTACGCTGTCCTGCCCACCTCATGAAATACTGTTGCTCATTTATTGATAAGTACAATTAAATGATTTATTTAGTAGTAGTGTTTGAAAACATTCATCTAATTTATTGTTGTATTTAAATATTTCTTTTTTCATATTTTCTTTATAAAGAAAATGAAGAAGGCCCAGTTTACCAGCTTTTTAAACCAAATCTCAGTGTTACACATATTTTATTGATTCCAGAATTTCATAATGTATATTTGAATCACAATCAGATCCCCTTCCCATCTCCAACCCCTCCTCACTATCCCCATTTCATGTTCTCCATAATTATCTGTCCTTTTCTTTTTAATTCAAAAATAGTTATTTACGTAATTTAAATTTTCTTTATTTTTTAAAAAATTGTTTTATGTCTATTACTGTTATGCCTGCCTGTGTGTAAGCGCACCTGTGTCATGCAGTATCTGTGTTGGGATTCAAATCTGGGTCTTCAGTAAGAATCGTCAGTGCTCTTAACAGCTGAACCATCTCTCCAACCCTCAATTTTTTTTAAAGGACTGTCAATTCCATTCCATCCCTCCCACATGCTCCTGGGGTGGGCTTGGGGAGTCCACAGTCCTGGAGTCTGGTAAATCTACCAGGCATCACAACTGGAAGAAAAGCTTACTTTCCCTCTCCTGGCATTCTTCAGTTGCCAACAGATACTCAGCGAGGAATGGAGTTTTCTGCCCAACTCTCCTATCCATGCTGGGCCACTGTCTTGCTTGGGTTTGCATAGGTCATGTGCATGCTATCACAAGGGCTGTGGGTTGATATGTACCTACCCTGTGGTGTCCAGACAATATAGTTTTCTAGTATTGGTCTACCACCTATGGCTCCAAAATTCCTTCTGTCTCTCTTCCACAGTTATCCTGAGCCTTGGGAGGAGAAGTCATGATACAGGGGTCCAATTTAGGACTGTAGTCTCTAATTCTCTGCACATTCTAGATGTTAATATCGATGTGTTGAATGAAGAACCTTTTCCAGTGAGAGGTGATAGATGCACTAATCTATAGGTGTAACGATAAGTGACTGTGAGTCAGGTTAGTATGACACAATGTTATTATGTCTATTTAATAGAATGATATGAATAGGTTCTCCCTGTAGTCAGAGATTTGTCTATCCATGGGTACTTGCCTTGGTAATCGTGTCATATTCTATTCTATTTTTCCATTGTTCTCTTCTCTTCTCTTCTCTCCTCTCCTATCCTATCCTACCCTACCCTACCCTACTCTACTCTAGTCTACCCTACACTATCCTATCCTATTCTTTATTTATATATTATTTATTTATTTATTTATTTATTTAGACAGGGTCTCCCTGTAGCCCCAGCTGTCTTGGAACTCACTATGTAGACCAGGCTGGCCTTTATTTATCATTATGTGTATGAATGCTTTGCCTGGATGCATGTAAGTATACCTGTGTATGCAATGCTCATGGTGGTCAGAGGAAGGTGTCAGATCCTCTGAAAATAAAATTATGAACAGTTAGTAGCTGTCTTGTGGGGGTTGTGAACTGAAACCAGGTCTTCTGCAATTGCTCTTAACTGCTGATTCATCTCTCCAGCCCCAGCACTGCATATTTAAATGACTGTCAGAACTTACAAAGTTAGTAGCATTCACGCTCATCTAGAAAACATCTCTACTTTATACCAAACCACAAGGGTGCTGTTGTTCATATAATAATATCCTTCATGGCAAAATACTGACAAACGTTAAAGTGATTCCTGTAGAAGATCCATCCTGTCCATGTTAACCACACAGCAAGAAGACACTGCTTGACTCAGAATTCAACACAGTGGGAATTAAATTCAAGCTGGTGTCACTGGACCTTGTTGTCCTAACACTACTCAGAGTCACAGTGCTCACCTTGGATTATGTTTTTATAAAGCTGTGTGCCGGGTAGTCTGATTTTATCGGTTGTTCCAAGCTGATGACTGGAGAACATTTCTTTTTGCCAGCACCTATTCCCTCCATCTCTACAACATCACCCTGCTTGCACATTTGCAAATATATGACTAAGTGAACAGGTTCCGGTTTGATAAAGCTCAGGGACCTTTCTCTTTCCCTGAGCATTCAGGCTTCTGGTGAATTACTAGAAAGGGAATTCCTCAGTCAATGTTTTATTGAGATATTGCATACATAAATCTGTAACACATGTAGAGCTCAGTGTATTAAAAAAAGAGAAAAGACTCTTGTTAATAACACTCACTGTGGGGAGCCACCTGCCATCCCTGCAGATGCCATTACAAGATGGCGCTCACATCCGGTTCATGCTGAGCAGTAAATAAGTCAGTACGCATGCCCGAAGTAATTTTCCACCTTCTAGTCTCTGCCTACCTCGTGGCGTGATATGGGCTGATGAGTTTGCGACCAATCAAGAGTTGCCACGTCCAAGACGGGCTTACTAACCTATATAAGGGCTGGGTGTCCGACATTCGGGGTCTTCGCCCTGTAAGCTTATGCTCTCCCTCTCAAGGTGCATTAAAGCTTTTCTGCAGAAGGATCCTGAGTGTGCCGCGTCGTTCTTGCTGGCGAGACGATAGCGCGGGACAACTGGTGCTGAGACCCGGGAATTCAACCAAACCATCGTCAGCACCATCGGAGACCCCTTGAGTTCAAGGAGGATTCAGAACTGCAGGTAAGGACGTTCAGAGAGGTATGTTTTTTCTGGACTTTGGCTTGAACCTGTTTCCGCTTTGGAAAGGTAGCTTTGAGGCCTTGGTTATCATTCTGGGAGCACTTATAGTTTTGTTGTATAAAACATGCCAGGCCGTTGTGGCGGAAAGTCGAAATGTTCTTGAGGAAGTCCAGGATAGCATGTCAGAAACTGAACGCAGTGAGAGGTTAGGTGCACGAAAAAAGAAACGGGCCCCAAATAAGGAAA
>NW_008329664.1:78912-85115 GCF_000622305.1 Nannospalax galili
GCTCACATCCGGTTCATGCTGAGCAGTAAATAAGTCAGTACGCATGCCCGAAGTAATTTTCCACCTTCTAGTCTCTGCCTACCTCGTGGCGTGATATGGGCTGATGAGTTTGCGACCAATCAAGAGTTGCCACGTCCAAGACGGGCTTACTAACCTATATAAGGGCTGGGTTTCCGACATTCGGGGTCTTCGCCCTGTAAGCTTATGCTCTCCCTCTCAAGATGCATTAAAGCTTTTCTGCAGAAGGATCCTGAGTGTGCCGTGTCGTTCTTGCTGGCGAGACGATAGCACGGGACAACTCACCTTAAGAAACAGAACTGTGCACACAGTGGAAGGATTCCTCTACTAGGTGTTTTTCAGGCACTAAGAATACATAGTAATTATTTGAATATTTTGTTTTATTTTTCCATAATATTTCATTTTTTAAGGAAACTAATCCAATTGCACAGGAAAATCAGATTTAAGATACAGCAAACAGGTTTTTCCTTATGGAGCCCAGATTCTCCAAAGCTAAATTCAGTACAACTGTAGTATTACTTCTAAAACCCAGGAAGTTGACAAAGGTGTGATTGCACCAAGTTCCCTGACCTCATTACTTTAATCAATTTTCAACTAATGTCCTTTTTCCACTTCAAACTCCAATCCAGGTATCTAAGTAGCATTTATTTATTTTGTATTTTACCCTAATCCAATCTGTGACAATAAATTAGTACTTTTAGTTTGATGACCACACTTTTGAAGAGAAAGTATCAGTTATTTACTAGAACATCTCTGCATTTGGGTTTGTCAAATGTGTCTTTCAGGCTTCTGTATCTTTTCAACAGTCTGCATCCTGTCTCCATTTCCTTATTCTTTAGCACTACAAATTTTCAGGGTTATTTACCTTTCTCTTGGAATGCATCTCCCAGCTTTGCAAGGAGCCCTGGTTCCTTTTCTTAGGGATGCCAGTTAGAAGCCAGTCATCTATGCCCTGGCAGCACTTGTCCCTTAGCAGGCCATGGCTTCTGATCCTACTTAACAGAGGTAATAAACATGTATGTGATGCTTACCTACCCACACTCACCTGTATGACATTTCCCTCTGTAACATTCTCTATCTTAGAGCATACATAACATGTAGAAATTTTATACACACACACACACACACACACACACAAACACAAACTTTCATATAATCTCATAAAAATATTTCTTACATGCATTGAAGCAAATAGTTACTAACTTAACAGTTTGGTTACTATAATTGTTATACACTTTGGGGATCAACATAATTCACAAAAGGAATTCACAATGATTCAATAAACCTATTCAAAATATTCATATGAAAGGAAATTAATATGGAGGAAATAGTGGTAGGGACCAGGACTGTGTGGAGGAAGTCAGGAGCATCAGCAGCTGGAACGGCAAGACCTTTGAAACTTAAATTGTTAGTATAGACTCTTACCTTGACTAAACCATGGCAAAATCTGCCTAGTATTGGACGCTATAGCTGGATTATTTAGTAACCATCATTATTCCAGAATAAGCAATTAGAAAATTACATAGTTCAGAGATGTTTTCAAAATTACAAAGATATTATTTAAAATGATGCACAAAAGTCTAAGGGAAGAGCACAGCAATTTTGTTCAGTCTGGCTGTCTATGCATCCTTAGAAACAGCAGAATTGTGTGGTCCTCTGTTACTTATTCGTTGTTAGAGCCTTTCTCCCACCCAGAGTTCTTCACAGTGGTCCCTTGACTTTCTTGTTCTGTAAACTGTATATGATGGAGTTCAGCATGGATATCACCACTATGTAGAATAGGGGAAGGAATTTACCCATTTTTGGTAAGTGGCTATCATTTGAATATCATCAGTTAAGTATTTCAAGGCTAGTAAGTTTTCAATTGACCAAGTATATACCATCCATTGGGAGATACTACAGATGGCATACAGGGAAGAATTCCATGGTGCAGCAGGTTGACTCTGAAAACATTCTTTGTAGTGATCAGTTGATAAAGCCAGGCCCCCAGAGCAGGCTATGTAGTACAGCAGGAGTTAAGTGGCCCCTATAAACAGTCTCTGCCAGCCAGGGAAGTGACCAGTAGATAAGGCCTGATCAAAGTCCAAGCCACCAATTTGGGTCATCTGGCTAACTTGAGGAATTTATGTCCTTACGGCTGCCTTTAAGGAAGCTTATGGCTCTCCTGCAAGTTACACAGTCTATCATTCCAAAATAAGGGGTCATGTAGAAAAAGAAGGTAAGGAGTATGGTGGGAATAGGAAAGTCATATTTCTCTCCCTTTGAGGCTTGGAGAGGCTGGTACTCCTCAGTCAGGAATAACTGAGTCAGGGTGGAGGAGGTGAGGACCTGTATTCTTTGCTGTAACAGAGTGGGAAAAAGTTAATATGTAGGGCCTGAAAATAAGGGCCAGGATTACTACGAAAAGGGACACTTTAGTCCTTGGAGGTGGTAAACATCAGATCTGTTAGGAGAAAAAGGGCAACAAGGTAATTGAGAGAAAGGAGCTGAGAATTGCAGAGCTTTGCTTTGTGGGGAGGAAGAAAATACAGGTGCAGTGAGGACTGGATCAAGGTTAGGCTATAGGACATAAAGTTTTCTTGAAGCCAATGTTCTTTATTTTTGTCAATAAGGGAATCCCAATAGGTGACTGGACCATGTATAAATTAGAGGTTACTCTGGAGATCTTTCAGAGGATTAGGTCAGCAAAGGTGACAAAGCTTCTCCTTGGGGGATCAGCAAGAACTGTGAAAGCTGGACTGGGTTATCCTTGGGCCCCAACTCCTGAAATTGCAGAACAAAGAAGTTGTTGTTAGTTTCTATAGCTAGTTAGATGGTAACCAGTGTGCAAGGACAATAGAGAGACATCCTGGCAAAGGGAGTGGGTTGTTTAGCTTTCTGCAGTTGTTATATTTTACCAGGCCCAAGATAGGGCAGTAACTATTAACAGTTGGGCTGGGGTGAGACATTTGTCTCTGGGAACTTTTAACTGAAGGAGTTCTCAGGTAGCATGGAGCAGGAACATAGTCTAATTTGGTCTCAGGTAGTGACGTGGACAGTCATACAGGCTGCTCAGTCAGGAGATTCTATAAGACAACAGTTAATTAAGCATAGTGCAAGCAAGGAAAGGGAAGATGAGCTGTTCAGCTCAGTCCTGATTTCAGGTGTCCAGGTTAGTCAAGGTTGCGGCTTCTTCATCTGGGGTCTCCTTCTCCGCTTTCCCTGGGTCAGTGTGGCCATCTTTGCTGTGGGGGACTCAAATGAGCAATCTGATGTATTGCAGCAGTGCCCTTCCAGGGAAGATTCATTTTCTTGAAAGACACAAGCATACCCTCACCCAATGTGATTAGAGGACCTGGTGTTTTACTCCATAGACCTGATTCAGGGTCCCTCCAAAGCACCTGTGGCAAGGGCTATGGGACAGTTAGTGTCTGCCAGTGTTTGGCCATTGGGGAAATTCCTTGATAATTTGATGTAAAAAAATTTAAACTTAGTAAACATCTATGTAATAAGAAATGAGGATTCTGTACTGTTATCCCAGACATAGGTAATCCCCCATTTTTATTTTATTTATGTTATTTGAGACATTTGTGTTATCTTTCTATTATTACCTGTCCTGTGGGATTATAATAAATACCAGTAGTATGTGAGATATCCCAGGTTGGGCTAAATTGTTGGAAAATTTTACTAGTAAAAGAAGGTCCATTATCTCTCTTTATTGGTGAGGCATCCCCAAAATTGAGAATATTTGAATAATATGTTTAATTACATCCTTTGCTATTGCTCCTGTGTGGGCTCTGGCATTTATAGCCAAGGAATAAGTATCTACTGTGCAGCAAACATGCTTAAGATTCCCAAAGTCAGTTATATGGGTTATATCATATTGCCAAATCATATTTAGGTATAAATCATGGGGATTTACTCCTGTCATAAGACCCAAGAAAGGAGAGGAGCACACCGAGGACATTGTTTAACTATTAATTTAGCTTGGTACTTAGTAAGATGAGGATACAAAGCATTTAAAATTTTATAGGTTGAAGAAGGAGTTGACTGCATAAAGGAGTCATAACATTTATTTATTTAGTAAGGTTATCTTCTTGTTCATTTAAAGAAGCTAATGGACCAGGAAGAGCATATATGGTTACAAAAAAAGGGGGTGTTCTCTTTGGTGAATCTTAGTCCTCAGAAATAAGAATAACATTCCAATAGGTTCCCCTAGTTCATGTTGCAAAAAAATTGCTTCTAATTTTAAAAGTGCCTGAACAGCATATTCATGATCTGTATACATATTTAAAGTTTGAGAGAAGAGCATAAAGCTCTGGAGAATACCATGAAGTTCTTAATACTAGGCAGAAGCAGGAACAGGCAAGTGTGAGAAGTGTTTCATTTTCTGTACAAATAAGCAGTGAGCAGAAAAGATTTAACATCATAGATTAAGTACCGTAGCCCAGGAAAGGGATTAATGTAATTGCCTCAGGTCTGTCTCCAGAACCTGAGGACATTAAAACAAAAAGAAGAAGATGGGTATAGTCCTTATATAGCTATTTTTGTTGATTATGGGAGAAATAGGGTTGGGGGGTCGGGGGAGGGCCATATTACACACCTCTAGATAGGAAATAAACTTACCCAGATTAAGATCACTCACCAAATGAAACTGCTTTCTTTTGGTCAATCCCATCTGGTTCTGGGAGGTAAAAACCTAGTTTTTGTGTTATTTTATTTTGTTATGGGTAAAGGAAAATACTAAAAGCAATACTGTATAATACAGAGAAACATTATTTAGTAGCTACAGGTAACTCCAATACTTACCTGTATTCATTTAATCTAAAACTGTGACTGGGTGTGTAATACAGGTCAGAAAATTGCACTGAAAAAAACATTTGGGAGGCCTGTAACAGTAATTAATATAACAACAACAGCCCTGTATTTCCATAAATCTACTCAGAACGTTAACAAACTTGCTTAAAAATTCTTATTATTCATACCATTCTGGAAATGTCCAGCCATCTTAATCTTACTTTGACTTGCTTAAATGTTCTTATTCCTTCCATTCTGGAAATATCCAGTCATCTTAATCTTACTGAATTTCCAGCCCTTTATCTTTAGATTATATTCATAAACAAACCCATTATTTGTTGTGAGTGTTAGGGAAAGAGGAATTTACTGCTTGTTTGAATATACTGCTTGTCTGAATTTACTGCTTGAATTTACTTGTTTAAATTTACTGCTTGTAACCAATTAACTCAACTGGAGACACAGGCATCCGGAGATAGAGGCAAGTGCTACAGCCCCCGGAGCCTGACCTGTTCTGTGTCATGTCATGTAGACATGTCTGCTTACACAAGATAACAAGAAAGAGTCATACCAGGCACATACCAACCATCTTTCCCTGATTGAGACACCTGAAGGGAGTTGTAACATTTTTCTTGTTTTAAAGTTATTGGTTTGTGAAATGCTTGCTTTAAAACTATTGGCTGTATAAACGCGGGCTTTTGTGTAACGGTTGTGGGAGCCTATATAATCTTTACCTAAAATTGCCTCAGGGTCGATCACTCTAACCAGACCTGCATGTCTTGGAAGGATGGTCGGTCCCAGCTAGCTGGTTTAATAAAACTCTGCTTGATTTTTGCATCTCCATACTCGTGCATTTGTTCTCCAGAAGAGACCCACCAAGTCAAGGACCCTAACATACTCCAAGATGGCTGCCTCTCTCTAGCTCTTTGTGCTATTGAAGATGCAACCTACATAGACTATTCCACGCCTATCAGCACACAGGGTAAGCATATGGGTTTTGTCAGGGCTGGCACTGGGAAGAAGTGGTATAAGATAAAGATCTGGTTTGAAGAGCAGCTCAGTGGTACAGCACATACTTAGCATGCAGCAAGCTCTGGGTTTAATCCCCAGCAGCAAAAAACAATAAAAATAGAAAAGAAATAAAGATCTAATCTTTGTTGAGCTCTTATACACCAAACACTGTTAAATTCTTTACATGCATTAATGATTTTATTCAATCTTCCTAACACCATTAACACCACGAATAATGCAATAATTCCCATGATGTGGATGATAAAACAGAAGTAGACCTCCTTTGCTCAAGGGATAGAGAAAACTTTGTTCACTAGAATATGCCTGAGCAGCTCCACTCCTGTGTGAATTCCAGTGATTAAAGAAGCACTGGTTTTTATTAAAATGCAAATCTCCGCAGA